>NC_063282.1:5412222-5726944 GCF_910591885.1 Bombus terrestris | reverse complement strand
GTACAAAGATTTCAATATTTTATTATTTTTTAAATATTTCACTTAAATTTACATTTCTATTTAGATTCTCCTATTTAATATCGCAGGCAACTTTTATCAAAATTGTTTAACATTTTATTTGCCAGATGAAAGAAACCTTCGTTCATAAAGGTATAAATTTACACGAACATTTACAATCTGGATATGGAAGGCGAGCTTGCAATTTACTAATTCAAAGGTAAATTCCACCATCCGTAACGCTAAAGTAAATTGGAAAAACTGCTATTGCAACGCAGCTTCGAAATTGTTTCGCGAAATAAATTATTATCATTTGCAAGGGAAATTTTTGGAAGCGAGTAATTTTCGTTGGAAAATTACAATTTTTGAAAGTTCAAACGGTTTCGGGCAACGAGATAGTGTTTGTTACTCTTCTGATCAATTTGCTTGCATCTCCCCTTTCGGCACTGTTAAGCAAAGCGTGCGTTCAACGAATTCAGCGTGGCCGTGTACGTTCGAGCAGGCTGCAGCTGCCGAGCAATCTCAGAAACTTCACTTTTCACCCTCTTCGCCTCTCCATTAACATGCCATGAATCAAAATTACACGCGTGCCGCGCTGTAAAAGCGTCGCTGTGACGTGTGAAATACGACGAGACGCGGATTTGAAACATCTGCCGTTATTAGAAATCGCGGTAGGAAATCGTCGTTGCGAAACTCGTGTATGGAAATAACGAGAAAGACAGAAGGAGAGAAAAAGTTTTTAGTGGCGGCGATATCGAATGCGACTCGTTAAACTTATACGAGTGATCGTATCTCGCGATTCAAAACGCGACACGGACGGCTTCATTTCCCGCAGTTAACTCGTTTTATCTATTTTTAGGTGGCTCGTAAAGTTTTATGGATCGAAGGTGCACATGAAACGTGTGCTAAGGTGAAGAGAGTAAAAGAGAATCGTGAAACACTCGTGAAATCGATCTCTGTCCTTGGTCACACAGAGCCGGTGCTCTTTAATCAATGACTGCAACGCTGCTACACACGAGACGAGTCTACGAACAGATTGTAGATTGTAAGGGAAACCTCGGCTACAGATAAATCCACAACGACATTGTGAGCGTTACGCGAAACCTTTTTAAAATTTCATTGGCATTGTACTCGGACACGCTGTTACGACGTTGAACAGATTTCAAATCCAAAAATGTATATACAAGTTACGAAACGTGTATACGCGAAGTATTTGAACACGAAAACTTCTCTATTGAAACATGATTTTCATGATTGTGTTTGACAAATTTCAAACCATCCCAATTAATTGTATATATGTAGATTACAACATACTTGCTGCAATCGTACGAATAAAATCGAGTAAACAAATTAGTATACAGCATGAACAACTACCTTAAGCTTGTAACAAGTACCAAAGATGCTTCCACTGAATATCGAGATTTCCTGATGCAATGGATAATAGACAATCTAAAAATCATAATAATGAAAGTGAAGATTTCGAGAGTTTGTTTCCAATCACACGTTTCAACTCCTAAGAATATCATTTCATTATCCGAAAAAATATCATGAATATTTTACAACAATAAATACAGAACGCTCTGTTTTATGGAAAATAGCAGCGACTTACACCATGACGATTCTCCTAACCATTTAAATACGTTTTTAACGTCGGTAAAATATATCCTTGCATCTTTGCTATATGAACAACCACGTACAATCTCAGATTCGTTGCAAAACCTACAAATATAATCGCCGAATAATCGGATCGGAAATATCAAAATGTTTTACATAACACACACGATACATTCATAAAAGCTACGTATACATACATTCGTATACACCTTTATCTCGGTTCAAAGTATCACAGATTGATATTACCAAGAAAGACAAAAAATTCCTCAGTCTGAATCACAGGCTTTACTACTTACTTTCAGTAGTAAAAGTAAACGCGTAAAGGCGACCGTGGTGATAGGAGGAAACCGCGCTAGCGGCAGCAATTCCTTTTGCAAAAATAACGTTGGAACACGCATTCGTATCCGGAGGATTTCATCTTTTATTTACGACAACGGCCTGGTTGTCTCTTATCAGAGAAACGGACGAATATAAAGCACGAGGCGAGATACAAGGTGGAGCGGAAGGATAGGTTGCACAATCGTTCGTTTTTATCGCAGCAAGTTGGATCGAAGCCAATGTCGCAAACCGGATACATATTCCTCTGCGGATTAATCCCAAACTTTCGAGCCGATCCCCTATCCGCTTTGTAGCCCAAACTATCGGACGTCCAAACAGATCTGCGATGCTTGCGACGCGTCGCGTCGTCCGTGAAAAATTGCCATCGTGACTTTCCAACTGGTAAACTCCGCCTCTCACCTTTGATCCAAACGCCTTACTTCGTCGCGACCCGCCTTCATATAGTTTCAGCCACGTCGAAATCCGGCTAATTTTCCGTCGGCTTCGTTAAAATTGTCGATTGCAACATTTGACACTATAAGCCGCCCCGAAGGGTTCGCCAAGGTTTTTAGTTAAGTTGAAAAGAGCGGAAAGCGCCTGAAGAAACAACACCTTAATGAGAACCGTGTAACGACGGGGGCAGGGGAAAACGACCTTCCTTTTTACGTGTGGAACATCCAAGATTGCCGATGAACAGAGAACAAACGAGGAGTTTGCTCTTTTTCATCGAGAACATAACTGGCTGGCTCGTCGGAAGGCATTATTCTTTCGAAAGAAATAAATTGTATGAAATAAAATTTCTGTTAATTAGCCTTCGATATAATGTTTTCTCGTTACTTATAGTTAAACCACGGATTTTTATTATTATGGAAAAATTAGAGGTGTAGAAATATAAAAAATATTTGGAAATATTTGGTACAATATTTAATGGAAGAAATAGATCTTTGTGTAGGTTCGATTTCTTTAGTTTTAAGTCGATAGAAACATGAAGCTGCATAAAAATCTGCGGTCTACTTATAATCTTCGCTGAATTTTTCGTTTTTGTTATGGAAATATTCTTCTAGTGCTTCGACCGCCTGATTCTCAATTTTGAATGGTTTTCGTGTTAAAAAGTATTATCAAGGTTTAAACTAACTGGCTGGCTATTTAAAAGAGATTTTGAAAGCTGACTTAAATTACAAATTGTTCTATTTGCTATCTACAATTTCACACAACAGTGAGAATTACCATAGAACGATTCATCGATTAAATTTTAAATAGCAAATCATATATCCAATATATATTATTAGTTATCCGATATAGATATTGGTTACAGAAATTATGTTCCGACAATTAAAACATATATTCATTTTAATTACCTATAATTTATGAAATTTATGCTATCTCGAAATGAAGTTGTAAATGACAAAATCATCGATTTAATATAGAAATTTCATCGCGATTGCCTTGAAGAATTTTATCGACGATTGTGTAAACGATATTAAATTAAATTTTTCCATTTGACGGCATCCAAGACTGCATAACACGAAACTACTATAGAACAATTTATCGATTAAATTTTTAATAGCAGAAATCCAGCGATACTGTTCGACCTTTTGCGAATCGTGTTACGAAGGTTACCATCTCAATTACCCACAATGTATAAAATTCATAGAATCTCGAAACAAAGTTGCAAATGACAAAACTTTCAACCTAATACAAATGCCAATTTCATCGCAGTTATCTTGCATAACGACGATCGTGCAAAACAATATAGAAATGAGTTTTCCTATCGAACGACATCCAAAACTGCACAACACGTAACATTGCTATGGAACAATTTATCGATTAACCAGTTTGTTGTTTCTGACGAATATACTCGTCACGAATAAATGGCAATATTTTGTGTTATAACGAGCCCTGTCAGTAATAAAATTAAGAAATAAAACAGTCGTTTCGTTACAACTTAATCCCATTTTAGAACAGTAACACATACTCTGCGTTTGACGAGTATATTCGTCATCGCTTACAAAATGTATTAATAAATTGTCGCTTAAATTGCGACACATTTTAGATACACGCTTTTCAAGATTTTCAAACAAGTCGCAACAGCTAACTGGTTAAATTCCCGATAGCAGAAACCCAGCAGTACTATACGACTTCTTATGAATCATGTTTCGAAGATTAAAACATTGGTACATCTGAATCGCCTGACTACGACCTGCGAAATTCATGGATTCTAAATGACAAAACTTCCAAGCTAATATACCAATTTCACCGCTGTTACACTTGGACAACTATGACGACGATCGTATGTTCATGGCAGAACGACATCAAACTGAGTTATGAACTTTCTGGCGGCAGTTAATCGTTGAATAGCATTTCCATGAATAGAAATCACTGAGATTTTCATTCGTAAGATTTCAAAGAATATTCTAATTGAGCCGCTAAGACGGACATTCGCCGCATAAAGTATCATTGTGCAATGCCACGTTGTTCTATCTCACATATGCATAGTCCACTATTCTCGATTTTCGCGTTCGATCAGTATCCACTTTATTTCCAAGTGGGGCCGCGCTTTCTAAACTAACCTACTTTACCAAGAATTCCTCGTTATTGAGCCAAACGATCATCGAATTTAGCATGTTCCACTTTAGGTAACTTGTCCTTCGACCGCCCGAACAAAGTCTTCCGATTGCTTTCAGGGGAGGAATAGTTCTAGTTTTATCGTCAAATTAGAGGCAATCGCTATGACTTTTATTAGAGATTTTAAGGAAAAATCAATCGATGAGCCTTTTAACCCCCGATAACTTCGACGAGCCGCGTTTTACTCAATTTTCTACAACATTAAGGTAAGATGAATTTCATGAAGAAATGCTAGAAAATTTCTACGTGCAGATTATATGAAGCATTTCCAAAATTTCATTAGTACCGTAACGAGACACGACTGTGTAAAATGTTTCAGTGTGTTTCTAGAAATCAAAAGATATTTATAAGAAGCATACACTTCGTAAGGATTATCAAAGTACTTGGGCAAACAATTCCTCGCTTTAGTTAATAAACCACAATACACAGTGAGAAAATGTTTAGCATTAATTGTACGTTCAAGGCTATTACTCATGCTGTATACTAATTTTCCACCGTATATTTCCGATAAATGTCTTGTCTGTCCAATTACTATATATACGTAGATTTTCAGATTGATTTCAAATTTTACTATTACAATCACGACAGCCGTGTCTCATCATGTAGTGGTAAAGAAATTTCAAAAAGTTTCGTATAATTAACAAAAATAAGATATTATAGTTTGGTGTATTTGAAATGATTGTGGCTCCCAGCACAAAATATATCAAATTTTTGTAACAGTGAACATGTTAATAGTATAATCTTTTCTAGTGAAAAACGATGAGAACTATACCCCTTTTAGGTTTTAGCACCGATCAAAGCCACTTTGGAATCTATTTGGCCAGGCTTTGGGGAAATTCCGACAAGCCGCTTTGCTTTTCTCCCCTAACCGAATTCAAGAGAGATCACTGTGTTTCCCAAGTACTACGTACTGCGCGACATCTAAACCGAGATCCTTTCGACGAAAATTGATCGTATTGTAGATGGGAAAACGATTTGATGCCACTGTCTCCCAATACGGGAAACTCGTCATTCAAAAGAATCGCCGATACACAGAGTAACAGTTGAATTTTCAGGAACCTGCACGATAAGATAATAATAAAATAATTTGATATATTGATGGGAATAGGTCGACGAATCGATGAATTATACAATTATACAATTTATGTTAAGGCGCGAGTAACATAGGACGTAGAACTTTTGCATTTATTAGCACTAGAACTACCAGAATAGTTCGAATGACAATGACAATTTGGCCAATAAGAAAGCAATGGTTAAATTGTATTTTCCGGAAGAGAAAGAAAGGTATAGATCTCGTATTGAAGAGTGCAAAAGTTTATTACCACGAGGATTAGTTAACTACGAATTTATAGCGCATTTGATAAAGTGATTTAATTTCGAGTTGGAGAGGGGAAAGCTGCTTATTGTAGCACTCGCTTTAATTTATTTAATTGTCCACGGTGATTTAATGGATTTAAAACGTTGCATTTTTAGAGGTTTAAATAATTTTCCTTCAAAGTATATGAATTTAATCTATTCGTATATTTTTTTCATTTTAACTTCTTTGGAACAAGCTTTAATCATGAGTAGCTCTAGTATTACTGCATTATGACAATTCCACGCATGCAGACAGAGATATTACGTTCTCGTGTAATTTTTCATATTTTTCATTTCCATACTATCATCCACGAAAGCCATAGAAGCGGAAGATTCCATTTCCTCTGGAGTTGGAAGAGAAATCTTCGTGGAAACTCGATCATCGTTTACCTGCGTGGTGGCAACGATGATATGTAGTAGACGCATTTCTACTCGATGCTCTCGGCCAGTTTTTACAAAGGCAACAGAGAACCAGAGATAAGAAAACCAGCTTCTGGCACATTGCCAAACAGTAGTGACGACGTTCTTTGTTTGACAGGCTGTTTCATATTCCGCTGACAGGTGGCTATTGAAAAATTTACAGCAATGGGCCGTGACACGGAAACAATAAAGAACGAGAGGTGGCCACTGAGATAACGAGATATCTTCCCGTACTTGTAAATAATTAAAAATCACAAAAGGGCGATAATAATTAAAGTAAAGTTTGGAAAATATTTAAGGGAGTACCCTATCCCACCGTGAGTATGTTAGGGAAGTGTTCTACTGTAAATTAAAAATGAATCTCTATAAATATTTAAGGGAGTACTTTATTGTAAATTTTTCAAAATTAGTATCTACGAATATTTGAGGAGATGTTCTATTCTGAATTTTTCAACATTAATCTCTGTTAATGCATAAGGCAGAATTCTACTGCAAATTGAGAATTAATCTCTATAAATATTCAGAGAAGCATTCTGCTGTAAATTAAAACTTAATCTCTATGAATATTTGACGATGTTCATTATTGTAAATTTTTAAAAATTAATGTCTATAAACATTTGGGGAGATATTCTGTAAATTTTTGAAAGTTAATCTTTGTTAATATTTTGGGTGGTATCCTATTGTAAATTAAAAATTAATCTCTATAGATATTTAAGGGAGCGTTCTGTTTCTGTATTTTCTGGGAGAAAACAAATCTATAAATATATGTGCAAATCCCTATGTCTCAAAATTTAATCAAAAAATGCTTACCAATATAAAGAACTATAAATTACGTTTTTTTTTAATTGGATTCTATAATATCTTAAGAATTGTATCCAGATTATGGATATACTTTCAGAAGATGCGTCGTGAAGCTAAAGCCCATAAAGATTAAACCCAGCTTTAAATTTTTTAATTATCTACTTGTCTCTCTCCCAAGTTCTGAATTCAGAATCTTTTTGATTTTCTTATATCAAACAAACGGAATGTCTAAAATCGCGGAGAAGATTCTTTTTCTCACCGCGGCCAATTTTTATTATTTTTTGTCTTTAAACAAATTTGCGAATGTTACTGAAACGTAAATAAATACACATATTACGCATGTATCTCAAAAATAACACAACTCAACTAACAAATTTTTCAGACAAACCAATACTTGTAAATATTTGGTAGCGTATAAAAAGAATGATCTACCGAATAAATAATCTTGACAAAAGGACAGATTCTACGAAACTAGGATCAAATATTATTTTTCTAATTTTCCATTTCTATTCCTCGAACCCTTTCGACGATCTTCATGTTCTAGCAAAAGACTGAATTGCTTCCAACTGTAACACTTTTGCAATACACGCGCAAAATGTCGACAGAAAAATTCCCATTGAAATCCCCATTTAAATTTCCCATTGAAATTCTACTAATCAGCGAAATATATTCACCACCACTTGACACAATGAACTATCACGTATCTCTCAATTATATTTCAAGGGAAAACTAAAAAAAATAGCTTTCGATCTCGAGTTCATTGTCTTGTGATTTACTTGCCACGCGGAGCGATAAATTTCATTAAATTCTGCAATCCATCGTCACAATAAACCTGCTGCAAGCGTAATTCGCACGGTATTATTCGCTGCACTACAGAAATCGTGGCGCCAAAGGAGCTTTACGGCGGGCTCGTGCCAGACTTCAATTAATCGCAACAGCGAAATCTTTAACCGACCCCGACCTCGTCGTTCTGCATTATTTCTCTCGCGGAAACGTTCAACCCTCGTCGTCGGTTTGATCGTGAAATCGCTGACTTTCGCGTTCTCCGACGACGACTCGAATAAAATTGCCGAGGCCTCGCCCGTTCCCTCGAATTTTCAACCATCTAGCGACTATCGATCGGCACACCGACACTGCGATTATCCAGATACGGTCGTCAAGAAGCGGAGAAATTGTTCAGAATTCCGAACGAGCGAAATTAAAATGCTCTCGAGCGCGGTCGCGGTCGAAACGATCCTCCAGAGGGATCGAAAGATCTCCACGGGGGGAAAGACAATAGCGCAGCCAACCGATAAATTGCTGGCAATCGTTGCAACGTCTCGGCCTTGAACCAGGATTACCGATACCACGAAGAAGGATTCTTTGCCTCGGTCTGCTTTTCCAATGGAATTTATCGCGAGATTTTAAGCGAAGACCGAAACGAGGAGATACGTACGTGGACAAACGTGTGGAAGAATAATTTCCAACGAGAATAAATTCTCATTAATTACCGAAAAAAGATAAGACAGGTTCACGTTCGTCCATGCAATGTTTATTCGCGCTAATCGCAAAATAATTCGTATTAATGCGCGTTAATTAACCTATTTAGTTACACTATGTTTTTTGAAAATTATATATGCCTTTTTTTAGGAAGGAGTAGCAATTGATAGATTCCTTTTGACTTGCTATAAGAATTATCTACTACTGGGAACATATTTGTATTCGTACCTTCTAAATATATTTTAGAAAAAACCAGATGATAGATACGTCGATCCTTTTCGATTTACGTTAATTACCACTGGCGATACATAAAACAGATTTGTACTCGCGTACGTATGTAACATTTGTCCACACTGACAGCAAAATATCTTAAAAGAGACTATATTTAGTAAAAAAAAGAGGTCCAGGTTTGTTTAGCTTTCCCTTTATCAAGTCTTGCTCACCTGGAAAACAATTAGATCTGTATAACGAGAATACACGAGATTACCTATAACATCACGATTTTATGGAGAAGAAGAAATTTGTTGTCCCATAGGAAATATCATTCACGAAGATAACATCCCTTAAATGGTGTCTCTCACTTCCACGCGTGCTATTTTACATATTGGCCGATAACGTCCTTTGTCTACGGGTAACGATCGGTGTCCTTGCCCGAATCCACGGTTGTCGCGAATTTCTGATTCTAATCCGACCAAACGTGCCTCGAATTTATTTCATCCATTTGTTAAACATTCATGGCTCCAGCGCTGATACTTCCCAACGATAGTTTCGTACATTATTTTGAACGAAATACCGGCGAATGTTATAAAACGAAGCAATGGTGGTTTTATTTTTGAAAGGCGATATAGATATCACAAAAATCATTAACAGCATGACCAAAGACCTAAGCAGGATCCATTAATTCTTTTGCCCAATTCTTTTGTTACTTTATTTTAGAACAACACGAAGCCAAGCAGAGATTGGCGCAGGCGACGTTGTCACGAAACAACACCGATCACAAATTTCTTCCTATCGGGACGTTATCGTCGCTCTCGTAAACAAGTCGAGATCTACGATTCGTCCAATTTTTCGCACCACAAACCCGGCCGAGAATATTTGCCAACCTAAACTGACGACGAAATAAGGACGTTCGATTTCAAGGACTCCATTAGCCCGTCTGGTGTGCGATTTCTATCGATATCGAGAGCAATAAAGTGGGCACGTTCAGCGGATTATCGCGAAGGCGCGGCCAAACTGGAAACGGAGATGGAAAGGGCACCCACTAACGAATTTCACGGTTAAGACACATTTGGCTCGGCAGCAAGTTCAAGTATTGTACAGATCACACTTACATAACGCGTTGAAGTTTCTTTCATCGAGCAAGCCAATATATTTCACAATTTAACGCGCTTTCGCCGCAAATTTGATTAACAATTTAACCAACAATCGAAGATAAGAAATTTCTCAGTGTTAGAGTTAGAAGGACGAGCAACTGGAGGATTGAAATTTCCCACTTTTCACGCACTGGGAAATTGTAAGAGCAGAGATATCATGAAGCTAAGTTTGATTAACAATTTAATCAACAATCGAAGATAAGAAATTTGTCAGTATTAGAGTTAGAAGGATGAGCAACTGGCGGATCGAAATTTCCTACTTTTTACGAACTGGGAAATTGTAAGAGCAGAGATATTATGAAGCTAAGTTTGATTAACGATCGTTAAAGAAGGAAAAGAAACTTTCTGATATAGAAACGAGCAAGCCAAAAGTCGAAATTCGTCGTTTTAGAATCATCAGAGTTAGAACTGGACGATTAGTGGAAAAATCGTGAAACTGAAAAACAGCTGCAAAGAAAGGAAGCTCTTTAACGTGAGAATAAGTAATCGAAAGATTGAAATTCACGCGCTTTTAACACACACTGCACGATTAGAATATTCTAAAAGCAGAGAAATTCTGCACCTGAAATTGATTAACAATCGTAAGGAAGAGATTCATGAATGTTTAACTGGCCCTAAATGATTAGAAAATTATAAAAGCAGTTCATCGAGGAATGAAATTTGATTAAGAATAAATTAAAGAAAATTTTACGAGCAGAAAGCAACTTTTCAACATGCAGACGAACAACTAAAAAATGAGGATTTATACCCTTTCAACGGGCTGAACGATTAGAAAGTTCTAAAAGTAGGCTATTGTGAAACCAAATTTAATTAACAATCACAAACAGAGAAAACTCGGAGATCGGCAGCTTAATACAGTCGCTGCTAAAGAACCATGAAGAGAGAGACGTTTTTAGAATTAACGAGATTTCTGCAATTATCGGGGATGAGGGTATACGGTCTGACGATTGAAACGGATCGAAAGAACAGGGGAAAAAAGAAAAGAATACCGTGAGTCAACGCGCAACTTGAACGAAATCAACGAGAGGCATCGTAAAAATGTTTTGCTTCCGACGAATGTATATTGGTGAAAGTTCAGGAACAATCGTAAATAAAACATCAGCGAACTTGTAACCGGAGATAAATAGGAAACAAGAGGCATTTAGTCAAAAGAACAATTGGCATCATAATAAAGGAATAAATGTGTTTGAAATTGAACGTGGTATAGTTTAGGAAAATTCTTTCAACTTGACATACATATAATTTATCGTCTATAATAATCTTTCGCGAAAACGCATTTAATCGTCATTGCAAATTGTTACGACTATCTCGGTAATAAAATACAGCACATAAATAAAATACATCGACCAGAAGAGAAAAACGAGAGGATAAAACGAGGGAACCGTAACGAGATGAATTTCGAAAAATAGCGCTAACGATGTTGAAAGAACTAATTACGAGAACAAGGTACAATTAGACGAATCAACGAACATAACGAGAGAGGGGGGTGGGGGCAAATTTCTTAAGAGAGAGGTCCAGATTTAAATGATCCAGATTTATTCTACGGAATGGCAAATCAAAAGTTCCAATTTTTAATAGAGAAAGATAAATGATAATGTCGCTGTTGAATACAGTTGAATGCGGTATAATGATTCGTTAGCTTTGCAAATTAATTGATTCGGTGTATATCCAAATAAACGAAAACGTACGGGTCTGTTCAAACAGGGAAACAAAACATCGACGACTTCTGTTTATTGTTAGACTATATTCGATGGTGTTCCAACGCTGCATTGTTTTCATTCGAATTATCAGGCAAACGACATAACGCTGAAATAGCTATTAAAATTACAATATGTTGGCGATCCTTGCGAGAAACATCGTGCACTAGCTTGCCTTCCTTGTACGTAAATGTGCGATATTGCTTTCTCGGCGAGAATCGACGCGACCAGCAGGTTGACAAGAAAAGCTTCGAGGAAATCCGAGGCATAATAACACGTGAAAACTTGCGTAAGACGGAACCTACAACGTTCTCATCAATGAACATCGGATTGACAGGGAATTACTATATTTCCAAGGACGTTCGCATAAAAACATTTCGACAGAGATAAACAGAGCGCGCTGCTGCGACGCGTACGAATGATTTCCCTCGCTACTGGAAAAACAGACACTTTGAATCAGAAAAAGCATAAAACGCCAGGAAATTCAGAAGAGATGATGATTTGTAAAGTTCCAAGTACCGAAAAGTGTTGCCGGGGCCAATTAATTTTCTTTGCGAGCTGCGCCACGCTGTTTTCTGTCGTTCACGCGCTCCATTCAACTGAATATCGGCAAGAACAAAACGCAAACATAAACGTGGACAGAGAACAGAACGTACGTTGTTCGTTAAAGTGAATCAATCGGAATCTTCAAACACACAGCTGTTTAATACCTAATTCGGAAACATCAATGAAAGCTATACGTCTGCTTCTCTCGACGCTTGCTGCTACTCGAATTATCCGAATTTCGAAGCGAAATATTTCACCCCTGCTAATTCGAGATAGCTGTGCATGCGCTTGTAAGTTCGTTTATTATCCACGAACGCCTCTAAATTGCGTTACCAAAAACTAGTGAAAAGAGGCAATTAATTTTATGGGAGGGGAAAAAAAAGAAAAGAATAAAACGAGTACGAAGAAGAATCTTTCCCCAAGCGTCATCTTTGTGGTTATAAATTATTCTGCTTGCGTAGATAGAAAATCCCCGAGCACTTTAACGACTATTTTTATAAAGAAACACGGTATTCCCTTCGTCAACCTCGTATTCCCGCAATTTCCACCCCTTGGATGCTTCGAATGAAATCACCCCCTCGATCTAAGGGATTCCAACGTTTATACGTGGTTCTCGCGATGACATTCTCGAGAGAGAATATTCTTTTCTTATCACGCACGTTTACGATACAGACCATCAGTGTTGTCCGCGTGACAGACAGCAGGTGTTGTGCATTTTCTGCAGTTTCGAGTTGCGGCTAAGCGTGTTCCCTGCGTCCCACGTAGTTCCCGGTCGTCGACGATCGGGCGAGGGAAACGAAAACGGTGGCGCGGAAACGCGTTATCACGATCGAGACGGCGGTTACGTTCTCGCGTTCTGTTTCTTTTGTGAAAGAAAAAAAGGCAAGTCGCGTGTTACGAATGAAAATTGTAGCACGCTTGTACGATGCGCGCGTCGCGATGCTCGGCCACCGACTGTCAGCAGCGTCGCGACGGAACATCGGCGCGACGCCCGAACAAGTCCGAGGACGACCGAGGACGTCGAAACGACACGACGCCTGGTGTGTCGACGACGACGACGACGACGAGGAGGATGATGATGACGATCAAGGAACGTGTAAACTCGACCAGCCATCTAAAACTTTCGTCTACTTTAGAGAATCCTCTTTGCTTTGAAAACGCTCAAACCGATCAGGCTTACTGCTCCCCCGTTAGTTAAAATGTTCTGGCTTTTTTTTCATTTTTCAGGATATTGTGACTCGATGAAAGTATTCGAATATTTAGTATAGAAACTGCTTATATCGTCTTTGCTCTAAAGATGCTTTAAGGACGATCAAGAGCCTGTTCCTCTTAGATGATATGTAAAATCTTACGTAAGTATCCCTTTTTAAGTTTTCAAGGCGTAGTGGCTCACGGAAGTATTTGAATATCTAGCACACAAAGCTTTATATTGTATGTGTTACGTAAAATATATTGAAATTTCATTAGCGTTTCAATGAGACACGACTGTTGTTTAATTAATTGTTACGTTAGTAATAAATCAGCTGTCTGTTAGTAATAATCGTATATGCTTCATTTGATTCGTTATATTAGGTTGCCCGAAAAGTGTCTTTCTTTTACAGACCCGTCTTTTACAACGATGCATCTTTATACAAACATGAAACCTAATCTGTCAAACGTTGTGATCTTTATCTTGATATAACAAATGGATCATACGCAATAATATAAAACGAAAAATGTTGTGCATCCATTATTTCCTTATAAAAAGAAAGAAACTTTTCGGACGGCCTAATAGGATAATTACAAAATATTTGAAATTCGAAGAAAAACAGAGATGATAAAAATAAAATGATAAAACTTGGGTTTTCTTCGATGTTGCAAAATAACAGATAGGGCATTTTAATCCCATTTTAATTTTACGGTCGTTTTGGATACTGATGAATCTTACTCTATTGCGACAAGCGTATAATCTACACTATTCTAATTGATGGTAGTTTTTAGAGGATCGAAAATAGAATTCATGAAAATTTTATAGAAAAGCAAAAGATTATGAGGCCTGCGAGAAACTGATAGCTGAGGAAGGATATCATGATACAGAGTCAAATCGAATATGATTGTAAAGGATTAACGGCGACAGCGTACCACGCAGATCAAGATACTGTGCGGAATATCTGGTATATGCTAATGAACTTCGACCAGCGACGAATAAGCTGTTTAATGCTACACCATAACCTCACGGATTAATAGCATTAATTTAGATAGTAATCGAACAGTCGTTTCTGTTATCTATTTATTATCTCGTGTGGACAGAATTATTCATTGTACCGATGACCAACCAACTCTATATGGAAATTAGAAGGCTTGTTTTACAAACTGTGTGGATTTTTAACGGCTATAGTGAATCGATGGCACAACAGTAAGTCAAATTGCAAGGTAAAGCTCTGAGAATAACGTTCCCGTTTAAACAAACTGCAATGTTATGAAAGACGTTTGATACTAAGTCGAAACTACATCCATCAATTTATACCAACGAGACTTACGGTTATGTCAACAGTACTGAATAGAAATCGATGTACCGTGCCAATTAAATTTAGAAACGCATGACGATCAAAGCCCGCAAATCCGAGAGGATTTCTATACACCCACCAGACTAGTATTAGTCAAACTGTTGACTCATCGGCGCATCAAATACATCACTCCTTGTTCACGAATGCAACACAAAATTTCCCGATAATATTCCCAATATCTGAAAGCAATATTCCAGAATTTTTCGAATTATTCGTTTACCTTCTATTATAAGAATCACAAATGCTTTTGAACAATAAGATGATAAATCTTTGTAAAAATAAAATTCCTTTCCAGAGTATATCTTCCCTTTTTACTCAATCTGATGTTCCCTAGTTTATATCTTATGCCATCCTTCATTAACCTCTCGAGACACGAATTTCTTTGTCCATTACGCTGGCATCTTTCCCAAATCCTATCAAGAAAATTATACATACCTCTGCCCTGTTCGCGATAACGAAGCATTTATGAGCCGCGAGTCAATCACTGCAGTTGCAAATGATTTCGGGAACGAAGCGAAATGCCTTGACATTGGATCAGCCGCAATGCGACAAGTCGTTGAATCATAAGAAAGCCTAAACTGGTCTACATTTGTGGAGAACGTAAAAGGTATTCACCTAACACGAATAACGATCAATTTAAGAACGTGACTGATTCAAGAATTTTCCGATTTATATTAATTAAAGTAGAACATGACGTTATTAAGGGGTATAATAAGCCTTGCAATTGCGCTTATCATAAAATCTATAAATCTATAGATATATTTCTTTAGCGACAGCTCATCTGTATTTTCACATGATAAATATTTTCTTTCTTACCGCCCATCCTTCGTAGCGTCGCCCTCCTCGTCCTATCATCTTCCTCCAGTCCTGTCATTTTCTCAGCTATTGAATTACTGCTAGAAGATAATAGCCATTCTCCGGATCTGGAACAGAAAAACAAGTTAGTAAGCATTACTGCAGCACTGACACCCTCTCTTCCTTGAATAATAAAAAATTTTTATTAAAAATGTAATGTATGCTCCATGAAAATATTCTATTTTGCACACGTGTTCGTTGTATTTATTATATTTTCTATTCTATTGTATTATTTAGTAATTAATGTACTGTAGTAATTTTAGTATTATTTATCAATTAATGAATTTAATAAAAAATTACTTAGTAATTAATAAATACATATAGAACCCTCTGAAAACGTGAGAAATCATTTTCAAATGAATCTTAACCTAAGTATTCGTAATTTTGTTTTATTAAATTTTTAACCTATACTGCTCGATAAAAACAGTCACGATAGACGTATATATGTATGTGAAATACATTATAAAACATACAAACACATGCATAAATTGCATAGGATCTTGATTCAATAGCTTAAAATAGACTCCTATAGTATGAAACACTAATTGCATTAATCATTTGCATCAAGCTAAATTAATCTATCACTCTGTTCTTTATACACGTTCGATAACTGACCTTTCCATTCCAATTCTCCCTATTCGTTTTATAAATACACATCATTACGTTCACATTTGCAAAACTGCCGATCTTTCGTTTATTTTTCATTATACAGTAACGAGGGCTGTATATTCGTTTATGTTTGTTTAATGAAAACTTACTTTATTTGTTATCCTAACCAGCATGCAAGAATTCATGGATGGCGCCAATAATACGACACTGGGTACTTCATTCACCATAGATTGAATCGCTATTTTTACTTCCTTACGTGACACATTTATGTGTTTAAGAAGAACACTGTATATATCTCACTTTTCATTAATATTGTATTAATTGAGTAATGATAGATAAATACCGAAGAAAATAAAAAAAATTAATGTCGTATTAAAAGAATATATTCGAAGAACGCGTTGTTAGAACGCCACCTACAGTATTGAAAAACCGGAAGTACTACGTGAACATTTATGTTTAATTTAATAGTTACAAGTATCTACTACACATAAAATAAAATTCAACGAGACAAATCAACATAGAAATAATTTCAATAATCGATACAAATTCCAATGAAACTATGCATTCTTTATACAAAATTTAATCTATGTTCCAATCTTAAAACAAGGATTATGATTTTATAGATAAAATTTTATTAATAAAAAGATAATTAGACTATGTATTTTTATGCAAATTCATATTTTTGAGAATACAAATTTAAAAAATGTAAAAAATTGTTTATCTATCAAATATTCTTGAAAACTCTATACTTTGGATATTTTATATACTTTTTCACGTTATATGAAATCTACGCATAAAACTCTGCGGTTTAGTTAATAACAATTAAAAAATTCAGGTTACCTTTGTAAAAGAAACGGACTTACCGAGAATACCCTTTTTCCTCATCTTAATGAAGACGAGCATTTTTTCATCTGGGACTGGGCGAGAAAACCAGAAGAACATAGAAAATTACAAATTTTCTTCATCATTGTGATATATAATATCACAATGACTAAACGCAACAGAGTTCTTAAAAGAACGTAAAAACTAGATTGGGGTTAGGTTTCAACGGTGAAGATTTGGCCTTAGCAGCGATCTTCGCCACTCGTAAATCCGTTTCAACAAAATGTATTTAAATTCTATATATGTAGGAAACTCTATTCATGTAACAACTATGGAGAAAATATATAATTTGGTAACCCTCTATTGAGAATTAAGTCAACTAAAGTGAAAGCATATCCTATTTAGTGTCATGATGCGCCATCTACAGAGTTTAAAAGATAGACATAATATTTAATTCTTTCGAAATCAAATATCGTTCTCAAACTTTTTATGATATAGAGAATATAGAGATCTATATTCTTTTTCAATAAAATGTTGACGTGCTTGTTAGTAATCTATAAAAGATCTTTCCTGAACAAAGTTCATGTTTTTAGAAAGATACCTACCATCAATTAAATGGTGAACTGACCAGCATCAGATTCTACGATGACTAAGCAAATTTTTCTTCAAAGCGTGAAAGCTAGAGTAAAATCAAAACTTTGGTGGTTTCTCGACGCTGAAACTTGAAAGAATCAGTTGAGAAATATATCCATGGATGGAAAACGATCTATAAAGATGGTACGTTGCCTCTCTGTATAATGCACGACCTCCTTTAATCAGTGCATCATATGTTTTTAAAGTCCATTAATATGACGTAGAAGAAAGCAGATTGTCAATTATAATTCTCTCGAAAAGATAATTACAGCTAATTTTTCAATACGTAAATAAACGCCTTTTCATGATTATTCATAAGAAAACAGGACAAAATATGTCATTTCTAAATAACTTATGATGTTATGAAATATCTAAGAAAATATTTGTTTTTATATTTACATGTTATGTAATTCTACATAACATATAGTAAATATGTATCTATTTATCATAAAATGAAATTGATGAAAAATTATGATCAATTTTTGTGTAGGATCCACTATCACCTGGTCCTTGTTTAGACATTAGTGACGATGAACTAGTGACTATATCAGTTAGAGATTTAAACAGGCAGCTGAAATTGCGTGGATTATCAAGAGAAGAAATAGTTCGTATGAAACAACGTAGACGCACATTGAAAAACAGAGGATATGCAGCCAGTTGTCGTATCAAACGAATTGAACAAAAAGATGAGTTAGAATCAGAAAAGACACAGGAATATCGTGATATGGAAGCTATGCAGGAGGACAATAATCATATGAGAGAAGAAATTGAATCTTGGCATTCTAAATATCAAGCACTAAAAAAATTTGCAATAGAAAAAAAAATTCACATCCCACCTGAACTAGAAACTATATAAAATATTTTAAACATACTAGAGTTTTCTATTAAACATAAAAGCAATAACATTACTGGGTATTGAACGATTTTATACCAAAATTACACAATGCAAAAAACTGAATTACTAGCACTTCTAAGTATGTATTAAGAATTAAGAGGAATGTGAGCTTCATATTAATCAAAAGCAATGATTGCAATGATACTTGGTTAACAATGATTATACTACTATGAATAATTGTAAATGATTAAAGTACAAAAATTATGTAAATGCTAACATTTGTAACCACTTAGCACTTAGATGGTCATGAATGATCTGTATTTATGTCAAAAACTAAATATGTTATTATAGAAACTTCATTTACCTATTATACTTATTTCTTTGTATTTTTTCTGTTAAAAATTTGTAACTTCGTTTTGGAATATAAAACATTTTTTTTATTAAAAATATATATAAACTATATTTCTGTGAATGTCATGTAATTTTTTTCTCAGTATATAATAAAAATATTAATCTACTAACTACATATACATTAATTGAATTTCCTAAAAGTCTGTATCTTTGCTTACATGTTATATGTTCTGGAAATTTAAATTCTTCAGGAAAACACATTAATCTAGACACTTCTCTAGGTGTAAAATATCGTAACATTAATTTTTGTAAAACTTCTGATGCTTCTAATGATTGCTTGCCATACTTATTTGCTTCTAAAAATATCTGTTGGATTGTTTCTTCTGTATATGGAGAATATACAGAACCTGTTCCTTCTGCATAATGACTATAAGCTTTTGTAAAACAACAAGAACCATCACTTTGAGATGTTCTTATATCAAACAACCAAGCTCTCTTTTGTAACAACTTTCTAGGAATTAAATACTGTGACTTATCAACATTTTCTAAAATATTTTCTAATTTGTAGCAATTCTTATCTGTTTTAGCACCTTCTAATAATAAATTATGTTTACTTCCTGGTAAGGCCTTTAAAACAGCTTCTGGTAGATTAAAATTTAATATACAGTGATCAAAGCAAAATTCAGAATCCTTCCTTTTAGCCAATAAATAATATCTGTATCTGGTATTTGGAATACCAAATTGGCAAGGACTTAGAATTAGTTCCTTATAATTGAATCCAGACATATTCATACATTTTAATACTGCATTTCTCATTTCAGAATTTTCAAATCCTTTTACATTTTCAAGCAATATATACTTTAATGTTCTCAATTGTGGAATCAATGAAAGAACATGAAGTAACGAAGATGATCTATTATCCGATATATCTCTCTGAAGTCCAACTCTTGTGTAAGGTTGACATGGAGGACTCATTAATATAGTATCTATATTTAAGTCATTTATCAGTTTTGCAGAAAGTGACTGAATATTACAATTCATAAGCAATACATTTGGAAAATTATATCTGTATATACTGTTTGCAACAGTATTTATATCAACTGCCGCAACAACATCTCCATTAATACCACTTTCTGAAAATAAAATTTTTTGTAGTAATTATATATCTTATTTAAGACATAATATCTTTTTTATAATAAACAACTTGATAGAAAGTAAAGGTTAAATTTTGTTAAACAATATAACCAACAAATAGCAGTATAATAGCAGTATAATAGGTTACCTTGAAGAGCATAATGCATTCCACCAATACCACTATATAATTCCAAAACTCTCATTATTGTGAATCATGCAGGCTTATTTTAATATTTACAGATGATTCAATATCAATATATATTTTTCTCTTTGTCAACACACTTTATTGTGAAATCATGTTGAAATCTTTTTACTTTATCATAACCTTCGTTCGTTTATATTCATATAATTTATACAAAACTTAATGAAATGTTAAAAAGATTCTATTTTTTTCCTTATATAACAAACACGTTCTTTTAGTATTTAACAAAATTATAAATAATAATAACAAACGACACTAACTAACCTAACGTATAGTTCCATTGACTATTCAGTAATGGAGGGTAGTCTTCGTTTTGCGTCGTGTAAAATTGAACGTACGTGACTGACATTATTTCGATAATTTGTTTGTTGTGCAATTGGAAAGATGTACAATAATGTGAATGCATTTTATATGGAAATATAATAATTGATAATTAGATGAAGAATTAAAATGCATAATGGAAAAATAACTCTAACCTGAACAATGTGTTAAATTTTATTGCTATTTCGACAATCTTTTTAACGTTTATGAAGATTTAATTTATATTTAAATAAGCCTTACACGATTATAATTTTAATTACATAAACAAATGTCGGTGATAATACTTTAATCAAACAAAAAAGTGACAAAAAGAAACAAAAGGAATATGAATTTAATGCAAGACACCACCCAAATGCAGTTGTATTACTAAAAAATGTTTCGAAGTCGGAGCTGGTTTGGAGGCGGGCTTTGGAAGCCCAAAAATCCTCATTCTTTAGAGCATCTTAAGTATGTATATATATATTTAAATTTGTACTTTGTCTAAATTTTATTCGTTGTTATATATAGGTACTTGTATCATGTGCTATCAAAAAATCAAACTGTGTCAGAAAATAATAGGGGTTTGTTAGTAGAAACTCTTCGTTCTATAGCTGAAATTTTAATATGGGGTGACCAAAATGATAGCAGTGTATTTGAGTAAGCATTAGTAAAGTAGATGCTATTTAACTTTTTTTTTCTTTTCATGTATAATAAACAATAACTATCTATATTCCTTACTAGTTTCTTTTTGGAAAAGAATATGCTTTCATTTTTCCTACGTATAATGAAACAAAAATGCGGAAGCTATGTATGTGTTCAGTTATTGCAGACCTTAAATATATTATTTGAAAATATACGTAATGAGACATCTTTATGTAAGTTTATTATCAAGACTATATATTATAATTTTAATTGATCTCTCTTCTAGCAAAGTTCCAATTCAAATATTTATTTCCAGATTATTTACTTAGTAATAATCATGTGAACAGTATAATAGTGCACAAATTTGACTTTAGCGATGAGGAAGTGATGGCATATTACATCAGCTTTTTAAAGACTTTAAGCTTGAAGTTAAATGCACATACCATTCACTTCTTTTATAATGAGGTAAACGAGGTACACGTGATAATCCTCTGTGTTTATTATTTCACTTTTGCTAATCTCATGCTCATTAATTTTAATAGTAGCTGCCTTTAATATATTTTTTTTAAATTTAATTATACATATAATTTAATCTATTCATGATGTGCTTTTTACTATGGTCATTATTTCATCTTCATTGTCATCATCATTATTTAAATTCTGCACTTAGCACATAAAAGAGGATGTGTTTTAATTTGATTTTTTTATCAGCACACCAATGATTTTCCATTGTATACGGAGGCAATTAAATTTTTTAATCACTCCGAAGGAATGGTTCGTATAGCAGTGCGAACTTTAACTTTAAATGTATATCGAGTAGAAGATGCCTCCATGCTAGCATTTATAAGAGATCGCACTGCTGCACCCTATTTCAGCAATCTTGTATGGTTTATTGGTAATCACATTATAGAGCTTGACACTTGTGTTAGAAATGATGCTGAGTAAGTCATTTTCAAATATAATTTAAATTATCATATTCAGAGGATGTTTCATAATATATGTGTGTTTCAGTCATCAAAGTCAAAACAGATTATCAGATTTAGTAGCAGAACACTTAGATCATTTACATTATTTAAATGACATTCTTTGTTTAAATATATCTGATTTAAATAAAGTTTTATCAGAACACTTGCTTCATAAGTTATTAGTTCCACTATATGTTTACTCACTTATGAGACACAAAAATCTTCTGTGCCAAAATCAGGTATGTTTCCAATTAATAAGTATATAATAACTTGATATAGTAGTAATTTGTATTTGTGATTAATAGGAAGACAGAAAACACGTGAGCATTGTTGTAGCCTTATTTTTACTTTCTCAAGTATTTCTAATAGTTTCTCATGGTCCTCTTGTACATACACTAGCAGCAGTAATGCTGCTGTCAGATTTAAAAACAATACAAACAGGTGCAAGTAAAGTACTTGAAATGTATGGTGATATTTCATTGGATAAGCCAATTGCTTTTTCACCACCGAGAGAAAGTTTAGAGAAGTCTTTAGAAAATTTAAGTGAATCCTTGACAGTGTCAGATGAACTTTGTGAGGAAGAAAGTAATTTGAAAGAAGAAAAGGATAACGTGGAAAATGGAAGTGAAGATGTTTCAGAAACAAATCATGCTAGTACATCATTTGATACTGCTTCAACAGGAGGTGTATCAGTACTTATAAGTCCACAACAACTAGACATAAATATTCCAGCTGAAGATTTGGAAGAAATCAAACATTTAAATGTTACTGATGAAGAAAAGGAGCAAAGACTAGCATTAGAAACTCCTTTAACACCTCAAACTCAAAAAAATGTAACTGAATCATTATCAAATAAGCCATTCTTAGAAACTATTTTAAATTCCTTATTTTGCACAGAAAACGATTATGCCGCTCTATTCGCGTTGTGTTTACTTTATGCTTTAGCTAATAATCAGGTAAGAAAACTATTTTCAAATTATTGTATGTAATAAAATTCTAAACTGTTGTTCTAATAAAATTCATTTTCAAGGGCATAGATCGTAAAACTTTGGATCCAATTTTATGCAATTCACGAAATTCAACTACAAGTTTATATAATGAAATTTTAATAGATAGACTGATTCATATCATAACATTAAGTTGTCAAACAAGTGAGTCATTTTCCAGAATATCTTCTTTAATTTCCAAAATAATAATCTACGTTTTTACGAACAATATTTTTGTCAGATGCTAGAGTGAGACTTGTTACTTTGGAATTGACAATTAAATTGTTAATACAATTAGTAATGTCAGAAGGACAAAGTATGTTAAAAGATTCACATTTGGCAGCAATTGAAGCAGCCAAAGAACAAAGCACATCGCTATTAAAAAATTTTTATAAGGTGTGTTATATTTGTCTCCTCTCTTTTTAAATATTACAAATTGTAAAAAAATTAGTTTTCTATTTTCAGAGCGAAGACATATTCTTAGATATGTTTGAAGATGAATATAGCGAAATCCAGAAACGACCTTTGAATGTTGAATGGTTAATGATGGACAGTAATGTTCTATTACCGCCAACGGGAACTCCAATGACGGGTATCGAATTTACTAAAAGACTACCATGTGGAGATGTAAATATTTTTTGGAGATAAAGTCTTTTATTTGATAATACATATTGTTAACCTAATGCAAATTGTTAAACCTATTAATAAGAAACAAAAATAATGTTTGCATAGGTTGAAAGAGCACGACGCGCCATACGAGTATTCTTTTTAATAAGAGATCTATCACTGACCCTTAATATGGAAGTAGAAACACAGTTGCCACTAACAAATCCGATCAACTGTATTCAAGTTGACAACGTTCTTGATTTAAGTAAAAGTCATTTCGTTTTAGCAAATTCTAAATTAAATATTCAGGAATTTATAAATACTAAATCCTGATTATTTTTTTATATAGATAATAGCGATTTAATCGCATGTACAGTTGTGTGGAAAGATGGCCAGAAAATTCGTCGTTTTTTAGTTATCGACATTGTGCAATTAATTCTTGTTGAACCTGATACTAGTAAACTAGGTTGGGGAGTGGCAAAATTGGTAGGGTTTCTACAAGATATCGAAGTTGCAGGTGACAAAGATGATTCTAGATGTCTACACTTGACAATCTATAAACCTTTAAGCAGTAGTACTGGCAATCGTGTTCCATTGTTATCAACAAAATTCATTTTCGATGATCATATAAGATGTATGGCCGCGAAACAAAGGTAAACTTGTATGATGTAATTAATATCTATTATCAGAACGTGATTCAGTAAATTTGCTTTTAATTAAAGGCTAACAAAAGGGAGAATAAAAGCACGTCAGAAGAAAATGAATCAAATTGCAAGACTACTCGACATTCCTACAAGTATACCTCACGCCACGACACCACCAAATTATGCATTACGTGGTTTTCGACATGAACGTAAAATATATTGCAATACTAAATTAGTTTGATGAGACTTAAAAGAATTATAAGAATTAAATAACATCTTAATTTCAGGATTAGTAGGACGTGCTCAGAGACCAAAAGAACATCTGCCGCGTCCAATGTTCACCGTAAATAAAGTTCCTGGATTCGCAGCACAAATGCGTAGAGAAAATGCTGCTAGACCTACCCCCGGTCTTTCGTCGTCGACTCCGAAACGCGGTGATACTGTGTCAAATGAAAAAAGTCACGAAAATGGATTGCGATCTCGAGATAATTCACCGAAGATGCCAAGACCACGAAGCGAAGAAATTCCTTTAGAAGATATGCGAATTCGAAAAGCATCCTTAACTTCTAATGGATTGAATATATCACACATATGTCAAGAAAAGAAAGACAGTCAAATTTCTACTTGTTCAGCTAATGGCGAGCCATCAACTGTGATCAGGAAACATTCGGAAGAGACATCGTTCACCTGTCCGCAAGAAGTGAAACCACGTAGAAAGGGTCAAGTGGAGACAATATGATTGCGAAAACAAATTTCTAAAAAAATATAGGTCACACGAAAATTTTTTCAGAAATATTAGCAAAGAAAAGAGAAAAAATAAGAATGTAAATGCAATATTGATCAAAGATAAAAGATGTTTGATTGATATAATAAAGGATTTTACTATATGTAACATTTTTTTAAATCTCGTGATTCGTAATATTTTCTTTTCGATTTTCACAAGGAAAAAATATTTTAAAATTAAACTTGTAAAAAAATAAGATCATATACAATATATCCAGCAAAAGGTCAGGTATAGATGAAATTAGTTTTCTTCACTTTTATGCTATGTAACATATAAATATTTTGTACATACATTACATTTAGATACATATACATGAAATGTATGCCTTTGCTACTTAGGTATTATAACCTTTTATCAGATATATATTTAAAAATTATGCAAAGAAAGACATATTTGATTTGTGTATATATTGTTGAGAATTTCTATAACTTAAAATAAATACCAATAATGATATAACCATTTCTTCCTAATATACTGTAAAATATCATTATTCACTGATAAATTGCAAAGTTTAAATCAGTATTTTTAGAATTATCGATAATAGTTTAAAAAATTTATGTTTTTGCCAATTCAATAAACAGCGTAAAAATTTTATCATCATATTAAATTGAAACAGTCAATGTCAATTTAAGATCAAAATTGGTATGCAAAATTACACGTAATTTTTTCAATCAAAGGAAATTAGTTCTGCTGTTTCTGGTTTCGCATCTGTTTTCACTTGTGTGGGTTCATTTGATGCAGTTGGTAGAGAATTTGATGGTTGGTACTGTAATTGTTGTCCTTGAGATACCGGAGCCTGGGCCATACCTTGCATTGTCGGTACACTAGCTCCTTGAGGACCTTGCATCGGCGGATTCGATGTTAACATCGTTGCAATCGTAGTTCCAGGAGATACTTGGATAGTTCCTGTTCCTTGGGATGAAATAGGTGTATTTGAAACATGAGACTGCATCGAGGGTCCTTGAGGACCTGACATCGTAGACGGTTGCTGAGGTCCCATTTGTGGTGGCAAACCAACAACTTGTCCAGTGGGGACATGAGCTCCAGGTCCTATTTGTGCAGGTGAAGGACCCATATGACTCTGTGGTACCTGAGGTATACCCATCTGAGTTGGTGGTCCCGATTGTGTGATTTGTGGAGCACCCTGTTGCGGTGGCAAATGCACCGGTGTCGGCTGCGTTTGCGTTATATGACTTGGTGGAGGACCTTGCGGTGGCGGTCCCATCTGATGTCCACCTGCCTGCTGAAGTTGCGGTATGGGATTTGTAATTTGAGACATCTTCAAAAGAAATGTAGAAAATAATGAAATAAAATATATGATTCAAAATGTTTTGAACTATTTAAGGAACTCAATAGAAGTACCGAAAAAAGAATTATATACGTTTAAATATAATTTGAAGTTGTACTAACCATTCCTGGGCCAGAAACAGAAATTCGGCCCATTGCTTCATGCCCCTGAACAGCATCGGTTGGCTGTTGGTCTTGATTAGCTATTGGCCCCATTACATGAGGTGGCATATTGTAACTTTGCATAGGATATTGTTTCATAGTAGGTTGTCCATACATAAATCCCTGATTTGTTGGTGACATAGGGTTGTAGTTAGTTCCTGGTGTTTCATACTGGACGTGCCGAACAGGTGAACCTTGAGATGGTCCAATAAAACCAGAGACAGCTTGATAGCCACCTAAAATATATTTAATAAAATAAAAATCATTTTACGATTTTGTGCGTTATTTATTTAAACTGACCCATTATATACTGTTGCTTTTGTTGTTCTTGTCTCATTTGCATTTCTCTTTCTTGTTCCTGGATTTTTTGTAAAGCAAGTTGACGTTGGTATTGTAAATATTCTTGTTTTTTCTTCCTCATAATCGCCAATTTTTGAGCCATCAACATTTGTCTTTGCCTCTCAGCTTCTTCTGCTTGTCTTCGTAATTTTTCTCTATGTTCTTCCCGCAAAGCGTCCAAGGCAGCTCTAGCATCTTTCATTTGTGTTAATTTATCTTGAAGACCTTCGTAGTATACTCTACTATCGTCTTGTTCTTGAATATATCTCAATAATCTGAAAGAATTCGTTTATTGTATTATAGAATTTTATATCATATTATGTACATAAAAAAAAAAATGTTTAAAACAAACCTTGAATGCATAGCAGTAATATTTAAAAACAAAGTTTGTACAGAACTATCATTAGCAATTGATCTGCCTCTTGACGAATTGCTTTTCATTCTATTAACAAAAATTTCAACTTGAGATCGTAAAGCATTAACAAATTCTTCCATTTGAGTATCAACTTCTCCGTTTTGTTGTTTAACAATTATAACTTTTTGTGGCATTGGGCTGCTTATATTAGGAGCAGAAGGACTGGTAACATCTGTTCTAGAACTATGTTCTTCTAATGCACTTTGTCTTAGTTCCCAACGTTTGCGATTCAAGTACTTTGCAAGCTCAGGATCAACCTCTGTCTCTTCTTGCTGAAAAATTGAAATCATAGTACTTTTCTATTAAAGTTTTGTGCTATTTAAAACTAACAGGTGATGGTGGTGGAGAAGATGCTCTTGCAACGCGTGTGCTGGGTGGGTTTACTTTTGTTGTACGACTTCCCCGTTTTTTTTCTTTTTCTTGATGTTCTGCTTCACTCTGACTTAAGGCTATGGCAAGATTAAGTTCTTCTTCTTCTTGTAGCTCTGCTGCTGTTTTCCTGGGAGGTACCTATTAATATGGGATATTATATGTTACGATATATGTATATTTTCTAATTTCTAACTTTTTTATATAGTTATATACTTGTTGTTGTTGAGCTAAAGAGCTGTTGAGATATTCAGCTGGCAAATCTCCCTCTTTAATTTGAGCAGTCGATGGTCTGTGGAAATAAATGAATGAATTAAAAATATAGATAAAATAATAAAAGTGTAACATAAAAATAAATTTAATACATACTTATTAACTTTTTCATAGCATGCTTCGCACACTCTAACTTCCTTTTCAATTCCAAATTTAGGCAGTGTGGATACTTTACTCGAACATTGACTACAAAATACTTGACCACATGCTCTGCAGTGATGTTTTCTTTGTACCATACTAAATGATACCCGACAACGATGACACACATCTCCATCTGCCCATGCTGGGGCAGTGTCAGCAATAAACATAGCATCACTTTCTTTTAAAGTGGGAAATTTATATCCTTCAGCTTTCATAATATTAAGTGTATCCTAATATGCACATGTTCCATTAATATTAACATTTTATATTATTTAAAATAAAGCATAATTAAAACACATTTATTAAACATACTTGCACTGCTCTATATTTAGGACTATTTCGAAAGGCATGTGCCCAGGCTTGAATCAATTCTAAAGCTTTAAGTTTAACATTATCATAAGTCGTTGTCTTTACTAATTCTTTAAGTTGTTCCATGAATTGCTTAGTACCAATTTCATCATGTATAAGCGTACCACAATTTTTGACACAAGATTCTAAAACCTATACAGGGAATAAGATTTTTAGAATGCAACTGATAATTCCAAGATATTTACTCAGACAGTTAGTCTTATTTTTCCTCACCAATAGAGCATATAAAGCTACATGTGGATTTATATTTGTTGTTCTCTTTTTGATGGCTGCAAGTACTGCTTTAGGTCTGCACACATAAAAAAATTAAAACTTGATTTCATTATTAACCTATACTTAAACGGCACAATGCTATTTCTGTCATTATGATACAATATGGAACAATAAATAAGAAAAAGTTAAAACAGTTTTTTACTTTTACAAAATATGAAAAATATGTGAAAAATAACTGCATATACACAGTAAATTGAGAATGTCATTGTTTCATCATGGTTAAGAAATAGTAAGGTTAACTTTGGACTAAATAATAATATTCGCTTACTGCACATCCCCTTGACGTATTAAATCACATATTTGAAGTACTGCTACCCAGTCAGGTTCAAGTTGATAAGGATTTGTTGCTTTATCTATAAAAAAAATTCAAAATATAATTCGGCAGTCGGACATCTTGTTCATCTGATATAAGCGACAAAAACGTACCTAATAATTTGTCAAAATTAAGCGAACTGCGAAACATTTTGCTCTGTTAAGAGTGATTTTTATTTGCAATTTTTCTTAGACGCTTAGATCTTCCTGAATACTTTTGTATAGATAACAATTAACTCAATTTAACAACCACCTACTCATCGACGGCTCTGCTGTTCGACTGGCTGTAATATAGTAAAGTATGAGTATATGACTTATATGAGTTACAGTAACGTCATACGTACGCACACACAAAGTAAATTACAATCGGCCAGTGCAATCGAATGGTGCGAGACAATTGACTTAACTTTTTAAATGATTTATTTTCAGCAATGTTCTAGAAAAACAAATATCGCTATAAGTTATTTTTTAACTGAGTTTTAACCTTCTTTCTCAACCAGGAAATATGATGGGATAGATATGAGAGATCTGTAAAATTTTGCACTTCTTTATTTTATGTGAAAATTCATTATTTATTATTCATCATTATTATTCATTAATAACAATTTTCAGAAGAATCTAACACAAACACACACAATACTTGTACTCATTCAATGGCTACATTAGGGATATTTTACGTCTAAATAAACGTGTTAAACGCAATGCTCCTTTTTTTTACAAAGGGTACCTTAACGATACTCGATATCTCATCGCAATTGAAAGAAGAAATTAAACGCAATGAATGATGTTTCATATAAAGGAAGCAGTGATTAGAATAATTAACACGTAATTATATACAAAATTATCTCCCCAAGCTTATTGTTTTTTGTACTGTATTCAGAACATGGTCCTGAGGTTGTAAATATACTTTCTCAGTGAAAAGTTTGAGCACTATTGAATTCATCGGATAAATTTATTAAACGCCAAACATTCTATATTTTATATTTCACCGTACTTAAAATTCTAATCTTTAATTATTATATTTACCTTTGGATATTAATTTTATTATCGTCAATTTTGATTTATTACGGTTACATTAACCTAAAATTATATAAATCGCGGCACCTAGTCGCAAGTAAATGTTCGACTCTATAAATAAATATTATAAATTACTGAATACAGTCGAATATTGCATATAAATCCCTCAACCAAAACCCCCAACACTCGCGAAGGTTTTCCAATGATTTTACGATCTCGCTGCGGAAAATCATAGGAAAATACCTATTATATTTTCGAACAATAGTTAAGAATTACTTTTTGCACATGAATCGATATAGAGTTATTAATTACGGCAAGATGACTGTTGAAGATCTGAATGTTTTTTTATGAGATCTTCCGCAGCCATGTTGCAAAGGTAATTTACTCATATTCTAATAAGTAAAAGTTACGACTTTTAAATAGATATAATAGAAAATAAGAGCAGAAATTGTCCTGAGAGTTTACGTTGTCCATTCGAACCACTAATAGCTTTTTATGAAAATTTAGACAAACAGACTTCGGGCAGACAGATTAGACTCTTCTATTGGAATCTGCCATCTCTCCTCCCAATTCTCTTTATCTTTATCCTTAAATATCGTGCACAATGGTAATCGTGTTGCACGCTCGCATCTCCTCGAAACTGACGAGTATAAGAAGTTCTCTGGACATTTATACAAATAACCTTCAAGATTGCCCCTGGAATTCTGTTTGCAATTATAGAACGCGCTACTGCAGCCTTGTTTGTAAGGATAGTGTCCCGCTCCTGGACATAGTACCTCGCTCGATGCTTTGATCTGAAATCAAATAGATATTTAACAGAAAATACTCAGATATGCTTTAAAAAAGGTACAAGTAAAAATCTAAAATCAAGTACTTACAGGAGACATAGAACTCTCCTCTAATTTTCTGTAAAATCGTGCAGAAGCTTTAGTACCCTTGCAATGTTGGTCGGTTTTGTCTTCAGGCAAACATTGTAACTTTTGATCATCGAAGATCAATCCTTCTGGGCAACTCAATACCAGTACTTTGATGTCCACATTGTTTTCCATAGTACATTGATAAAATAGGTTGCAATATTTCGGATGTCTCCGGAAACCAGATGGGCATATTAGTACTATCTGCTCATCGGTTAAATTTCCAATTGGACAAGGCGTTGGGATAGAAGCTTCAGTAGTCGACCCCGTGGTGAATCCTGTAGTTGATGTTGCAGTTTCGGCAGTCCTAGTCGTTGATTCTGTAGTAGACGATACGGTAGTAGTAAACATCGCGCAATCTCTTGGAGGATGCACTGACTCGGGCTGATTGCATCTACCGATGTTAGGATCAAATATGGTTCCAGTTGCGCAGATGAAATATTTCACGTCGAAGCCGTTTCCATTGTCAATGCACTGATAGAATTTGTCACACAGTGTTGGGTCCGGATAGAAACCTGGCTTATCACAAACTGTGGCGTTATTAGGCTCCTTCGTAGTTTCCTCAGAGGTAATTTCCGTACCCGATTCAGACGTGGGCTCAGTAGATGCTTTAGTCGTAGTTTCGGTAGTACCTTTAGAAGTAGATTCTGTACTCGATTCAGATGCAGCTGTGCTAGTTCCCGTCGGTGCTGTAGGTGAAGTAGTCGAATCGGTTATTGTTGGCTGAGTAGATGGTACAGTCGCAGTCACTGAAGAACCTTCAGAAGTAGATTCTGTACTCGATTCAGATGCAGCTGTGCTAGTTCCTGTCGGAGCTATAGATGAAGTAGTGGAATCGGTTATAGTTGACTGAGTAGCTGCTTCAGTAGTAGTACCTGTAGTACTTTCAGAAGTAGACTCAGTACTTGATTCAGATACAGCCGTGCTAGATTCCGTCGGTGCCGCAGGTGCAGTATTCGATTCCGTTATTGTTGCAGTAGATTCAGTGCTTGCACTACTTGATGTTTGTACCGCATTTGTAGTTGAATCTAACAAAGGCATCATGCAATTTCTTGGAGGATACACAGATTCGGGATAATTGCACGTGTCGATGCTAGGATCCCATATGGTTCCGGGTGCGCAGTCGAAATGATACACGTTGAAGCCTCTTCCATTGTCAACGCAACGATAGAATTTGTCACACCATGTAGGGTCCGGATAGAAACCAGGCCTATCACAAACTGTGAGGTTCTTAGGCTTCTCCGTAGTTGTCCCAGAAGTAGTTTCCGTACTCGAATCAGACGTGGGCTGAGTAGATGCTATAGTCGCAGGAGCTGTAGTACCTTCAGAAGTAGACTTCGTACTTGATTCAGATGCAGTCGTGCTAGATCCCGGCGGTTCTGCAGTAGTCGATTGTGTTGTCGTTGCAGTAGATCCAGTGCTTGCATTACTTGACGTTTGTTCCGTAGTAGTAGATGAACCTGACGGAGACATCTTGCAATTTCTTGGAGGATACACGGACTCGGGATGATTGCAAGTGTCGATGCTAGGGTCCCATATGGTTCCGGGTGCGCAGTCGAAATGATACACGTTGAAGCCTCTTCCATTGTCAACGCAACGATAGAATTTGTCACACCATGTCGGGTCCGGATAGAAACCAGGCCTATCACAAACTGTAGGGTTATTAGGCTTCTTCGTAGTTGCCCCAGAGGTACTTTCTGTATGCGATTCAGACGTGGGCTCCGTAGATGCTACAGTCGCTGTTGTACCTTCAGAAGTAGATACTGTACTCGATACAAATGCAGCTGTGCTATTTCCCGTCGGTGCTGTAGATGAAATAGTCGAATCGGTTATAGTTGACTGAGTAGATGCTTCGGTAGCAGTTACTGTAGTACCTTCAGAAGTAGGCTCAGTACTTGATTCAGATGTAGCTGTGTTAGATTCCGTCGGTGCTGTAGGTGCAGTAGTCGAATCGGTTATTGTTGACACAGTAGATGCTACAGTTGCAGTCACTGTAGTACCTTCAGAAGTAGATACTGTACTCGATTCAGATGCAGCTGTGTTAGTTTCTGTCGGTGCTATAGATGAAGTAGTGGAATCGGTTATAGTTGACTGAGTAGATGCTTCAGTAGTAGTTACTGTAGTACCATCAGACGTAGGCTCAGTACTTGATTCAGATGCAGCTGTGTTAGATTCCGTCGGTTCTGTAGGTGCAGTAGTCGAATCTGTTATAGTTGCAGTTGATTCAGTACCTGCACTACTTGTCGTTTGATCCGTAGTAGTAGATGAACTTGACGGACGCATCGTGCAATTTCTTGGGGGATACACGGACTCGGGATGATTGCACGTGTCGATGCTAGGATCCCATATGGTTCCGGGTGCGCAGTCGAAATGATACACGTTGAAGCCTCTTCCATTGTCAACGCAACGATAGAATTTGTCACACCATGTCGGGTCCGGATAGAATCCAGGCCTATCACAAACTGTGGGGTTCTTAGGCTTCTCCGTAGTTGTCCCAGAAGTAGTTTCCGTACTCGAATCAGACGTGGGCTGAGTAGATGCTATAGACGCAGGCGCTGTAGTACCTTCAGAAGTAGATTTCGTACTTGATTCAGATGCAGTCGTGCTAGATCCCGGCGGTTCTGCAGTAGTCGATTCTGTTATTGTTGCAGTAGATCCAGTACTTGCACTACTTGGCGCTTGATCCGTAGTAGTAGATGAACCTGACGGAGACATCTTGCAATTTCTTGGAGGATACACGGACTCGGGATGATTGCAAGTGTCGATGCTAGGGTCCCATATGGTTCCGGGTGCGCAGTCGAAATGATACACGTTGAAGCCTCTTCCATTGTCAACGCAACGATAGAATTTGTCACACCATGTCGGGTCCGGATAGAATCCAGGCCTATCACAAACTGTGGGGTTCTTAGGTTTCTCCGTAGTTGTCCCAGAAGTAGTTTCCGTACTCGAATCAGACGTGGGCTGAGTAGATGCTATAGACGCAGGCGCTGTAGTACCTTCAGAAGTAGATTTCGTACTTGATTCAGATGCAGTCGTGCTAGATCCCGGCGGTTCTGCAGTAGTCGATTCTGTTATTGTTGCAGTAGATCCAGTACTTGCACTACTTGGCGCTTGATCCGTAGTAGTAGATGAACCTGACGGAGACATCTTGCAATTTCTTGGAGGATACACGGACTCGGGATGATTGCAAGTGTCGATGCTAGGGTCCCATATGGTTCCGGGTGCGCAGTCGAAATGATACACGTTGAAGCCTCTTCCATTGTCAACGCAACGATAGAATTTGTCACACCATGTCGGGTCCGGATAGAAACCAGGCCTATCACAAACTGTAGAGTTATTAGGCTTCTTCGTAGTTGCCCCAGAGGTACTTTCTGTATGCGATTCAGACGTGGGCTCCGTAGATGCTACAGTCGCTGTTGTACCTTCAGAAGTAGATACTGTACTCGATACAAATGCAGCTGTGCTATTTCCCGTCGGTGCTGTAGATAAAATAGTCGAATCGGTTATAGTTGACTGAGTAGATGCTTCGGTAGTAGTTACTGTAGTACCTTCAGAAGTAGGCTCAGTACTTGATTCAGATGTAGCAGTGTTAGATTCCGTCGGTGCTGTAGGTGCAGTAGTCGAATCGGTTATTGTTGACTCAGTAGATGCTACAGTTGCAGTCACTGTAGTACCTTCAGAAGTAGATACTGTACTCGATTCAGATGCAGCTGTGTTAGTTTCTGTCGGTGCTATAGAAGAAGTAGTGGAATCGGTTATAGTTGACTGAGTAGATGCTTCAGTAGTAGTTACTGTAGTACCATCAGACGTAGGCTCAGTACTTGATTCAGATGCAGCTGTGTTAGATTCCGTCGGTTCTGTAGGTGCAGTAGTCGAATCTGTTATAGTTGCAGTTGATTCAGTACCTGCACTACTTGTCGTTTGATCCGTAGTAGTAGATGAACTTGACGGACGCATCGTGCAATTTCTTGGAGGATACACGGACTCGGGATGATTGCACGTGTCGATGCTAGGATCCCATATGGTTCCGGGTGCGCAGTCGAAATGATACACGTTGAAGCCTCTTCCATTGTCAACGCAACGATAGAATTTGTCACACCATGTCGGGTCCGGATAGAATCCAGGCCTATCACAAACTGTGGGGTTCTTAGGCTTCTCCGTAGTTGTCCCAGAAGTAGTTTCCGTACTCGAATCAGACGTGGGCTGAGTAGATGTTATAGTCGCAGGCGCTGTAGTACCTTCAGAAGTAGATTTCGTACTTGATACAGATGCAGTCGTGCTAGATCCCGGCGGTTCTGCAGTAGTCGATTGTGTTGTCGTGGCAGTAGATCCAGTGCTTGCATTACTTGACGATTGTTCCGTCGTAGTAGATGAACCTGACGGAGACATCTTGCAATTTCTTGGAGGATACACGGACTCGGGATGATTGCAAGTGTCGATGCTAGGGTCCCATATGGTTCCGGGTGCGCAGTCGAAATGATACACGTTGAAGCCTCTTCCATTGTCAACGCAACGATAGAATTTGTCACACCATGTCGGGTCCGGATAGAATCCAGGCATATCACAAACTGTAGGGTTCTTAGGCTTCTTCGTAGTTGTCCCAGAAGTAGTTTCCGTACTCGAATCAGACGTGGGCTGAGTAGATGTTATAGTCGCAGGCGCTGTAGTACCTTCAGAAGTAGACTTCGTACTTGATTCAGATGCAGTCGTGCTAGATCCCGGCGGTTCTGCAGTAGTCGATTGTGTTGTCGTTGCAGTAGATCCAGTGCTTGCATTACTTGACGTTTGTTCCGTAGTAGTAGATGAACCTGACGGAGACATCTTGCAATTTCTTGGAGGATACACGGACTCGGGATGATTGCAAGTGTCGATGCTAGGGTCCCATATGGTTCCGGGTGCGCAGTCGAAATGATACACGTTGAAGCCTCTTCCATTGTCAACGCAACGATAGAATTTGTCACACCATGTCGGGTCCGGATAGAAACCAGGCCTATCACAAACTGTAGGGTTATTAGGCTTCTTCGTAGTTGTCCCAGAGGTACTTTCTGTATGCGATTCAGACGTGGGCTCCGTAGATGCTACAGTCGCTGTTGTACCTTCAGAAGTAGATACTGTACTCGATACAAATGCAGCTGTGCTATTTCCCGTCGGTGCTGTAGATGAAATAGTCGAATCGGTTATAGTTGACTGAGTAGATGCTTCGGTAGCAGTTACTGTAGTACCTTCAGAAGTAGGCTCAGTACTTGATTCAGATGTAGCTGTGTTAGATTCCGTCGGTGCTGTAGGTGCAGTAGTCGAATCGGTTATTGTTGACTCAGTAGATGCTACAGTTGCAGTCACTGTAGTACCTTCAGAAGTAGATACTGTACTCGATTCAGATGCAGCTGTGTTAGTTTCTGTCGGTGCTATAGATGAAGTAGTGGAATCGGTTATAGTTGACTGAGTAGATGCTTCAGTAGTAGTTACTGTAGTACCATCAGACGTAGGCTCAGTACTTGATTCAGATGCAGCTGTGTTAGATTCCGTCGGTTCTGTAGGTGCAGTAGTCGAATCTGTTATAGTTGCAGTTGATTCAGTACCTGCACTACTTGTCGTTTGATCCGTAGTAGTAGATGAACTTGACGGAGACATCGTGCAATTTCTTGGAGGATACACGGACTCGGGATGATTGCACGTGTCGATGCTAGGATCCCATATGGTTCCGGGTGCGCAGTCGAAATGATACACGTTGAAGCCTCTTCCATTGTCAACGCAACGATAGAATTTGTCACACCATGTCGGGTCCGGATAGAATCCAGGCCTATCACAAACTGTGGGGTTCTTAGGCTTCTCCGTAGTTGTCCCAGAAGTAGTTTCCGTACTCGAATCAGACGTGGGCTGAGTAGATGCTATAGACGCAGGCGCTGTAGTACCTTCAGAAGTAGATTTCGTACTTGATTCAGATGCAGTCGTGCTAGATCCCGGCGGTTCTGCAGTAGTCGATTGTGTTATTGTTGCAGTAGATCCAGTACTTGCACTACTTGGCGCTTGATCCGTAGTAGTAGATGAACCTGACGGAGACATCTTGCAATTTCTTGGAGGATACACGGACTCGGGATGATTGCAAGTGTCGATGCTAGGGTCCCATATGGTTCCGGGTGCGCAGTCGAAATGATACACGTTGAAACCTCTTCCATTGTCAACGCAACGATAGAATTTGTCACACCATGTCGGGTCCGGATAGAATCCAGGCCTATCACAAATTGTAGGGTTATTAGGCTTCTTCGTAGTTGCCCCAGAGGTACTTTCTGTATGCGATTCAGACGTGGGCTCCGTAGATGCTACAGTCGCTGTTGTACCTTCAGAAGTAGATACTGTACTCGATACAAATGCAGCTGTGCTATTTCCCGTCGGTGCTGTAGATGAAATAGTCGAATCGGTTATAGTTGACTGAGTAGATGCTTCGGTAGTAGTTACTGTAGTACCTTCAGAAGTAGGCTCAGTACTTGATTCAGATGTAGCTGAATTAGATTCCGTCGGTGCTGTAGGTGCAGTAGTCGAATCGGTTATTGTTGACTCAGTAGATGCTACAGTTGCAGTCACTGTAGTACCTTCAGAAGTAGATACTGTACTCGATTCAGATGCAGCTGTGTTAGTTTCTGTCGGTGCTATAGATGAAGTAGTGGAATCGGTTATAGTTGACTGAGTAGATGCTTCAGTAGTAGTTACTGTAGTACCATCAGACGTAGGCTCAGTACTTGATTCAGATGCAGCTGTGTTAGATTCCGTCGGTTCTGTAGGTGCAGTAGTCGAATCTGTTATAGTTGCAGTTGATTCAGTACCTGCACTACTTGTCGTAGTAGTAGATGAACTTGACGGACGCATCGTGCAATTTCTTGGAGGATACGCGGACTCGGGATGATTGCACGTGTCGATGCTAGGATCCCATATGGTTCCGGGTGCGCAGTCGAAATGATACACGTTGAAACCGTTTCCATTGTCAACGCATCGATAGAATTTGTCACACCATGTTGGGTCCGGATAGAATCCGGGCCTATCACAAACTGTAGGGTTATTAGGCTTCTTCGTAGTTGTCCCAGAAGTAGTTTCGGTACTCGAATCAGACGTGGGCTGAGTAGATGCTATAGACGCAGGCGCTGTAGTACCTTCAGAAGTAGATTTCGTACTTGATTCAGATGCAGTCGTGCTAGATCCCGGCGGTTCTGCAGTAGTCGATTCTGTTATTGTTGCAGTAGATCCAGTACTTGCACTACTTGGCGCTTGATCCGTAGTAGTAGATGAACCTGACGGAGCCATCGTGCAATTTCTTGGAGGATACACGGACTCGGGATGATTGCAAGTGTCGATGCTAGGGTCCCATATGGTTCCGGGTGCGCAGTCGAAATGATACACGTTGAAACCGTTTCCATTGTCAACGCATCGATAGAATTTGTCACACCATGTTGGGTCCGGATAGAATCCGGGCCTATCACAAACTGTAGGGTTATTAGGCTTCTTCGTAGTTGTCCCAGAAGTAGTTTCCGTACTCGAATCAGACGTGGGCTGAGTAGATGCTATCGACGCAGGCGCTGTAGTACCCTCAGAAGTAGACTTCGTACTTGATACAGATGCAGTCGTGCTAGATCCCGGCGGTTCTGCAGTAGTCGATTGTGTTGTCGTTGCAGTAGATCCAGTACTTGCACTACTTGGCGCTTGTTCCGTAGTAGTAGATGAACCGGACGGAGGCATCGTGCAATTTCTTGGAGGATACACGGACTCGGGATGATTGCACGTGTCGATGCTAGGATCCCATATGGTTCCGGGTGCGCAGTCGAAATGATACACGTTGAAACCGTTTTCATTGTCAACGCATCGATAGAATTTGTCACACCATGTTGGGTCCGGATAGAATCCGGGCCTATCACAAACTGTAGGGTTATTAGGCTTCTTCGTAGTTGCCCCAGAGGTACTTTCTGTATGCGATTCAGACGTGGGTTCAGTAGATGCTACAGTCGCTGTTGTACCTTCAGAAGTAGATACTGTACTCGATACAAATGCAGCTGTGTTAGTTTCTGTCGGTGCTACAGATGAAGCAGTCGAATCGGTTATATTTGACTGAGTGGATGATTCAGTAGTAGTTACTGTAGTACCTCCAGATGTTGGTTCAGTACTTGACTCAGATGCAGCTGTGTTAGATTCCGTCGGTGCTGTAGGTGCAGTAGTCGAATTTGTCATAGTTGCAGTTGATTCAGTACCTGCACTACTTGTCGTTTGATCCGTAGTAGTAGATGAACTTGACGGACGCATCGTGCAATTTCTTGGAGGATACACGGACTCGGGATGATTGCACGTGTCGATGCTAGGATCCCATATGGTTCCGGGTGCGCAGTCGAAATGATACACGTTGAAGCCTCTTCCATTGTCAACGCAACGATAGAATTTGTCACACCATGTAGGGTCCGGATAGAAACCTGGCTTATCACAAACTGTGGCGTTCTTAGGCCTCTCCGTAGTTATTCCAGAAGTAGTTTCTGTACTCGAATCAGACGTGGGCTGAGTAGATGCTATAGTCGCAGACGCTGTAGTACCTTCAGAAGTAGACTTCGTACTTGATTCAGATGCAGCCGTGCTAGTTTCCGTCGATGCTGTATATGAACAACTGGGAACGAGATAATCGTGATTACAGCTCTGAATTGCTGAATCCCAAGCAGTTCCTGTTCCGCACTGGAACTCGTATTTGATAAACGTGGAACCACTGCCGACACAGCGATAGAATTTTCGACAATCTGCGGGGTCTGGGAAGAACCCATCATGTGTGCAATTTCCTGGCGTATTTGTAGAACCAGAAGTTCCTGCGAAATATATAAATAATCAGTAACTTATCACCGTATATATTTGTACGTATGAATCCAGGTAACATTTAGAATACCTGACGTAGAGCCAGAAGTGTTAGGAGTAGCTGTTTTAGCAGGGGTGCCAGGAGTGCCAGATGTACCAGGATTCCCAGGGATAGTATTACAAGGTTCAATAGTTATTGCCGATGTACCTGAAGAATCAGATGAACTAGCAGTGCTAGGATTACTGGGAGATACTAATTAGCATGGAATGCGAAGCGTAGCAGGCGTGTTAGTATAGCCAGGTGTAGCAGTTGTTTCAGTTCCACAAGGCCTGCCAGAATGGCCTGGAGTATCAGGCTCACTATGAATTCCAGGTGTTCCGGGAGTTTCAGATTCACTACTGGGTGTCGTTTGTCTTTACGGAGTTACAGAAATATCGGATGTGAGTAGAGTAACGTATTTGCAGGGACTAGTAGGATCACTAGGTGTGGCAGATGCGCAGGGAATTGCGGTATCACTATACCAGATGTATGGAAAGGTTCAATTTCACTATTAGATGTAATTGGTGTTTCAGGACTTTCGGGAATACCTGCTGTCTAGGGAGTTGCAGATATATTGGGCATTCCGGGTGTAGGAGATGATCCAGTTTCACTACTGTATGTCGCTGGTATTTCAGGAGCTTTCACATGACTTGCCGTCCTCGTAGTTAGAGGTTTACTGGCCCTACCATGTGTACGAGGAGATCCAGTTTCACTATATGGGGTCGCTGATGTATCAGGAGTTTTGGAAGTTGGAGGTCTACTGACCATAGCAGGTGTGGAAGAAGGACCAATTTCACTACTGGATGTCGTTGATGTTTCAGTAGCATTCAGATTTTTTGGAGTTCAGGGAGTTGGAGGTCTACTTGGCATGCCGGGTGTAGGCGGAGATCCAGTTTCACTACTAGGCGTTCTGGGACTTGGAGGTTTACTGGACATATCGGGTGTAGGAGGAGGAGCAGTTTCACTACTCGATATCGTTGGTGTGTCAGTAGCCTTGACAAGACTTGACGTTCTGGAAGTTGGAGCTTTACTGGCCATACCGCGTGTACGAGGACGTGCAGTTTCACTACTCGGTGTCGCTGGTGTCTCAGGAGCTTTGAGATGACTTGGCGTCCTGGGAGTAGGAGGCTTACTGGTCATATCACGTGTACGACAAGGTCCAGTTTCACTTCCGGATGTCGTTGGTTTTTCAGTAGATTTCAGATGACTTGGAGTCCTGGGAGTTGGAGGTTTACTGGCCATAGCGGGTGTAGGAGGAGGTATTATTTTACTACTGCGTGTCGTCGGTTTTTCAGTCGTTTTGAGATGACCTGGAGTTCTGGGAGTTGGAGGTTTTCGGGTAATATCGGGTGTAGGAGGAGATCCAGTTTCACTTCCAGAAGTCGATGGTTTTTTAGTAGTTTTCAGATGCCTTGGCATCCTGGGTGTTGGAGGTTTACTGGCCATAGCGGGTGTAGGAGGGGATCCAGTTTCACTACTGTGTGACGCTCGTGTTTCAGGAGGTTTGAGATGACCGGTAGTTCTGGGTGTTGGAGGTTTACTGGCCATAGCGGGTTTAGGAGGATATCCAGTTTCACTACTGGGTGTCGCTGGTGTTTCAGGAGTATTGAGATGACTTCGCATCCTAGGACTTGGAGGTTTACTGGACATACCGCGTGTACGAGGACGTGCAGTTTCACTACTCTGTGTCGCTGGTGTCTCAGGAGCTTTGAGATGACTTGGCGTCCTGGGAGTAGGAGGCTTACTGGTCATATCACGTGTACGACAAGGTCCAGTTTCACTTCCGGATGTCGTTGGTTTTTCAGTAGCTTTCAGATGACTTGGAGTTCTGGGAGTTGGAGGTTTACTGACCATAGCGGGTGTAGGAGAAGATCCAGTTTCACTTCCGGAAGTCGTTGGTTTTTTAGTAGTTTTCAGATGACTTCGCATCCTGCGACTTGGACGTATACTGGCCATAGTGGGTTTAGGAGGAGATCCAGTTTCACCACTGGATGATCTTGGGGTCTCAGTAATTTTGAGATGATCTGGAGTTATGGGTGTTGGAGGTTTACTGGCCATAGCGGGTGTAGGAGGGGATCCAGTTTGACTACTGGGTGCCGTTGTCGTCTCAGTAGTTTTGAGATCATCTGGAGTTCTGGGAGTTGGAGGTTTTCGGGTAATATCGGGTGTAGGAGGAGATCCAGTTTCACTTCCGGAAGTCGATGGTTTTTTAGTAGTTTTCAGATGTCTTGGCATCCTGGGTGTTGGAGGTTTACTGGCCATAGCGGGTGTAGGAGGGGATCCAGTTTCACTACTGTGTGACGCTCGTGTTTCAGGAGGTTTGAGATGACCGGTAGTTCTGGGTGTTGGAGGTTTACTGGCCATAGCGGGTGTAGGAGGGGATCCAGTTTCACTACTGGGTGTCGCTGTTGTTTCAGGAGTATTGAGATGACTTCGCATCCTAGGACTTGGAGGTTTACTGGACATACCGCGTGTACGAGGACGTGCAGTTTCACTACTCTGTGTCGCTGGTGTCTCAGGAGCTTTGAGATGACTTGGCGTCCTGGGAGTAGGAGGCTTACTGGTCATATCACGTGTACGACAAGGTCCAGTTTCACTTCCGGATGTCGTTGGTTTTTCAGTAGCTTTCAGATGACTTGGAGTTCTGGGAGTTGGAGGTTTACTGGCCATAGCGGGTGTAGGAGAAGATCCAGTTTCACTTCCGGAAGTCGTTGGTTTTCTAGTAGTTTTCAGATGACTTCGCATCCTGCGACTTGGACGTATACTGGCCATAGTGGGTTTAGGAGGAGATCCAGTTTCACCACTGGATGATCTTGGTGTCTCAGTAGTTTTGAGATGATCTGGAGTTATGGGTGTTGGAGGTTTACTGGCCATAGCGGGTGTAGGAGGGGATCCAGTTTCACTACTGTGTGACGCTCGTGTTTCAGGAGGTTTGAGATGACCGGTAGTTCTGGGTGTTGGAGGTTTACTGGCCATTGCGGGTTTAGGAGGAGATCCAGTTTGACTACTGGGTGCCGTTGTCGTCTCAGTAGTTTTGAGATGATCTGGAGCTCTGGGAGTTGGTGGGTTTCTGGCTATATCGGGAGTAAGAGGAGATCCAGTTTCACTTCCGGAAGTCGTTGGTTTTTTAGTAGTTCTCAGATGACTTGGCATCCTGGAAGTTGGACGTATACTGGCCATAGTGGGTTTAGGAGGAGATCCAGCTTCACTTCCGGATGTCGTTGGTGCGTCAGTAGTTTTCAGATGACTTCGCATCCCGGGAGTTGGAGATTTACTGGCCATAGGGGGTGTATTAGGAGATCCACTTTCACTACTGGGTGCTTTTGCTGTCTCAGTAGTTTTGAAATGATGTGGAGTTCTGGGAGTTGGTGGCTTTCGGGTCATATCGGGTGTATGAGGTGATCCAGTTTCACTTCCGGAAGTCGTTGGTTTTGTAGTAGTTTTCAGATGACTTGGCATCCTGGGAGTTGGACGTTTACTGGCCATAGCGGGTTTAGGAGGAGATCCAGTTTCACTACTCGGTGTCGCTGGTGTTTCAGGAGTATTGAGATGACTTCGCATTCTGGGAGTTGCAGATTTACTGGCCATAGCGGGTGTATTAGAAGATCCACTGTCACTACTGGGTGCTCTTGGTGTCTCAGTAGTTTTGAGATGATCTGGAGTACTGGGAGTTGGTGGTTTTCTGGCTATATCGGGTGTAGAAGGAGATCCAGTTTCACTTCCGGAAGTCGTTGGTTTTTTAGTAGTTTTCAGATGACTTGGCATCCTGGGAGTTGGACGTTTACTGGCCATAGCGGGTTTAGGAGGAGATCCAGTTTCACTACACGGTGTCGCTGGTGTCTCAGTAGTCTTGAGATGATCTGGAGTTCTGGGTGTTGCAGGTTTACTGGCCATAGTGGATTTAGGAGGAGATCCAGTTTCACCACTGGATGATCTTGGTGTCTCAGTAGTTTTGAGATGATCTGGAGCTGTGGGTGTTGGAGGTTTACTGGCCATAGCGGGTGTAGGAGGGGATCCAGTTTCACTACTGTGTGACGCTCGTGTTTCAGGAGGTTTGAGATGACAGGTAGTTCTGGGTGTTGGAGGTTTACTGGCCATTGCGGGTTTAGGAGGAGATCCAGTTTGACTACTGGGTGCCGTTGTCGTCTCAGTAGTTTTGAGATGATCTGGAGCTCTGGGAGTTGGTGGGTTTCTGGCTATATCGGGAGTAAGAGGAGATCCAGTTTCACTTCCGGAAATCGTTGGTTTTTTAGTAGTTCTCAGATGACTTGGCATCCTGGGAGTTGGACGTTTACTGGCCATAGCGGGTTTAGGAGGAGATCCAGTTTCACTACTGGGTGTCGCTGGGGTTTCAGGAGTATTGAGATGACTTCGCATTCTGGGAGTTGCAGATTTACTGGCCATAGCGGGTGTATTAGAAGATCCACTGTCACTACTGGGTGCTCTTGGTGTCTCAGTAGTTTTGAGATGATCTGGAGTACTGGGAGTTGGTGGTTTTCTGGCTATATCGGGTGTAGAAGGAGATCCAGTTTCACTTCCGGAAGTCGTTGGTTTTTTAGTAGTTTTCAGATGACTTGGCATCCTGGGAGTTGGACGTTTACTGGCCATAGCGGGTTTAGGAGGAGATCCAGTTTCACTACACGGTGTCGCTGGTGTCTCAGTAGTCTTGAGATGATCTGGAGTTCTGGGTGTTGCAGGTTTACTGGCCATGGCGGGTGTAGGAGGGGATCCAGTTTCACTACTGTGTGACGCTCGTGTTTCAGGAGGTTTGAGATGACCGGTAGTTCTGGGTGTTGGAGGTTTACTGGCCATAGCGGGTGTAGGAGAAGATCCAGTTTCACTTCCGGAAGTCGTTGGTTTTTTAGTAGTTTTCAGATGACTTCGCATCCTGCGACTTGGACGTATACTGGCCATAGTGGATTTAGGAGGAGATCCAGTTTCACCACTGGATGATCTTGGTGTCTCAGTAGTTTTGAGATGATCTGGAGCTGTGGGTGTTGGAGGTTTACTGGCCATAGCGGGTGTAGGAGGGGATCCAGTTTCACTACTGTGTGACGCTCGTGTTTCAGGAGGTTTGAGATGACAGGTAGTTCTGGGTGTTGGAGGTTTACTGGCCATTGCGGGTTTAGGAGGAGATCCAGTTTGACTACTGGGTGCCGTTGTCGTCTCAGTAGTTTTGAAATGATCTGGAGTTCTGGGAGTTGGTGGCTTTCGGGTCATATCGGGTGTATGAGGTGATCCAGTTTCACTTCCGGAAGTCGTTGGTTTTGTAGTAGTTTTCAGATGACTTGGCATCCTAGGAGTTGGACGTTTACTGGCCATAGCGGGTTTAGGAGGAGATCCAGTTTCAGTACTGGGTGTCGCTGGGGTTTCAGGAGTATTGAGATGACTTCGCATCCTGGGAGTTGGAGATTTACTGGCCATAGCGGGTGTATTAGGAGATCCACTGTCACTACTGGGTGCTCTTGGTGTCTCAGTAGTTTTGAGATGATCTGGAGTACTGGGAGTTGGTGGTTTTCTGGCTATATCGGGTGTAGAAGGAGATCCAGTTTCACTTCCGGAAGTCGTTGGTTTTTTAGTAGTTTTCAGATGACATGGCATCCTGGGAGTTGGACGTTTACTGGCCATAGCGGGTTTAGGAGGAGATCCAGTTTCACTACACGGTGTCGCTGGTGTCTCAGTAGTCTTGAGATGATCTGGAGTTCTGGGTGTTGCAGGTTTACTGGCCATGGCGGGTGTAGGAGGGGATCCAGTTTCACTACTGTGTGACGCTCGTGTTTCAGGAGGTTTGAGATGACCGGTAGTTCTGGGTGTTGGAGGTTTACTGGCCATAGCGGGTGTAGGAGAAGATCCAGTTTCACTTCCGGAAGTCGTTGGTTTTTTAGTAGTTTTCAGATGACTTCGCATCCTGCGACTTGGACGTATACTGGCCATAGTGGATTTAGGAGGAGATCCAGTTTCACCACTGGATGATCTTGGTGTCTCAGTAGTTTTGAGATGATCTGGAGCTGTGGGTGTTGGAGGTTTACTGGCCATAGCGGGTGTAGGAGGGGATCCAGTTTCACTACTGTGTGACGCTCGTGTTTCAGGAGGTTTGAGATGACAGGTAGTTCTGGGTGTTGGAGGTTTACTGGCCATTGCGGGTTTAGGAGGAGATCCAGTTTGACTACTGGGTGCCGTTGTCGTCTCAGTAGTTTTGAAATGATCTGGAGTTCTGGGAGTTGGTGGCTTTCGGGTCATATCGGGTGTATGAGGTGATCCAGTTTCACTTCCGGAAGTCGTTGGTTTTGTAGTAGTTTTCAGATGACTTGGCATCCTAGGAGTTGGACGTTTACTGGCCATAGCGGGTTTAGGAGGAGATCCAGTTTCACTACTGGGTGTCGCTGGGGTTTCAGGAGTATTGAGATGACTTCGCATCCTGGGAGTTGGAGATTTACTGGCCATAGCGGGTGTATTAGGAGATCCGCTTTCACTACTGGGTGCTCTTGGTGTCTCAGTAGTTTTGAGATGATCTGGAGTACTGGGAGTTGGTGGTTTTCTGGCTATATCGGGTGTAGAAGGAGATCCAGTTTCACTTCCGGAAGTCGTTGGTTTTTTAGTAGTTTTCAGATGACTTGGCATCCTGGGAGTTGGACGTTTACTGGCCATAGCGGATTTAGGAGGAGATCCAGTTTCAGTACTGGGTGTCGCTGGTGTTTCAGGAGTATTGAGATGACTTCGCATTCTGGGAGTTGGAGATTTACTGGCCATAGCGGGTGTATTAGGAGATCCACTGTCACTACTGGGTGCTCTTGGTGTCTCAGTAGTTTTGAGATGATCTGGAGTACTGGGAGTTGGTGGTTTTCTGGCTATATCAGGTGTAGAAGGAGATCCAGTTTCACTTCCGGAAGTCGTTGGTTTTTTAGTAGTTTTCAGATGACTTGGCATCCTGGGAGTTGGACGTTTACTGGCCATAGCGGGTTTAGGAGGAGATCCAGTTTCACTACACGGTGTCGCTGGTGTCTCAGTAGTCTTGAGATGATCTGGAGTTCTGGGTGTTGCAGGTTTACTGGCCATAGCGTGTTTAGGAGGAGATCCAGTTTGACTACTGGGTGCCGTTGTCGTCTCAGTAGTTTTGAGATGATCTGGAGTTCTGGGAGTTGGTGGATTTCTGGCTATATCGGGAGTAAGAGGAGATCCAGTTTCACTTCCGGAAGTTGTTGGTTTTTTAGTAGTTCTCAGATGACTTGGCATCCTGGGAGTTGGACGTATACTGGCCATAGTGCGTTTAGGAGGAGATCCAGTTTCACTTCCGGATGTCGTTGGTGCGTCAGTAGTTTTCAGATGACTTCGCATCCCGGGAGTTGGAGATTTACTGGCCATAGCGGGTGTATTAGGAGATCCACTTTCACTACTGGATGCTCTTGCTGTCTCAGTAATTTTGAAATGATCTGGAGTTCTGGGAGTTGGTGGCTTTCGGGTCATATCGGGTGTAGGAGGAGTTCCAGTTTCACTTCCGGAAGTCGTTGGTTTTTTTGTAGTTTTCAGATGACTTGGCATTCGGGGAGTTGGACGTTTACTGGCCATAGTGGGTTTAGAAGGAGATCCAGTTTCACTACACGGTGTCGCTGGTGTCTCAGTAGTTTTGAGATGATCTGGAGTTCTGGGTGTTGGAGGTTTTCGGGTAATATCGGGTGTAGGAGGAAATCCAGTTTCACTTCCGTATGTCGTTGGTTTCTCAGGAGTTTTTAGATAACTTGCCATCCTGGGAGTTGGACGTTTTCTGGCCATAGCAGGTTTAGGAGGAGATCCAGTTTCACTACTCGGTGTTGCTGGTGTCTCAGTATTTTTGAGATGTTCTGGTGTTCTGGGTGTTGGAGGTTGACTGGCCGTACTGGGTGTGGAAGGAGGTCCAGTTTCATTACTGGGCGTTGCTGCTGTTTCAAAAGTTTTGAGGTAACTTGGCGTCCTGTGAGTTGGAGGTTTACCTTGCATACTGGGTGTAGGAGGAGATCCAGTTTCACTATTAGGTGACGCTGGTGTTTCAGAAGTTTGGGGATTACCTAGTGTCCTGGGATTTGCACGTTCACTAGGTGTACCAGGCTTACGAGGAAGTTCGCCTTCACTGCCGGATGTCGTTTGTGTTACAAGAGTTTCGGAAGAACCGGATCTGCTTGCAGTACCGCAAAGTGTGTCGGAAGTTGCAGGTTCACTAGGTGTGCCTGGAGAGTCGTGATCACTAGAAGTACTTGCAGTCTCGGATTCAGTAGGTTTGGCAGAGGAGCCTGAATTATCAGGTTCACTATTAGTGCGTGGATTGCTTGAAGTGTCGGGTTCATTAGGAGTGCCAGGAGTGCCTGGCGTGTCAGATTCACTAGGAGAGTCAGTTGTAACGATTGTTCTTGTTCTACTATTTGGTGTTGCTGGTGTTTGAGGAGTTTCGAAATGACTTGGCTTGGAAGTGCTTGGAGTGCTGAGAGCGTTGGGTGCTTCTGTTGTTATGCTAGGTGTGGGTGTCGTACTCGTAATTTCGGGAGTGGTAGGATTTCCAAGGTATACGGGTGTTCCTGAGGTGCTAGGATTTCTGGGTGAGCCAGACCATGTAGATGCATTGGATGAGTCAAGCCATGCTGGTGTATCGGGTGTACCTTTAGTAGCCGCAGTACCTGTGGTGTCCGATGTTCCAGATGTGCCAGGTGTGCCGGGAGTACCAGGTCTTCCTGGAATGCTAGGAATGCCTGGGCTTCCAGGTATGCCGGGTGTGCCAGGTGTGCCGGGGTTGCTTGGACTTCCTGGAATGCCAGGTATGCCAGTAGTACCAGGTGTGCTGGGTGAGCCAGGAGTGCCCGGGGCACCAGGACTTCCTGGAATGCTTGGAGTGCCTGGGCTTCCAGGTATGCCGGGTGTGGCAGGTGTGGCAGGGTTACTTGGACTTCCTGGAATGCCAGGTATGTCAGAAGTACCAGGTGTACCAGGAGTACCAGGTGTGCCAGCAGTACCAGGTGTGCCAGGAGTACCAGGTTTGCCAGGAGTACCAGATGTGCCAGGAGTACCAGATGTGCCAGGAGTACCAGATGTGCCAGGAGTACCAGGTATGCCAGGAGTACCAGGTGTGCCAGGAGTACCAGGTGTGCCAGGAGTACCAGGTGTGCCAGGAGTACCAGGTGTGCCAGGAGTACCAGGTGTGCCAGGAGTACCAGGTGTGCTGGGTGAGCCAGGAGTGCCCGGGGCACCAGGACTTCCTGGAATGCTTGGAGTGCCTGGGCTTCCAGGTATGCCAGGTGTGCCAGGTGTGGCAGGGTTACTTGGACTTCCCGGAGTGCCAGGTATGTCAGAAGTACCAGATGTTCCAGGTATGTCAGAAGTACCAGGTGTGCCAGGAGTACCAGGTGTGCCAGAAGTACCAGGTATGCCAGGAGTACCAGGAGTTCCTGAGGTGCCAGGTGTACCAGGAGTTCCTGAGGTACCAGGTATACCAGGAGTTCCTGAGGCGCCTGGAGTACCTGAAGTTCCAGATGTGCCAGTTGTACCAGGTGTGCCGGGAGTACCAGGTCTTCCTGGAATGCTAGGAATGCCTGGGCTTCCAGGTATGCCCGGTGTGCCAGGTGTGCCGGGGTTGCTTGGACTTCCTGGAATGCCAGGTATGCCAGGAGTACCAGGTGTGCTGGGTGAGCCAGGAGTGCCCGGGGCACCAGGACTTCCTGGAATGCTTGGAGTGCCTGGGCTTCCAGGTATGCCGGGTGTGGCAGGTGTGGCAGGGTTACTTGGACTTCCTGGAATGCCAGGTATGTCAGAAGTACCAGGTGTACCAGGAGTACCAGGTGTGCCAGCAGTACCAGGTGTGCCAGGAGTACCAGGTTTGCCAGGAGTACCAGGTTTGCCAGGAGTACCAGATGTGCCAGGAGTACCAGGTATGCCAGGAGTACCGGGTGTGCCAGGAGTACCAGGTGTGCCAGGAGTACCAGGTGTGCCAGGAGTAACAGGTGTGCCAGGAGTAACAGGTGTGCCAGGAGTACCAGGTGTGCTGGGTGAGCCAGGAGTGCCCGGGGCACCAGGACTTCCTGGAATGCTTGGAGTGCCTGGGCTTCCAGGTATGCCGGGTGTGCCAGGTGTGGCAGGGTTACTTGGACTTCCCGGAGTGCCAGGTATGTCAGAAGTACCAGATGTTCCAGGTATGTCAGAAGTACCAGGTGTGCCAGGAGTACCAGGTGTGCCAGAAGTACCAGGTATGCCAGGAGTACCAGGAGTTCCTGAGGTGCCAGGTGTACCAGGAGTTCCTGAGGTACCAGGTATACCAGGAGTTCCTGAGGTGCCTGGAGTACCTGAAGTTCCAGATGTGCCGGTTGTACCAGGTGTGCCGGGAGTACCAGGTCTTCCTGGAATGCTAGGAATGCCTGGGCTTCCAGGTATGCCCGGTGTGCCAGGTGTGGCAGGGTTGCTTGGACTTCCTGGAATGCCAGGTATGCCAGGAGTACCAGGTGTGCCAGGAGTACCAGGTGTGCCAGGTTTACCGGGTGTGCCAGATGTACCCGCTGTGCCAGATGTGCCAGGGGTACCAGGAGTTCCTGAGGTGCCAGGTGTACCAGGAGTTCCTGAGGTGCCTGGAGTACCTGAAGTTCCAGATGTGCCAGTAGTACCAGGTGTGCCAGGTGTGCCGGGAGTTCCAGGTCTTCCTGGAATGCTAGGAATGCCTGGGCTTCCAGGTATGCCGGGTGTGCCAGGTGTGGCAGGGTTACTTGGACTTCCTGGAATGCCAGGTGTGCTAGGAGTACCAGGTGTGCTAGGAGTACCAGGTGTGCCAGGAGTACCAGGTGTGCCAGGAGTAGCAGGTGTGCTGGGTGAACCAGGAGTGCCCGGAGCACCAGGACTTCCTGGAATGCTTGGAGTGCCTGGGCTTCCAGGTATGCCGGGTGTGCCAGGTGTGGCAGGGTTACTTGGACTTCCTGGAATGCCGGGTATGCCAGAAGTACCAGGAGTGCCAGGAGTGCCAGGAGTACCAGGTGTGCCAGGTTTACCGGGTGTGCCAGAAATACCCGCTGTGCCAGATGTGTCAGGGGTACCAGATGTGCCAGGGGTACCAGGAGTTCCTGAGGTGCCAGGTGTACCAGGAGTTCCTGAGGTGCCAGGTGTACCAGGAGTTCCTGAGGTGCCAGGTGTACCAGGAGTTCCTGGGTTGCCAGGTGTACCAGGAGTTCCTGGGGTGTCAGGTGTACCAGGAGTTCCTGAGGTACCAGGTGTACCAGGAGTTCCCGGTGTACCAGGTGTTCCTGATGTACCTTCAATACCGGAAGTGCCCGGAGTACCGGAAGAAGCAGGTTGTCCAGTAGTTTCTCCCGGCTGACCTTGATGTCCTGTTTGACTAGTAGCGTCTCCAGGTTGTGCAGGGCTGCCTGTTCCGCTTGTCCATTGTCCACTGTTATCTGTGGTCCATTGTCCATTATCATCGCCACTACCAGTAGCAGCTGTCCCTGAGTCTTCCTTGCAGTCTTCTCGTGATACAGCCCAAGGATGATTACATCCTTGTATATCTGGATCCCAGACAGTACCAACTCCACATTCAAATTCATGCTTTACAAAGTTTCCAGAACCTTCTTCAACGCATCTATAAAATTTTCTACAGTTATTCACATCAGCAAAATATCCTTCTTGAACGCATTGTCCTCGACCTTGGTCATTCCCTGGTTTTCCACTTGTTGCAGAAGATTGGTTACTACTTGTTGATAAACTTGTGGTAGTGGTCTGTGAAGTTGTTTGCAGTAGGTTGTTTGTAACAGTTCCATTGGTTGCCCATATTTCTGTTGTGGGCGGAGAAGTCGTAGTCGAATTATTGTTGTTTATGATATTTCCACCACACTCTGGGCGGTCGCTGTCGTTGGGGAGAGTACAGATGTTACCCCTACGCATCGAGAATACTGTTCCAACACCGCACTCGAATTGAAAGATCTGCAGCGGTTTTCCGAATCCCCAATCGACACATCGGTAGAATCTTCTACAGTCGCTAGGGTCGGCATGATATCCTACTTCAATGCACATGAAACCACTCGGTAGATGTGGCAAGGGCAGATGTATCGAGGGCAGACCTTTTGCTAAAATAATAGAAATGATTATAAATAATAATAGGTAGAAAATAGGCTTTGTGAATTCAAAGAAAATTTTACTCAATCGTTTGATACTTTTTACGTTTCTCTTGCGAAAAAAATTAACATTGGAATGTTGAAATATTCGAGTCTGAATTCGCGATACGTAGACATAAAGAATTTTACATTAGTAAAGTTCTTTAAGTAAGTTTCCTCGATGCATTCAAGGCCACGCATCTCGCGCGAAACCAGTTTGAAGACACAGCGGACAACAACGTTGCTGACTGAGATGACGGAGAAATAAAAATGATGGCAGTGCACCATGGAATCGGTAAGCGTATCACGCATCCGTGAGCCGCGCTGTAAATGGGCTTGTCAAGAAAATAGATAGTTCGTGCATCTTTTAAAAGGTCCTTCGAACCATTCATGCCAACTTCGACTGCGAACCGTGAATACTACAAACTAGTTTAAAGTTCAAATTTCGAATCAATGAAAAGGATCTTACCAATATCAGCTAATGTCGGCGAGATCAGCGCTATCAAAACGCCTAACGTATGTAGGCTTGCCCACATGTTTTCGGTTCACCGTGTCTGAAAATGAAATAATTCATATTAATAAAATTGTCAGAAACCGATATTAATTTTATCGGTTTCCTAACGAGGAATCAACAGTGTTCGTAAATTTAAATCCAATGGCGTTTAAATCTCCATAGTTTTAACGGGATAGCCGAACATGACGTAGTCTGCTTCGTTTTGTAGGGCGAGAGGCGTGGATTTCCTCGGTTGAAAATTTCGCATAAACCAGCAAAGATAAGCAGTCGAACAGTTACGTACTGCTTGGCTCATGTCCAATCTTCCCCGACCGAAAGGATTCTAACTGTCCCTTGACCTTGGCTGGAATAATTCAAGCATCATCGATGGCTCAGGATCAAACGATTCTCATTTCGACCTCGATTTATTTCATCGTTCCACTCTTCGATACAAATCCACGTGCTACAACAACAATTTCAATACCCTACCCATCGCGAATTCGCTTGTACAGTTACGTTAACGTTGATTTCCGACACGCCTTTAATGATTTGACGCGATAGCTTTTTTTACCGAGACCGTAAATCAGCGTTCATCGTGAATAGAATAAGGAAGACGAGAAGTGAATGAACCTTGTGTCTTCTTGGCTGTGCCGTACTATAATCTGCATCACAAATTCCTTAATTCTCCATCGCGACCAATTCTTTCTATGCAGCCGTTGCAGTGATTACTGCTGTTAGCTAACAGTCTTTCGAATTGTTTATCATGTAACAGTACTCAAAGTCCAAGTGTAAATCGTAAGATATTATAAAAACATAGAAAATATGTACAATAGAAAACTTGATATAAATATAATCGAAAACGCAATAATACGAATATAAAAAGTAAAATAAAGCGACAACGAGAAAAACATTACTTTTCGTATAACGCGCATAATATTTTTAGAATAAATTTCTGCAGGTGTTTGTATACACTCGAGGAAAAAAGGAAGTTTGCAGAATAAAGGGTACAAAAAGGACGCTATAATTTTAGAAAAAACACTTGTAGTGACTGTCAAGAACAATTAAATGTAATGTAGTTATTATACATAATTATAAATTTTCAACTTCCTTTCGTCCGCCATTATTCTTTCTACTCTACCAAGGTCTAACAAACGAAAAATCTGGCAGCATTTTACGTTCGTTTCGAAAACCATTCATACAACGTGTCTATAGTAATAAAATTTCTTTGATGGAATCAACAAGAGGCGAAGTACTCTGTCTATGATTTTTAAACGTATCGATAACCTGTCAGACGATCGACAACGTTAGCTGATGACGCAGCTCCGCCTGCGAAATATATACGATTCTTGCGTGTAGGTGTAGATTGCGAATCAGGCTGTAGGTTGCTTTCTTTCCACTAAGCCGTAGGTAACTGACTTCCTCTCCTTTACATCGCGATAAACCGAAGAAACTGCGAACTAACACCGAGTCCCATCGTTTTAAACTTACATAAATTTATGGAATAATGCATTCTGACAGAGGTCTATGCGCTTAGCAATCTCTCCGTGGAGAATATACAGTGGCTTACGAGGATATTTGAGGACTTTATCATAAAAAAATTATCACTTGCGAATTTCATAAGAAATTCGCGTATTTCTCTATAGCAAGTGTGTGAATATTTTCGCGAGACACTGTATATATTCCAATCCTTCGGTCGGTTATCTGTAGACGGAAGGATCGATATTTGAATCAAGATAAATCACTTCGAGGTCCAACGTCAGCGATTAGGTCTTGAAAGTTTCGCGTCGTTAATCATCTTGGCTATTTATTCGTTTCTGCTGCCCCTGTAGGACCTGCACCTATACGCAACGTGCAACACTCGCCGGATGAAGCAAGGCGCACTGGATCCAGTGCCATAAATACCATTCGCAGCGATCCTGCATAACAGAATAACGAATTGCATCGTACGCGACCTACGGCTGGTCGAGATGCGCCGCGTACTACCGAGTACGTAGTCGTCGAAAGGAGGAACGATAAATTCTGACGGGCTGAAAGTTTTGGACGAAGGTGTTGGAGTAAGTAAGAGTCGTAGAAGGGGAGAAAGCTACTCGTCGAAAAGGTAAACCTAACCAGACCACGCACGGCACGCCGCTCTGTTGTCCTTTCTCCTCGTTGGTTAGAGTGGGAAGAGGATTGCATGAACTGTAAGTGACATAACTTGAGAATGCGGCTTCTCCATGTTCACTCTGGAATGGGAGAAGAGGAGAGAGTGCGGTGACATAACGTCGACAGAGTCAATGTCAGTGTTGGTGATCGTGACATTGGAGCGCACTCGGTTCAACCGAAATAGGAACTGGTTTGTGAGATGTTGTGTCACATGGAGTTTATCACACTATGATAAATTGCGTGCTATTAATTAACTCTGTTAAGTTAAACGACACGCCCCGGAAGCGTAAATTTGGCTCAATTACTTTAACGTAAAATAAGATTTGGAGAATTTGTCGTGTATTTCAACTGTCAAAGATATGAAAGGCCGAGGATGTTTGTGCATTTGTGTGAAATTTACATGCACATAGAGAAATGTATAGAATGCATATAATATTCAAAATTATGTAAGATATTCAAAGTATAATACTCGTTATGAAGTATAGTTTAGTAACCGAAACAGATCTCTCTTTAGCCATCTTGATAAAAAAGGCGGAATTTGCATAAGTATCCCTACTTGATACAAGGATTATATAATGCAAAGCGAGTGTTTCTATGATAATGTCTGTCTATTTCTATGATAATGGAAAATTCTCCATTTTATTAAACGATCTCTTTTCCAACGACTGGCAATTTCGATCAACGAAACAGATAGTATAATGAAACGATGAATTTTAAGGGAAAATGTCGATGCAGCAGAGACGACGATTTTATGAATACGATATTTTAAGATATCCAAGTGAAACGAGTAGGTCGCGGATTTGTGTCGCCGGTGATCCACTTGTCATTCGATTTACCGCAAATGGCCCGTGCGATTTGGGCGAAGAACCTTTCCTCGTTGAATGAAACATTTCGTGCGGCGAAGGTTCAGGCCCCGTTCGCACGAGATCCGTGCTTTGAATACGAATTGGTCGCATCCTGTATAGACGATGTTCCCAATCCCTCGAGAGTCGCGCGAAAAACAGAAGGATTACGTTTCGAGAGCCGCATTTCAAGCAACTTCATCGGAAGACCAAATGCTCCAGAATCGATGAAGAAGAATTCGTCTGAAACTTTTTGAACGTTCCCGTGATCGAAGCAATTATATCTTTCGAAGAAAGTTTTCCGATCGGTCCGTGCGGTTTGGCGACGAAGAATCGTATGGTTGCGGAACATACAATCCACCGAACTAACACATTTGCTGCTATCGATGCGTACGTTGCGTCGATGCAATTATTTCAATTTATAATATGGTACGTTGCAATTGTTAAGTTTACGCTACTTATACAGGATGTCTTAGATTTTAACGGTCTAATCTTTTTTGGTATATTTTACGGATCTAAATGAGAGGAGAATGTTGTATAAACATAGGTGGTTTAAGATGTTACAGAAAAGATTTATGCCAAAAACATGAAATACAGAGGGAACGTAGATGTTACTATTTATACGAAATACGTTTACTATTTGATGTCGTCAATGATCTTAAAGCTATTTGCCAGTACCATCGGTAAGTTGCTCGACTGTCTACCGAAATGCACTGATTATTTACACGGATACGCACTTTGTTTACGACTTCCGCAATTAGCTGTAGACCGACATAAATATTGCTGATCTATTTCTATGTTGTATCGTGATAACCTAATCGCAAGCTCTTTACTATTTCCCTCGTATTTCATTTTCTTGTCATATCTCCTTTATCACATCTTAAACGATCTATGTTTATATAACATCTTTTTCTATTTGGATCCGTAGATTGCAAATCTTTACGTGTTTTTGGGAAATTAAAAGGTAAAAGAACATATAAAAATATTTAGAGATCTTTGCTTAGGTTCCATTTCCTTGCCTGACTCGGTAAAACGATAAATTTGCATAAATATTCACAGTCTAGACATAATTAACTAAAATAAAGACACTTCTGACGAGAAAGATACGCGGTTTAAAAAATGATGTGACTTTAGTTTCATAGCGATCAATGTAGTACACTATATATCTATCGCACATACTATGTATCATAGAACATTGTTACAAATTAATTTGACTTGCCTTATCAACTTGGTAAACCTTGCAAAACAAACTGATAATTGCTAAATAAGCAAAACGTTTGACATGTTGTCATTCAGTAATTTATAACTGAATTGATCGTTTCTCATTAACAATGTATCGACAGTAATAGCTACTTGGGTTGCCCATATGCAAACGCACGTGTGACTAGATAAATAGACAGTTAACTCGAAACTACGCAATTGCGTAAAGGAGCGTAAGATAACGACAGGTCATTAAGAAGCTGCACGACTTATTTATAAAACGTATTCAGCCACTCTGCCACCTGCTGTTGTTGGTTGTAAGTGCAATAAGAGAGCTCGAAGAAGACTTAAAACGTTTCAAGGACGAGCTGCATCTCCAAGTATTCTCTGGAGCAATTAACTTGGCTTTCAAAGTACATTTTAGTTACAAAAATTGCAAGGTTGCCGAATTATAGACTGCATACGTGCATCTTATGAAAGCTAATTCGGGGTTCTCCCTTTCGAGAACGATTTTTGAATATTCATAGGAATTTCGTGTAGCTCTTTTGATGGACACTTTGAAATAACCTAAGAGGTACCTTTCGCGAAGAGGCAAACAACTCGAAACGTATCATTAATAGTACATCTTCTCGCTGGACCTGTGATTTAACGGTTTCACGGGCCAAAGGCACCCGGAAGCTAAAACATTTAGAATTCCAACCATCGAGGTAGCGATCTAATCGATGCTTTCTCGATTGACGTTTAAAAATATGTAAGCACGAGTGTACTGGAATAAATAAGAAAATCGTTGAAATGAAGATGACACTTGGCGCAATTTCTCGTGTAATTTCGATTTCATTGATTTCCACTCTCTTCCCTTTCTCGTTGCTTTCTTTCGACAAAGAAAATATATTTCCGACGTGAACATGGCGTGCCAATTTCCCGGTAAAAATCACGGACGCTAATAGCGGCAGAAAATGCAGATACGTAATTATATGCTCGAAACGCATGACCTCGAATTAAAGTCAATTGTCTAATAAATCGCGGCTCGCAATTCAAGAAATCGACGTGCACATCGACATTAATCGTATCGTTATCCTTACGGATAATTCGCGCGTGAGAATTAGAAAAATCGAGGGAAAATTACTAATTGGCCGAGACGAGATGTAGAAAGCCGTCCTCTGTCGTTCTTTATGTCCAATCGAATAAACATATATCGTTGATAGTAATCATTGCGGAGAGGAAAGGAATTTCGTAGAATTTTACCATGGATCAAACTGAATATTCGTTGAAACGGATCGGTATCCGTAAGTTCTAGAAGATCGTAAGATGTAAGAACGAAGTCCTTGAAGATGTTGGGATGACCAGTTTGATCGAACCAGTTCTTGATCTGAACGGAAACCGACGACCAATCTCTTCTTCGAAGCTATAAATGCCGTAGTTCGAAAGCGAAATTCTTGGCGTGGAATTGCACCGTTTGTCGCAACCATGCAGTTTGCCGTTCGATAGAGAGGAAAATTCGATAAAAGATCGAAAAGAAAACACGTGAACGGCAGATAAGAAAAGAAAGAAAAACGACAGGCGCATGGAATTTTAAGTGTACGAAAGCGAAGAAGCTGTCGCTCTCTGTATATTTCGTAGAACCAGTTTGTAAACGGCCGAAGGAACGCGGATAAATAATAGAGAAACTATTAAGAGGATAGAACGGATCCTGACAAAGAGGCAACGTCGATGCGGGTCGGTGCAGTGAACCTAGATTGTTATTATGGTATCCTCGCTGCAATAAGTGCAGCCTTGCCATGGAAAGTCGCAAGGTCGTCTCTTCTCCCACCAATTCCACGATTTCCCTCTCTTTCACATTCTCGTCGATGCACAATGGCGTTAGAACCAGCGTGGTGATTAAATCGTAGCACTCGCTCCGAGAACCTGACGGTCGTACCATCGAAATTCTGTCTAATATGTTTGGCCTGGAATGATTACATTCCACTTAATCCAACTTTTCACAGTTCAATCAACCTACTTCTACGAACGAAATAGGAAGTGGCTCGAGATTCCTTTATAATTATCGTAACGACAACGATTGGAAGTAGAGATTCTTCTTTATCGATCTAAGTCTGACCTGCAACGATCATATTCTACTTAGCCGAACTCTCCTGTTTTCAACGAATCTATTCTCACAAAAGGCATGAAAGATCGATCGAGCTTCCTTTCTATTCATCGTAACTATAACATCTGAAAACAGAGATTCCATTTTCTTCCATTATCAGCCTGATGAGTCTGACATAGGAAGGATAGAACATTCTTCTTAACCGAGTTCTCTATTATTCGACCAATTTATTTCCTCGAAAGACGATTGAATTTCAAAGGAAATCGATTGAAAGCAAAGACGCTTCTTATATTCAACGAGATTTATCACCTCGACGAGTCTGACCCGAAACGACCACTTTGTACTCAACCGACTTTTTCACTTTCCAATGAAATGGCTGTTTTCACGAGAGACACAGAAGAATCGATGAAAATTCTTTTCTAATTAACGATAACGATATCAAACGGAAGCAGAGACTCTTCCTTCTTATACTCGTCGAAACGAATGAAAGCCTATCAACGGTATTCAGCGTCGGTGACTTGCGACGCGCGAGAAACAAAACACCTTTCAAAATCGCCACGGCAAACGCGTCTATTGCCGAAGGTAATCGTATCCACGGCGGCTCGCAATTAAAGGGATACTTGTAAATTGCACGTGCAAGCCTTCCCACTCGAGCCGCTTGCACCGTCCTCTTCATTTTTTCATTATCTCCCTTATTTGCGACCGCAATCCACCTTCCAACGCTAACCGTACATTTATCATGCATCGCATGCGGGCCTCACCAACGAGGTTCAAGGCTCCGTGGATGCCTGTCCACCGAGAAAATGAGAAATCCTATCGAGGTATTAACGTCGACGTAAATAGAGCGTAATTACAGCCGAGGGAATCAATGAGAGAAAGAGGGAGAGAGAGAGAGAACGTCGATCACAAAACATGGCCCTTGTTTGGAACTATTAATAAATAACAGCTATCCTTAAACGATTTGTTGCATGAAGTACTTCAATGTAAAACTAATTGAATTTCCTTCCTCGAAGCATGAATCTGTTGTTGATATCATTGTCGGTGTTCTCCCGACGCTATCAATGTTTATCACTTTCTTGAGAATTTATTAATGGCGATTCCTCTATTCTGAATAATAGTTATACAACGTGGCAGGTGTCGGTTACTATTCAGGTTAATCAAAGGACATTGAAAACAGCGTTCTCTAGGAGATCGTTTAGTATAATCGTAATTGCAGCCGGTGAGAGCAAACAGCAGTGGCAGCGTTGAATAGATTCGTTCTTTACAAGGAGAACATCATTGAATAATAGCGTGAGTCAGTGCGCGGGATTTTTCTTTTGTCGATGGAAAATCGGCTTTTCATTGGAATTCTGGAATCTTTCAAGGTCGTGACTCAATTAAATCTCCGATCGTTTAAGTCTCGTTAATGATGGAAAGTATGCCGCCACAGATTCCTTATTACGAGAAATCATACTTTTTAATCACTTTTGTCATTTTATCGCATCGCGTACGACATTCTATCTTGAAATTTACACGGATGTACGAAGTTGGACGAGAAAGGGAACTGCGAGAGCCTTAAACGATTCGTCGATTAAGCAACGAGCGAAATAACGCGCTGCAGCTTTCCTGACGTCGCGATTCATTTTTAATCGGCTTCTTGTTGCACCTGACAATGAAATAAACTCGTCGACGCGGGAAAAACTCCACTCTCCGACTCGTGAACCGTGTCTGGTGGAATGTCCTTCGCGGATACCCAGTTTTTATCGCGAACCCGGGAAGAATGGCTCGTTAAGGCGAGTGAAAAAGCATCGCGTGCATCCGTATCTTGTGCATAATGCATTTTACTTATTGCACCTTGCGACTCTGTATTCCGTTCAGAGTTACGTACCCCATATAATATCATGATCAATTGAAGGAACACGAGTGACGACAGGTACACGAAAGCGAAATTCACCGACGCTTTTTAACCCTCTCGCTGCGGAATTCTTCGAACTGCAAGTATCTTTGATATTCGAAGCAATTTTTCTTTACACAAAGGTGAATATACGCGCGAATGTTTACGTTGCGACTTGTATAATTAAGCGCAGTTATAGTGTAATGCCATGGTGTAGGAGATTAGAAAAAGAAGTTTAAGAAAGATCGTAACACTATTATCGAGGACTGTCAATTAATACGACGGAATACTTTGATTAAATCTTCTTGATCGTGTGATTTTTTAATTTTTTGAGCTTCCTATTGTGCAAACACCTCAAACTTTAGTCCATTTATCATCCGTAAATAGCAGAGTAGACTTATGATAACGAATATAAAATATACAATCAGGAACGAAAATAAATGACAGGTAGTGGAAATACGTATCAATGAAGTTTCGTTAAATACAGCTTGTTTGAAACAAGGATAAAAAGATCAATTACAATCATTTTCCAAAATGATCTATGTACCATAAGGATATATATTAATAAATAAATCTTTAAGTACATAATATTGGTACTATTTCGATTAAGCTTCATTGATGTCTATATACTTCCACCACATGTTCGCTTGGCTTTGTCCCAGACTGTGTATCGTATGTGAAAAGGAAATGTAAAATGTGGCAGAAAATTCAAGTTTCATTCAAAAGATAAAGAAGAATGTGAATGCGTTTTGTAGCCATGTTACATATATATATATATAGAAATCTTAATAGCGAAAGGGATAACTCAAGCTGAAAATTCAAGAACGCGCGTAACCTTCGTAATATGCACTCGATGATTATCTTACGAAGCACATGTCGTATTAATCGCTTCCTTCTTATCTATATTCAATAGCTCCTAGCCGATTACTCTAGGTCCAAAAATATTTTTCGGCAGCCTTGCTAAAACGCTCCATTTACGGGTACTCGAGGACCATGACGAAGCAATGTCGGGGACAAGCTGCAAGTTGCATCGTAGTATGGTATCCGTACGAATGATTCAATGCCAAGATCGACGAATCGGTTCCCAACTGGTTAAACGGAATGCATGGCCGATCCAAAAACAGCTCGCGATTTTCGGCTGACCGATGCGATGAGAATCGTTAATGGAGCTGAGAATTTTCGGCCAGCACACGTTCGTTCACTCGACACGTTGTAACTTTGTAAATCGTGTCAGCTAACCCGGTAAAACAGTTACGTGACTCTAGCGATTGTATAAAGCGCACGATGCCGATTTTCGACTCTTCGAACGAGCGTGCGATTATTAGGAAAGAAATCAGTGCTTCTAATCTTTGACGATCTTTCAATCATTCTAAACGATCAACGTGTTTTTGTTTTTATTTTATATTGCCTTTATCGTCGACAAATTTCTTTAGTTTAAATTCCCGTTTTCGTAAATAGCAATTTCCTGTTTAATTGTCCGTTTGCAGCGCACAGTGCTATTTCTCAAAACATTAAAGAATTCTTTTATTTATTAAACCAAGTGCAAAGATCTGCGAAGAGAGGCATGAAACTAAAATATTATAATTAGCCTGCGGATATTTATGCGGATTCATATTTTTTACAAAGACTCTAAAAAGAAGCTAAGTGGATCTTTGTTTTATCTACATATAGTAATAGATGCAACATTGCGCATTATGCGTATTTTTGCATTTTTGAATGTATCATAAACACATAAAAATTCGCAAACTAATTATCATTATCTAACAAGTGCGCGAGAACAAGTTTGGGAGTTGAAAGTTTCTGCATAAGTTTCGATGTTAAAATATGGAAAGGGACAGTCTTGCGATATTCTCGCAGAAAATCGAAACGATCTAGATAATAATGACATCGGAGAATAGTGAAACTGTTGATAGAAATATAGTTTGCAAAAGTATTTCAGATCGAGCTATTTTATACTGTCGATGTTTTCCTTGATAAAATACCGTATCGTTTATCATTTTATTTGCGCTGTAGTGGGAAACAACTGCGAACACAATAGCAGCCGGTAAAATGCATATTCAACATCGGCTTTAATTTATTAAAACCTGTACTGCAGTTGCTCTAATCTCTTACATCAATATAGTGACTGTATGTAGTAAATGATATTAAACATAGTACAAGGAGTATTTTGATTTTGAAATCCAACCGCGTATTACAGAGAGTTCAAGATCCGGAAAGAACAATAATTTCTGAATCAACACAGTCGGGAAATAATAATAAATCATCAATATTGACGATGAATATCGGAGAGATAATTATTTCGAATTCTGAAAAATGTAAATATATTTCTCTTATAAAAGAGCATTTATAGATTCACAGTTTCTAAGAAGCAAAAAGGATAAGCTTACTATTCACACTGTTACTCTAATGTATTCATGAAGTCATCCGTGAAATGCATTACAGTCGATATAAATGACGTCATTACGGAGTAGCATTTGGCAACCAAAAAGATTGCTCAAATATAATAACAAGATCACGTTACCGAGCAACGTGTTAATGCGTTGCTACGTCCGTTCAGAAGTCGATGTCTTCATCTACCTTCCTTTCATCGAATTGAAAGCCGCGTATTAATTAAACAGCGCGTCGAAGTTTAACAATGATATACGCAAGGACTCGATGTTAGAACGTACGGTGCACTATATTGATCCTAATAAATTTTGACGTCATCGATACAAAATTATTATGACACTTCAAAAAAAAAAAAAAAAAAGAAGAAGAAGAAGAAAAAGAAAGAAACAGAGAAAATAGCTAAATGCGCGAACGAGTAAACGACGAGAAACTAACGTTATTGAATGTATCATAATTCGAAAGATGCGTACGAAATCTGTTCACAAATCTATGATTCAAATTTGTGGCAAAAAATCGAGACAATTAATTTGTTCTCCAACGACGAGTCGAGTATCGACTAGTACATACACAATCACGTCGTAAGGTTTACACTCGTAAATCCGTAAGTTCACTCGAGAAACAGGAAGACAACAAGGTTTCGGCGAAAACGTTCCTGTTTGCCGAGAAATTATCTTGTCGCCGGGAAACAGAAAACACCGTAAAACTCACTGTCAACGTAACACTTTCAGCAGGTCCGAAATAGATCACTCACGTCACGACATATCCCGACATAATGCTCTTCTAAAATCGAGTCGTAAATTTTCGAGGGCGTTTGCAAGGTTCCGATGGACCCAGAAAGGATCAACTTACTCACCTTTTTACGTAGGATCAACGATGACCTCTCTTTCAATTCGTACGGGTCCTCCTCATCTCGCGATTTCCTCAAGTTACGTTAAAGACAGCCACGATCTTGCATGAACCGCAAGATGCTCGTAAGCGACGCGAGCCCGGCGTGTTTTCAGGAACTATTCTGGAAATCGGTTGCCGATCGTGGCAGGTTCTCGAGAGGGAGTAAGTCCTGAGGACGCGGATGACTCCTACTTATAAAGACTTGGCCAAGTCTTGGCTCTCCAATTGGCTTCCACGTGTGTGCTCAACGTCTACGTAAGTCGGTACCCTCCGCACGTGCGTACGTATGCGTGTCTGCGAGTGTACACAAGAAGGAATCGTGGCTTCGTCCAGGTGGAAGGGGGCACAAACCGTGTTCCGATCGTTACACGTTCAATGCTGTTACACATTACACGAAGCAAATACCGAATCGAGCACCGGATCGCGCCTTTGACCAAATTCTCTCGTTTCTGTGTTAGATCGCTTTCTGTTGTGAGTTTTTATGATCTATAAACGATCATCGGAATTTAAATGATCTAACGATCATCGGAATTTAAATGATCTAACGATCATCTGACTGACAGGAGGCTAATTTTCCTTTCATAACTGTAATTCACAGAGAGGTTGTATATCGCTTAAAGTAATTTGAACATTGTTCTCCTTGCCATCTCTTTCTTCGTTTCTACATCTAATCCTTGTATATATTTTTATAATTCTTTTTGAACAACTTAATAATTTTGTAATAATTGTTTTGAAGTTAATCTTTATCACGGTATCTGCCAGTTATCCGAATGAAAATATGATTGACAGAAAAAGAATTTTGTTTTTTGACAGTTGTAATTCATATATTTACATACATTTCCTTCAAATAATCAGATGATTATCCTCCTTGTTACCTCGATAATTGTATCTAATTTCTGTGTATATTTCTATACGTGTATTGAAACGATCGTCTTAAAGTCAACTGTTATCATAGTATCTGTCAGGTCTAGAGAAATTCATTGCTTCTATCCATTTGGTCGATGCAAGAGAAACGTTTATAGTAGCGGCTAATATTTTCAAGATCAATTGAAATTTGTAGATTGCATGACGAATGAAGATGTGGTTGAACCGAGGTGAATATTTTTTCAGCAGCCGCAGTTCGTACAAAAGTTATATAGATTTGTAGAATTTGTAGAATAGAATAACAAATGAGAATGAGTTTCCTTTGGCAGTTGTAGATCATAAAGAAATTGTAATTCTGTAGTATTCGTTTGAAAAAAACAAACATAAGCAGATAATAGTTTCTATCGCAAATTCTACGAATATAATGAGGCGTCGGTTTATCCGGGAACAGCAAAGAGTCAATGGTCTCTATTGTATCGATCTTTGTACAATCCTACAGAACAGGTTTTGCTCGATGTTATATATTACGTCTAGTGAGTCGAAATTCCTTGAGGATACTTCAATTAAAATATTCCACGAAAGTATTCTCAATCCTTATCAGACAGGTATTCTTACAAATGTAAACAAATTATCTTTACAATTCGTTTCCGCGAACTAATTCTATTTTCGCCGAAACTAGCTATTACGAGGCATACAAGTTGCAAGTTGCAGGTTCAAACATGGAAATATGATAAATATTATAAGACGTATCGCGTTTGGCTTACTGTTAACGCATAAAGTTTAATGGCATCATAGTGTGGCTTGAAATTTGATATCACTTTAGCCTAAATACGTCAGCATCATTAATAAGCTGGCATTCCTACTGTATCAAGAAACGTGCTGCACGACTTCTGGCCAATTTAATTGTATTAAACGCATAATTGTGCAGGTGATTATGACAGTGGCGTATGTCATATATTTCTCGTTCCGTTTGACGCACGAACTAAATTCTGTTTAACTACACAACAACCAACTTAATCCAACGGTTCAATTTTTACTAATTTGTCAAGATGATTTCGGATTATTACAATGTAAATAGACGCGACGCGAAATGAGCGATAAACTCATCGTTTTTAGATTCTTAATTCAGACCACTTTCATAATCACCGGCACAATTATGAGCACAAATAAATTTTACGAATCGGCGGAATAACTTTCTCAGCCTCTGATCAATACCTAAAAAATCAAGTAAGTAAAGCAAATGAATACTCTCAATCAATGACAAACTCAACGTAACGTTTAATGTAACTATGACTATTCTGTTTACTTTCAAAGATTTTGGAATGATTTTGCATAAACAGGACATAAACCTGTAATCTTGGAAGATCCCAACTGTCGTGTTCTTATTCTTAACGGTTCGAGAATTAGCACACTTTTCGCAGGTAAACCATGTTTACAATGATAAGCGACGTGAAACGGAATCTGGTTATAAATCAATGACGACAAGAAGCAGAGTCTGTCTGATCGTTGCAAATCACGCTCGTACGTCCTTGCTGGGTTTGCACGACGGTGATGTTCCTCTTCTTTCTACGTTATAGCACATGCACGTTACTTTTACACATGACCGCCCGGCAACAGGTTCCGCTATTAATATCTCGATCGACATACGATCTGAGAAAAAAAGAAAAAAATAAGAAGAAGAAGACGGTTCCTGCCGAACATTGTCCTACAGATCGTCGTTTTGCGCCCGTGATCACCTGCAGATCGTCGAGACGAGAACAATATTTAATTTGTCAATGTCAGATAGTGGGCTGATAACAATGAAAAATTTTTATATACGACGGCACGTAAATAATTTTCTTGTTTTTGACGAAGATACATCACGTGAAAAGCCTTTTTCGTCGAAATTCTTCGTAATCAGATCAGATCCGATGCAATCACATTTGTTAGTCTTCGGTAATATTATGTTAGCGTTTCGTCATAATCTGTTCGTGCAAATTTATTCGAGGATTTTCAGGAATTGCAGAGAGTTGCAATGTACATTCATTTTCAGCTGAAATATGAACTTGGGAGGACGGTGCGACGCCGCTAGGAGCATTAGTTATTCTTGAAGATTTAATCGGTAAATATGATGTCGGAGAAAGTATATTTCATGCATTGTGTAGTTTGTACTAGCAATAAATTGAGACACCTGCAACAGAGATCGTTTTCATAGCTATTTTGGATTTTAATAGTACGTTTAGATCTTTAGAAAATTAGTTAATAAAGAAAGAATAATATCTAGAATCAGAGTCGAGGAGAAGAATGCTTCGATAAAATGAAAAATTCCACAACAACAAGATAAAAAAAATACCTAAACATGTGGAAGACAATCATAAGTACAAAGACAACGAAATAAAAATTTGATAAGTTTGCCCGTTGGTTTCCTGATTTTGATATTGCGTGACACGTTAATACGACCCGATCAAAAAGGGAAGATCTTCGCCAAATATTTAATAAATCCACGAGATTCTGGAACCAGCCAATGATATAATTAGTCTCAAGACCAAACATAATAAACCATTTGGAGCGATTAAAATAGTCGCAAAAATATTGAAATATTTAAGATATCGAATTTGAAACGATCCAATTCCAAAGTCAATTATTTCAATCTAAGATCTTTTTGTATTACCTTAGAAACTAATTAAATAGAAATGCCTACTAGTCATCAAATAGTCAAATAGTCAAATCAGCTCAACACCCGAATATTCAATCTTCGCGATAAAAAGCTAGACTTTCTCAAACGCGCGCGATATGAAATTCACTGAACCATTATTGCTTAACAAAACACATGTTCTAAACATCTCCGGCTCGGTCTTCCAGTGCAACGCGTGGTTTATTACCTCACCGATTGTTATCCAAATTATAGGTTTCAGGAGAAGGGTCAACGCTTCTTAATGAGAAGTTCGTCGAACTCTGAATCCATAGATAAAATTGCTAGGCGACGAGAAGCCGGAAGAGAAGATAGAACGAAGAAAGAAAGGAAGAAAGAGATGGACGCATCGATCGCAATTTTCGGTGAAAAGGCTTGCATTCCGCCGCGTTTGCTCGGCAGGATCAGGGGCCGTCGATTATCAGCAATTATCAGCGATTGTTCTCGCGTGTTCGTTCCACGCGAATTCCGGAATAACGAAGCGACCCGTGGGAATTTCGCCGTGCATTCGCTGTTTCCTTCTTTTTCCTTCCACCGTGCAAGGATGCTCGTGGACAACAACGCCTTGCCGGTGGAGAAACGATAGAAGCATTGAACTTACTGGCTAGAGAAACCTCGAGGGACCAACGCGCAGTATAACATAGGTATCTGCTGCTTGGTGGTAACAGTATAACATAATAAATGTACTGTGGTAAACGGAACCCTTAACTGGGGATCCTCGTTCCTCGCGTCGTTGTTATTTTGAAGCAACAGGTCTGCTGTAAACGTCTCCTAGTAATATGCGATTATGGGATTGCGTGCGAGAGACGTACGCGTAACTTTAATCTGCTCTCAGTTTTATTACCTGGCCATTTAATTCGATGGATAGATATCGAGAAACATCAAATGTTTGGAAGAGGACTCGCATGAATTTTCAAGGCAGTAACTTTCTCTTTTTAATGATTTTCGTAACGGAATTAGGTAACGGGATATTTTCAAAGATCGCGGGGCACGTTAATTTTACGAAGCGAACGTTTGTCGATCGATAGAGAACAAAGTTCTTTGAGGATGCTGGCCTATTCGAATGCAAACGATTCCGTAGAAGTTAGCTGTTAATTGTATCAGCGTGTTAAAGGAGCGAGCGAAGAACAGAATGGCCTGCGGCGTGGAAACACGAGTAGAAAACTAGGTAGTAGAATACGGTTGCAATGGGCAGACACAGAGGGTCGGTGCATCAGCGTGCATACAGAAAATATACGATCGCAGCGAAAGGAAGTACAATGGACCGTATTTCAGGTTTCTGTAACCATAAATGTCCGAAAGGAAAAATCTGCGCGACTGTGTCCGAGCGATTATAGCTGTCGTTTTACGTTGGATTGCAGTAAGGGAGGAGGCGATTCATTCCACGGAAAAGTCTGTGAATTAACGAGCAGCGGAATAAAGCGCGGAAGTGCGGCTCCTTGGACCGGGCCCTGTGTACCAGGCCTGATCCATGAATTATTCCGCTACGAACGACTAACTCGATTCTCCTGTCTTGCAGATTTTTCCATCAGAAAGGGATAGAACTCACCGAGACAGGGTTTGTAATCTCTATTTAGAGACAGCCGACCAGTCTTTGTTGGAATTTCCATTCTAACCGTTGCATCCGACTCGTTCAATTTTCTTGCTTATCGATTCACTTAGCCGACAACGTTTCTATTTTTATTCCACCGTATTAAACCCTGATAAAAATACTATACCGCCCCGTTTATTTGTTCGTTAAGCTTTCTTTCACTTTTGCTCGACTCCACGTTCCTTCTGCTACAAAGAGGAAAACAAGAAGATGGCGGGCACGATTCAGAAGACCGGAGAGGCAGCAGAGGCGCCAGGCGAGAAAGTGAACAGGGTGCTGCACCTGTTACCACCTTACCGTGCCCGAGCATCGGACGAATAATGACGAGGAATAATAAAGATCGCCCATGAATCCTCCTTGCGTTTCCTTTTTGTCTTTTCTCCGGTGCCGGCCGGATAGGGAGCGCAAACGAGAGGGAACCCTTGCTTGGAAGCCTTCGAAACCGGGCGCAACCTATAAATAACCAACCGCCTCTTTGCATCTCTTTGCGCTTCTTTTCTTTCTCTTCTCTTCCCATTCCAGCGCGCACCTCCGACGCACACGTTTTCGCGTTCAGAGACCCCGTAATTCAGGTTCCTTCGCACGTACGCGCGTACAATCGGCGCAATTAATGTCTCCGACGAGAAAGCCCTCCGCTGTATTAGTTGGAAAAATATATTCAAACGCGCAGGATAAACGCGTTTCTTTTCTTTAGAAATCTCTTCGGTCACTCGATTTAATTCGATGCGGATCGCTACGTTTATTTCGATCCGTTGCTCCCGGATGAACGAGCTTGGAAGAAATGAACAAATTTACTCATGCTGTTTGCGTCGAGACAGATTTTGACATATTGGCGAAAAAGTCTGGTTTTCCCTAGAAAGGATTACCCTGGAAAAATGGACTGGAAATTTACGAAACGTCGGGACAAAACGCAACGCACAGTGGAGCTCTGTTTATCCGAACTCTGTTTATTGGATTGGAAATCTCATTTAATATCCTTCCGGTTGGATGAACTGAATTTTTGCTAGTATCATTCAACTTATAGTGACGGAGGAAAGAAAGTGTACTGAAATAAGAAGTATGAAGGTATATCATAATTTTACAAAATGGATTTATCGATATTTGTATGAATCTAACGGTACGCATCATAGCACAGAATAGATGACTATTACTAACGTGATAAGAACATTTGCGCAAAAGTTGCTAAAGTAGTGCATCAATCTTAAGCTCTCTTTTATCCGTCACTGTATCTGAACATTAACTCCTATTGTGCGAAGATAGTAAATAAAGAAGAAAGTTGGTAAACTCTTATTATGAAGTCCAATAGTGTATAAACTGTTTGTCCTTTGATAAGGCCAGATTAATGGAATTTTATACTATAATAACAACACGATTGAAGCTCGAAGAGTTACACGTCATTTAATCATCATGAAAGTTCAAGATCTAGAAAACTTTTTGCCTGTCTTGGTTTTGTTAATTTTCGTGCAGGAATACTTATGAATCAAGCATCGTGCTGCTTGGAAATATCGTTTAATCGCGATGTAGCCGGATGATGTTCGAAAGCCTTTCTGGGTAAGACGAAAAACCGCAGGGCCCGCGTCAAAGGTATGTTTAAGTGGAGGTTGCTCGTTCAAATTCATTACGGGCGTCGATTATTTATTAGCCCAGATCGCAGGGCGAAAACGCGGCGGTTTAATGTGAGGTTTAAGGCAGAGAGCGAATTTTATCAATTTCCTCGAATTAAGGGGAATCACGATGCAGGATACTTCACGAAGGCGAATAACGTCCAAGAGAAGCAGCTGTGAACAGATAATGACTTGCACACGTCTTTTAACGACGCTTCAAAGAGGATCATACGACAGATTAATAACCATCAAGGATGATACGTACAATTAATTTAATTTCACTTACTTCTGAAAGGACTAAATAAATGTCGCTTACAAGCGGAACAAAATTGAAAGTGACATCGAAAGAAATAAGGAAGAGATGTAACGTTACGAAGTTCCAAAGTAAGTGAACGTAATAGGTAAATATATTCAAGTAAATATACTTCTAGTATGTATAAGACTATACTTCAGTAGTTGAGACTGAGAATGTATAGCATGAAACCTTTAAAGCGTAAAATAATCTGTTTAACTCCTTAACACCTCGCGCTGTGTACGTTTCGGATCCTACATATTTTACGATGCGCAATATCGTGATACCAATTTAGATACGAGCAGCGAATTAAAATTCTCGAAATTTTGAAATCCACATATCTAAAACCCTGCAATAAAAGAAGTAAAGATATAATATAAAAATTATTTGTTAGGATACAGTTGAGAAATTTCAATCAGTAAACGAAAGTACTACATTTCTACCATATGTATGCACGTGATTTCAATTTAAATACGAGCGGTGAATTTATCTTGAAATTTAAAAACCTACCTATTCAGAACTCTGCGTTTAATTTGAGATTTATTTATCAAAATATAATTGAAAAATATCAATCAACAAGAGAAAATCGTGATACCATATTGTAATGTTTATAAGATCCTATAAGTAATGAACATGTTAATAAGCTATTTTTATCAAGGATTCGAGGTCCACGAAACAACCAGGAAATTGTAATATCTCAACTCGAACTTAAGCGTGACGAAGAGATTTACACACACTTAAAGTATCAGGAGAAACTTTTAAGGGCTCGAAAACGAGCAACACGCAGATAGAATGCGCTCGTGAATCAGACAGAAATCGGTAATAATTTTTTCGGCTCCCTAATTTGCTACCTTAATGACTGGACATGATATGCAAATGGCAGGGTGCGAGCATTCGGGCGTTATAACGTCCAAGCGACACGATTTGCCGATCAGGTATACTTTTTGGGTCCGCTGCACTCGTCTACAGGGTGGCAAGAATACATTGAGTGCTATGGGTCAACGTTCCGATGGATTATCTCCGCGTAATGGGACACACGTTCGCGAGATCTGGGAAAGAAGCAAGAGTAGAGTTGAAAAAGAGACAAGAGGAAAAAAAGAGGATTGGTCACGGGATCCTGGTTGAATGTCTGAAAAGGAAGCGGCGAGTGTTGGGAACAAAAACCTTTTACCCAACCACGAATCTATTCTACGAGTTAGAAACGCGAATAATTACCAGGTTAGAGGAAGAGGAAACGGACGGTCAGCCAGCCGTTGAAGTCGAGGCCATCGATAGCTATCGACCAACATTTCCAAACAATAATTATTGATGATGCCAGGGAAGTAAAGTAACAGTTCATTGATAACATGATGAATTAACGTAGAACTCTAATAGAGCTGTAAGATAACGAATGAAAGATATTTGCAAACAGATACATCAGTATCTGTGAATTACAGGGTTGATAGTAGAGGCGTAAGAAATTATCTTAGGACATATGGAAAGAGCAAAGCTAATAAATTAACAAGCGCTATAATAAATGATCGATGGCGGAGATTGTAGGCTCAAAGATCTTATTCGCGATCTTATTCTTCACGATGAAAAAGCAGTCGTTAGAATTAATCGTTAGGGGATTTGTGGGAAGAAATCAATTCTTTCGCTTTAATGAGGGTTTCCTGAAAGTCCCGTGGGTACACACTTCGCTCCTCTGATCTAAATTCTAAACAGATCACGTGAATTTCCTTGGAAATAAATGATTGTCGTAACTTTTAATTAGACGAGCCTTTGTGTTGGCTTCGGGTCGCATGAAAAAGAAGTTGCAGAGGAACGAAAGCTTATTGAAAACCCCGTAAAAAACCTTCATGTTAATTTTGAGATTGTTAAAAGTCGATGTCCAGATAGAAAAGAATTTAGGTCGAGGAATGTTTAAGAGGAACTTGAACCTCGAATGATCGCTTCGCATGAATGCAATCATTCGCATTTCACGCACCGAAGAAGGCAAGGGCTTATGTAAATTGTTTTCCTAACTTTTTGCTTCATTGTACACCGGACGGATGTCCATCCGAGAAAGAGTCTACCTTCTAAGCTAACGGTTCCTCCGTAAACGTTCGTAAACCGAAACCAACAAAACTTTATAATAAATTATATTTTACGATACAGTAAACAGAATTGCTGTAGAGATGTGTTTCGACTTTTATCTTATAGCCTAAGCAGTTCACGCAGAACTGCACGGATCATATAATTACATATTAACTATCGATAATTACATCTTTATGAGTAACACATCGCGTCCATTGCCATCATCTATCGATTATTCTATTAATTACGCGGATGATCGTACTAATAATTCATATCCTCCTATAGCAAACGACGAGCTATCGGCGAGGAAAATCTAAACGAAGATCCTCCGCGTCTGCTAACGGGCCCTGAGCAAACCAGCAGAAAAATGAACGTACACAAGGACACGCGTTTGAGAGTACTATAGGTAAAAGTGTCACCAGTCGATTCTTCGGGTCGCGGAGTTCTTTTATTCATTTATTCCGCGCACACCGAGGCATCCTTCTTGAAAGATTCATTCAACATTCTCAACATTTTTACGCGGCAGAATCGGAGGCGCGATCGCGATTCTTCCCTGATCAACGGGTAACTCGAGACCCGATCGTCGTCCTCCTTTTCGTCATCGCTATGACGATATTCTATGCTGGAATACGCGCATCGTCGATCGAAGATTTGCTTTTTTTCTCTTTTCAAATTTCTACCAATCGATTCCTCGCTCGGAACTATAAATAAACTTGATAGCATTCTTTGGCGACGCGAAGGCAACTTTATTAGGCGCAGCAGGCTGTTACATACAGAGTTCGATCGAATAATACGAAACGTAATTTTGTAGCGCGTATCTTTGTAATCTAGATGATCGGCTATTTGATCGAGCTTAAGACTAGAATCAAAGATTTAATCGGATATTTTTCTTCCAAACAATTCGCTTAAAAGCTAAAACAGAACTATAGAAAATTCTCGAACCACTGATAAACAATGACAAATTAATAACAGAAACGGATGACATATTTATCGGAACATGTCCTGTTCGGGGTTTGATACGCACGCACGACGATTTCGCGATGATAAATTGTTTTTGTTTTTTAATAAATTGTAAATTTCCATGAGCTGACACGAAGAAGTGTTATCAGCGGCCTTGTTATTCCTTTTATCTTCATTATTCTATTGTACTTATTCTTCGGCGATTCTCTTTTCGTTATTGCCCAGGCTATTTGATCCCACATCTTTAACCGGGTCAACGAGCCGTCTGAATAACGTTGCAAGAACTTCGCGATTTCAGATATCCTTGAATTCTTTCGATTCCCACTAGCTCGTATCTGCTTCAAAGGAGACCAAACGTGGTAGAAGAAGCGTGGTCGAATATTCTTAGATATCGTCTGTATTAAAATATCACAGTTGGATGTGGTTTCATAGTATTAACATTTTCGTCTGTTTTTATGCCAATACTGTTTCATTATCTGTTAACAATGTTTGTTGAATTTCACCGAGAACGGAGGTCGATCGAATCATTGCCTGACGCGTGTATCATTAACATCGATAAAATTCCAACGGATGTAAGTACTTGCACCTTGCAAGTACGTCATCTCAGATCCTATTGGAAATCGATTACGTGCATCCTTGACTGTTCTAATTTATTACGAATAACATCGTGTAGGGAATAACGAACTAGGATTATAAATAGCGTTAATCCTCTACCGGTTTAGGTTACTTAATTTTAATTTAAATTCTATATCTCGCGCGATGAGCACTATTCGTAGGAGTTCTGTCGCGTAAAATACAGAATGCTAATTAAATTTTTATTAAAAATTGCAGCAAGATTAGTTTAAACTCTGCGATATCAGATGCGATATCAATGGAGACAGAAATTGCTCTTTTAAATGGAAACAAAATTCTTTTTCGTAAGAAACAAGTTACTACATCGAACCTAGGCGTGAAACTGTACATACGTTCATTGTTTCGCGTGGAAGGTTATCCTTGACCCAGAAAGTAGCTAGATTCCGTGACCGAAATTATTGATCACAGCTCTGTGGTATTTCACGGATGAGGCTGAGATTAATCTATATGACGTATCCTTAAGTCGACTTTTTGCATACATCTCAAATTCTACGGAAAATTTTGCGTTTCCTATGTCTTATGCTCCTGCGCGTCGTTAAAGAAACATCGAAGAAGCATCGGTAGTATACGGCAGTCGAGAAATGTTTCTGTTCAAAAATACCAATAACATAAATATCGGCCGTTGCTGATACATCTGATTAATATAACGGGCACGAGACCAGGTTTTGGGTCGTGTTGAGTCATCGTCCAAAAGGATCATTCGTCTCGCTACGAATAATGAACGCTTACCTGTAGATGCTTGTTCGCCCTTTTCTTTTCTTTTATGCAACGTTCTATCGAAAAATCCTGTATCAAACACCGTATCGTTGTCAATAAATGAATTTTATGTCGTTATACTTTCTTCAGATTTTTCCTGAGTCACATAAAGTGACTAAAACAAAAACTTAATATTTTTGGAATTCTATGAAAATGCTTCGTCTAAAACATTTTCTTGCCTATGAAATTTCTCAACTTGTATCTATATTAACTTGTATTTTAGATTTTCGTGAATTGTTGTTAGAATTCTGTGCCATGCATTGATTATGAAGGAAAACGCCTGCAGAGGCGACAGGAAGAGAGTTGCAGTAGGTTGAAGTAGCTTTTTATCATAACTTTCCGTATTTTGACTTCCTGAATAAACTAACGGTATTCTCCCAAACTTATAGGCAACGATTAATAATGTTCGCTGTGTCGAACATGGAGGTGTATCCGAAAACAGGGTCATTAATCTTCCTCTGGAGCCGATCATAATCAGTTTTAATTTTATATTCCTAATTACGTACATACACGGTGTTTACTAATTACCCCTGACTTCAAGATCTTACAACAAGAAATCAATAAAATTAGGAAGTTAAGAAACTTAAAGATGAATGAATTATCCCAAAATTTGATTTACGATAAAAACGGAATATAAGAGACAGTAATGTGATGTCGTTAACTGTAAATTAACATTTAGACGTGTAATTTTGTAGCTGAGTAATTTACGATTATGGAGTTTGGTGACAGACGAAACGCGGTGCAACGATTTAAGGAGTTCGAGCACGAATCTGCATACTTAAACATCCGAACAGTGACGTCCGAAGGAACCCCGTTGACTGAATATCAGCATGCGGAATATCGAAGCCCCTGATTACTCGCATCAAAGTTACAAGGAAGAAAATGTCACGGTATCAGGATTAATCTTTGCTGCGTAATTGGATACTTGACTAATATGGAATTCACACGAGAAGTACTTCTTCCTTAACTCCAATTATTACCTTGTCGTTTCTTCCTTGTAATAATTAACACGTCGAATGTGTAATCTAACATCTAACAACTACGTAATCAATCTAATTTTAATTCTTATCCGCTTTCAACAACATCCAGTCATTTTTCCTACGCAATAATTAAGACATCAAATATGTAGATCGAGATATAGTAATAGTTAACGTAGTAACCCGTTTAATTTCCATTACATGAAACTTCCAATTCTTTATCTCCATTCAGTAACGTCCAGTCATCTTTTTCTTGTAATTAACATGCCGAACACGTAGATCGGGATCTAGCCATTTAATTTCTAATAATCAAAACTTCTAGTTACTACGAATGATAGAACGATCGATGGTCCGCTCGTATATCGTTGCTGTCCGCTACTTCAATCTTGTTCATACACGAAATTGTTATCTTGGACACATGTAAGTATAATCTTCGAATATTTATACGCACATTCCTCCGTGTTTCATTATTTTTCTCGACAAGGCGGTCTATGCGGTGTCCTAGTAATCGTTTCTTGTATACAAGATCGTTTCCTCAGCTTCGGCCGATAAATCTTTTCCAAGGTTTGCCTCGCCGAAAAATACTAACGGTAAAGAGCTGACGTATCCTGACTGCTTGTCAAGCATAAAAAGATACAGGTGTGTAAATTCGACTTGTGTCGTGTAGAAACTGATATTGTTATCAACAACGTACACATCGTTCCCTTGCAACTTCACCGGAATTTAATTCGAGGTTCGCGGCCTCGGGTGTTACACTCGCTACGTTAAATTACACGAAATTATGGTGATTCCGTTGAATTTATGCTAATTGACCCGTGGAGCATGTGAAACACGTAATATACTTGTAAAATACGACGTTATTATCGTGAATCTAGCAAAAATTAACTCTGCCGCGGTCCACGAATTTTCATATTTAATCTTGTTCTAATTTTATCAATCAAAAAGAATCTGTAATGGTTTAAGAAGATATTTGACATATTACCAACAGAAAATGCGTGACTCAACGTCTTACATTTTGTAACCACTGACATATTTCTCCAAAATATGCGGGAACTGCGGTAAAATTTGTTTCACAGTATGCCGTAAACAACAGTAAACAGTGTGCTAACGTACCGATAGTATACCGATAACAATTTTTACGTATTTTGTTCAAACTAGAGATAGCTTTTAACGCTGAAAAGATACAACTGATATTACATGTATGATACAGATTACAGAAAATAGCTAAAAGAACGCGGTAGAATAAATCAGTGACTGAATTACGATAAAATAAGCGGTGTTAACATTCTTATTTGTGAGAGGTGTCGTAGAGAATAGCAATGACGAACGGTTGCACGATTTGTCGTGGAAAAACGTGCTGTTAACGGTATAGAGGGGTAATACTGCAAGGCAATAAAGAAATGTACAGAAGTGTGTAAATTATCCGACTACACGTTCCCTCGTACTGATTTCCTCGCCCGCGTAACGTTACTACGGGATTCTTGTCTCGGAAAGATCGCTCCTCGAGCGTTGCAACGGTCGACTGAATTTTTTTGATAGGATGCAAAGACACCTTACACCTTGCTAGGTGTGGAATCTAACCGTAGACACTCGATACTCGCTGATAGCACCTTTCTTTTTAATTCGATTGCCTGAGGCTAGCTAATCGTATCGTGACTCAGTTGATTATCTGCAACATTATTAATACAGTGTTTGGTTGGATGATCGGATTTTATCAAATAACGTAAAGCAACGTACTCATTAAAATTGAAAATACACTTATGGATCGCCGGTATACTTGTTTCGAAGCGACGTGATTTACATACAGAAGCTTCTGTTTTCACAATTTAATTTTCGTATCTGTAAAAATAACTATGGTACTTGAAACACAGGATTGTTGAAAGAGTCATCAATTTCCGTTTTTAGATTTCAAATCTTCGCGATGTTTGGATCACGTATTTGTGGTTCTTTAGGTTTCTATCTTTATTATGTTAACAAATAATCTTTGTACGAAATCTATTTCTTTGTTATTTAAAAATGTACATATCCCAAATTGATAAGACAGAGAGATTAAATACGTTGCGCGTTGTTCTGACGTTTCGTGAACGTTCCACTTCATTTCTTCAGGGCAGAACCGAAGGAAGAATTATGTTTTATTTGCATAAGAAAAAGGAGCGAATTCGAAATGTACGTAACTTTTTACAATGTAAAGATAAATTTGATACAACAATTTTTTGCGGGCATAGTGGAATACCATCGAGAAAACATGATTAGTCCTGTGATAACTACAGTCAAAGTAGAATCAATCGTAAAATCAATATCTTGCGTACACCCTGAAGATGAATACATCATCACCTCTTTATACTATATCTAAGGAAACCATACATTTAACTTCATCGAAGTTTCCGTTTGGCCACCTCTTCTTGATTTTAAACAACCCTACTGTTAGTCACAAGGCCTCCACAAACCAATAAGGAAATTCACGAAATCTTAAATCCGAATCATCCGGATCGCGGCGCCAATTTTACGATGGAGATACAGTTAACCGTTGATTTCGTCCTCCTCTGCTCGCGCCTTATTTCCAGTTATTTCCTCACAGCGCCGGATTTCATTACTAAGTCCCGTGTCATCCGATATCCGTCATAAATTCGAGGACACTTCATAACGCTGACAAATTTCATACGACTCGGGCTCTCTGATCCAACCGAAAAACTTCTCCGTATTTTTCTGAAATTTCTTAATTCAACAAGGCGTTTGCTCAAGACGGTAGCTCACTCGACATTGTTTATGTCATCTTGATCGCGTCAAAACAATCCAATAAAACGTCGACTAATTACACGTCCGACGAGGAAAGGAACGATGTGGTAAAGACTTGATAAATCGTTTACGAGCTATAGTAGGTAGCCACGTTGGGAGCATATAGATCAAAGATAAAGGATACTGAAATTAGGCGAATTCAAATTTTCGACAAAGGCCTTGGCCCAGAAAACCTGCCTCCAGGAACTCCTACCATTCTCTAAAAGACCAATGATCGATCTGTCGTTCTTGAACTTGATCTTCGGCAGCTTTACCTCTCGCTTCACCGTTGATTCAAGATACTCAATAAATATAGTAGCCTACGTGGGCAGCTGGAATTTATTCGCTGGCGCGAAAGGGTCGTTAACCAACGTAAAACGTGGTTCAAGCATCGTTTCCATGAGAGAAACATGAACAGCGAAAGAGAGAGATAAATAAAGAAGCGGAGGATCGACGACTTTGGCTCCTTGAAAAATAACGAAACACGCTGTAATGTCCCCGCTAAATGCTGTTCCATTGGATCTCCATAGCGTCCTCGACTTCCCGGCCACGATTTCTTCTTCGCTTACAATTGCGCAATTCCTTTCGCGTTGCTCTCGCTTCGACATTAAAGTTGCAATAGCTAAAGTAAATACCTTAAATACCTTGCATTGTAAATTTTGTCGTTGATAATTTCGTCTGGGTACAATCTAATCTTCTTCTTTCTCAATTGTTTACTGCATATAGTCACTCTTTAATTGTTTCCACAGTGAAAAATTTCCAAAGAATACTTTGTATTTTTCCTTCTTTCGAATTGATGCATGGTCTCCCTGAAAGAAAAGAAAATTGGTTAGTACACACCGAATGCATGTTTTTTTTATGTAGAAATTAATTAGTTATCACTTTTTGAGATTCTTTTTCCGAAACTGCGACACGAAACGGTGTAATATCATTACTCTGGAAATATATGCAAATGGCACACGCGAGCGTCGCCCATCCTTTTTCTTAATTCTCATGCTGTTACGTGTACCAACTATACAGAAATCAAACTGGTCAAAACTCTTTTTGGAAATGTCTCAATTCCTTTACGCGTATGATACAATTTGTGTTTCCAATTTTCAAAAGATAGATGATATACTTGTTACAAGGAAATAACAATAAAGTTACAGAGCGAACATAGAAGAATAGTGTTTATAACAGCATTTTTCTTCATTTTCAGTTCCCGATCGACGTGGGTTCTGAAACGTTCACGTTCGTATTTAATAACACGCATTGCATCATAATTTCCCATTAGAGTTTGAAAATCCCCATAGTCTGGCATTTACTTTCTGATTTCGATGACAGAGCGCAGTGGAGTACCGTAATATGAGGAAGTTTCAAAAGTAAATAAAGACTGCAAAAGGAAAACGACCTACGTGAGATACAAGAGCAGTCTTAAAAGATTGAAAAAGAAAATAGTGAAGAAGGAAGAAGAATAAAGGGCCAAGAATCCAGGCACGAACAACAGGTTTCTTTTTCACAAGAAACAGCACTCGAGGGTTCATGGACACCGATCTGGAGCTGATAAAAGCTTCGGTTTTTTCCTCTTCTTTTGTAAGCCATTTTTGGCTGTTCCTTGACTCCGACACGCTTCACGAGTTGCTTTTTTAACAGCCACGTGTTCCGTTAAGGATATTACCATGCGGAGATTCCAAGATGCGGGAAGCAAATGCAATTCTCTGAACTTCAACGACCTTGCAGGCGGGGAATCCCTGCAAGAACGCACTATGTCGTTGAACTATTAGCGAAATTATTTCATGAAACAAAATGGAAATGAAGAATACGTTCGCAATTTATAATTTGTGACTTTTTGCAACCAACCAACATTTGTCGCGATCATTAATTATTAAATTGCAGATATATGAACGTTTCTATACTGTGGATTTTATACAAATTAATATCTTTATGAATGCTCTTAAATTTCCTATAAATACATAAATATCCATAGAAAAGTTCAATACATATTTTATGAAAATCTTGCGATTATTTCGCGTATTTCCAACAGTACCATCCTCCATCAAACAAATTCCACATAGTTGCAGCAAATTCGCAATTCAAGATGAATCAACCATACAAAAGTATTGCACGATTAAGTCTCTTTATTTCGGTTATTTATAGCTCTTCCATTCTGATGGACAGGTGGACAGCGAGAATGATTTCGCTGTCTGTCTTAAGCGCGATGGTACCGGAAGCAAGCTTTTATTCTGCACGTCCGAATGCCCGTGAAAAAATTACGTAAAATCGGCGGATCTGCGTGACGTAACATAAAACAAAACGAATGCCAGAGATTTGCCCTTTACGATGAATCACCATTTGTCATTACCACGCAACACGTATTTTTCTTCTTTCTTTCGCTCGTTAAGCCATGCCACTTTCAATGAACAACGAACAACTCTTGAGTTTCTACCTCGTGTGGTCGTAAAGAGGTTCCTTCTGATTCGGATCTACGAGACTGAGTCGTTGTTAACCAAACAAATAAGAAAGACCAGAGAAGAAGGAATATGTATTTCCTTGGAAAGGAATTGACCATATTTCCAAGCAGATTTCTACTCAATGGACGCGATACAAGTAATGATTATTATTGGTTTGCGAATCAATAGCGATTCTACAGATTACAGATCTGCCTGTGCAACGTTTACTGTACAACTTGTAGTCTATAGATGTATTTACAGAAAATCTAAGTACACAGAAACCGTAATTTTGTTTATCAAAGTAAAATTAATATGTTCTATGTTAAGAAGACTGGAAGCTGTATGATTGCATATGATGATATAAAATAGAAAGGAAGAAAGTCAGTCCAGTTCAAAAGATACAATTACAAACAATTTACAAATAGATCCTCTTAACTAATATCTTTTATGAATGAAAATTTCTTCGATTCATGTGTCTCGAAATGTTATCGTCGCTAAACTCTATATTTGTGTTCGTTGCGCCCTTTGTCTGCAACCAGTATATCTGTCCTTGTCGCACAGTAGTACGATCCCTTTCTAGATGTGTGCTACCATCTATCGGTTCCAATTAGAAACTCGAAGTAACGGAAATCACTGACTCGGTACAGGAATATAGACGAGTACACAGCAATCCTATTCTTAGTCAATGGTATCTCACATTCTGAAATATCGACCTCGAAAAATTATTAAATAAAATAATATAAGTAAATAAATTAATAATTGAACTAAAAGAATACCTCGATATAATCTTATGCTAGAAAGTAGAATAGAGTTGTAAGATATAGTAAATTTATGTATGATCTTATACACCATGGATTTATCAAAAGAAATATATTCTGCTTTGAAAATGATTTTATTACATGTTCAAGGAGTTATTTCCTTAACGCAGCAATGTTCAGAAAGTTATCATAAGAATAGATACATTTTTGGAAACTATTGGACAACTCTTTGCGCATCTAATAAAATAATTAAAAGCAGAATACATTTTTTTTTATATCTTTCGACACCATCACGAAGCTGTTTTTGTGCAAGGTATTTTCCGCTATAATTCTTTAAATATGTAAGATAAAAATATGGTATGGATATATAAGGAATATTCGAAAAGAAAGGAGAACAAAATCGAGCTTCATATCCTCTACGCATCCTCCTACAAAGAAATAAAATAATCAAATTATATCCCGCTCGAAACATCCAACTTTTATGTGAAAAACTTTTTATTAAAATCATCACTTACGAAGTAATCCAAGAAGTAGAGTAATCCAAGCTACATGCATCAACCTGCATAATTAATAATTGATTTGAGAATACAAAAATGAAAATATAAAAGACAAAAAAATGCACATTTTATGTTTTAGACATATGAAATTATATTTTTGTTTAAAACTAATTAAACGAATCGCTAAGTATTATCGTACTGTAATCTAAGTAAGTTAGATATCTGAATTATTGTAAAAGTATAAAATGCTATCCAATGTTTCTTTTACTTCTGGGAATGATTATCTTTGCCGGAAATTGTTTTTCAATTAAATCTGCTTGTTTCTTATTTTTCTAATATTTATTCTGATATATATCCTGATATTTATCCTGATATCTACCCTAATATCTATCCGGAAATTTACTATATATATATGGAATACGCACAGGTAGGTATTACGCCTTTACTACACAAACATCCAAGCTGCACCATTTTGCAAGTTACTCGCGCGACTGCTTTTTTTCTTCGAGGACACTGTGGTCAGGTGAAAGCTATCTACCAGGACAATAATTCGGTATAAACCGAATTTATTTGTTCCCAATAATGAAGGCGTGCGTGTTCCTATCTCTACTTGCAATATTGCTCCTCAGTAGCAATGGTATTCTAGGTGAGTACCTATTAAATTAAAATCATTTCATTAGCATTAATACGACAACGCATAACTTAAATTTCAAAGAGTATATATTTACAGTCAAAGGAGGATAGTGAATTTTGTATTCCTTCAGACATCTAAAATTCTAATAAGGCATCATTCTATGGGTCCTAAGATATTACGAAATTATAATTGGCGAAGTTGCCGAATAATTACTCCTAGACCTAAAACTAGAAATATGTTGTCAAGGTCAACATTCTTAACATCTTCTTCCTATACATATATAGTGTGGTCGGTTTTAGTTTTCAGATTATACGCAAAAGTATGTATGACATCATATATGTACTTTGTTTCTATATTTTATACAGAATTATAGATGAGATATTGTGATCACTGCCTACGTATGCATGTGTATGTTCAAATTATAGGGTATGTGATGTAGTCACATTATTATCGATGTTACCCAATTTTTTATTATTATTTCATTAATTTTTTCATTATTCGTACGCCACTATAAACATATTTAAAAGAATCCTATCAAAATTTACGAGGAGGTAATACATCGACAGGTTCATTGTATGATGTCAAACATACTTTTGTGTATAACTTGAAAACTAGAACCGGCCACCCGCTATATACACCGTATATATACTGGACAAAGTTGTTCAGGATGATGGGAAAATTGTAAAAAACCATAGATAAAATTGACGGGATGTAAAATTCAACATATATAAGTAACGATATTCCTTTACAAAATAGCGCTTCAGTTTTTATATTCCATACATTCATTTCGAAGTTATGCATCATTATTTCAAGTCAGAAAATTGCAATTCGCCTTTCGGGGCATTAAACGTCGACTACCATTCATTCTGTGATATGAAAGATAGATAGCTAAGGTATCGCGGTATTTCATATAACATTTTCTCAATAAAGAAGCGAACACCATAATTCATATCTTAAAACAATTGTTCTGCATTTGCTTGATAAAATAAAATGAGATAGTAGTTTGTCAGCGAAGCTACTATTTTTATCAAGTTCTCTATCTACAGAGATATATGTATAGATATAAAAATTATACATCTATTTTTATTCGATTAGATTAGATTTTATTAGATTATATACATATATGGATTTATATGGATATATATAAAATCTTTATGTATAAAGAATGTCTATATATAATCTCTATAAAGAGATCTTATATAAAATCTTTAACAGAGATTATATTATATAGAGATTAAAGATTTTATCCGGCTGTAGATTACGTTCCTATTATATGATGATACACTATGCAACAAGAAGGGAAATTTAGAATAAGTTTGACATTTTGTTTGATAGTTTATGCAATGGAAATCTGACATTTCGATGAAACCTTCCTTTCACTTTATTACTCAAAGACATATAAATAACCAAAAATAATGATAATCTATTATACATATATATATAGAAATAAAGGTTTTGCGAAAAAGAATTGGAATAAACTTTATATTAAAGCTATGTTTTTTTTTTTATCAAGCTCAATCAGGACCTAAGCATAATAAGGTAGTAACTTGTTATGTCGCTTCCTGGGCCATTTACAGACGTGGTAATGGAAAATTTGATATTCCTGATATTGAACCAGAACTTTGCACACATCTCATATATACATTCGCCGGGCTGGATAGCACGAAATGGGCCATTAAGAGCCTCGATCCTTACTTAGATGTTACCAGGGGTAAATACATGTTGCAAATTACTCGACACGATTAAAAGTTTACCTACATATATAAATGACATTTTCGTTCTATGTAATATTCCAGAGAATTACAAAAAAATGACCGCACTTCGTGCACAGTATCCACATTTAAACATTCTACTATCAATTGGAGGATATAACGAGGGTAGTAAAAAGTACTCTGATCTTGTTTCATTGCCTGAACGAAGATCTACGTTCGTTAGGAGTGTAGTAGACTTCCTTAAGTACGGAATCAAACATTAAGACAGCTTAATATTTATACTTTGCTGATTTGTACGATAATCTTTAATTTACAGGGCGTACAATTTTACTGGTTTGGACATAAGTTGGGAGTATCCTGGATCACGCGGTGGTAGTGTACTAGACAAGCTAAATTTTGTCAGCCTGCTGAAGGTAAATAACGTAGCGCAAAGTAATTTCATCGAAACTATAGTTTTGCCTGAACCAAAAATTAATCATATTCTTTGTTCTAATAGGAATTGAAAGAAGCATTCCAAGAGTCGAACTATCTATTAACAGCAGCTTTAGGTGTTGGTCAAGACACCATCGATGCAGGATATAATATTCCCGAACTTTCTAAATATCTCGACTATATGCATTTAATGGCCTACGATTACCATGGATCATGGGATAGAAAAGTGTTGCCGAATTCACCATTAAAAGCTGGAGATAAGCTGGACGTGGTAATGCATTTGGATAGACTACAATGAGTATCGACTACCGTTGATGAAATACATATAGAATGAAATTTTTGTTTAGGAGGATACACTCAATTATTACTTAAGTAGAGGTGCAGCAGCAAATAAACTAGTATTAGGCTTGCCTTCGTATGGCAGAACTTTTGTATTGACGAACATATTAAATTCTCCTGAAGAAAGTCCAATGAATCGAACGATCGTCGGAAACGGGTTTCAAGGGCCTTATACACTCCAAGATGGTTTTATGGGATACAATGAAGTAAGTTTTACTTTTGTCAAACTAATTGGATACATTATCTATTTCTTTTTTATAATATAATTGAAACGTGTATAATTCCAGATTTGTGAAGAATTAGTGAATTATGGAAGTTCTTGGGTACATGGCTGGGATTATGGTAGCGCTACACCTTACATCGTTGACGAGCAATTCGTTATAACATATGATAACGCAAAGAGTCTAAAAGAAAAGGTTGATTAATATCTATTACAAATGATGATAATAAATGATAGTACTACACGCGTTACCTCTATAATGTTTTTCCAAAATTTTTAGATCGAATATGCAATGAGCTTAAATTTGGCTGGTGTAATGGTTTGGAGCATCGATACCGACGACTTCAGTGGAAAATGCGCATCTTTGCACGACTCCCTAGATCCAACAAGTGACAGATATCCTTTACTAAGATCGATTAACGTGGTTCTATCTGAAAAAGATTAGGTAATTAGTGATAAGGATAATAGTAAAGAAGACAATAACTCGTTTTCCATCACATAATCTCCTCATAGTTTTATTTTAATAATATTCATATCTTTTGCATATTATACCTGAAACGGTTTGGTAATGACGAGTTAGTAATGAAGAGACAGTATTAAAAATTTTATAAAGATAAGATTGATGGACTGATTTTTCTCTCTTTACTCATTCGAAAATGTTCCTCTAAAGCTGTCCTTATCCGTAATGGAAATATCAACTAATGGCGGATTTGACGTGACAATAAATGGGACTTTGTGTCTACGTTGACCAAAACTATAATCGCGATCGCAAACAACAAGCTCGTTTTATTTATTATATGTATAATTTATAATTATATATTAGTAATTGTATATCAAATATTAATTATAATGATAATTATTTATCGATATAATACGATTGCCCAGGTTTCATCATGTAAAGGTATTGCAAATGGAGGAGAATGGAAGGATCCACGACACCATCTATCTTACTCTTATGAACAAGCCTTTAAACTGAACTTGAAACATTAATGAATAAACAAATCGTCCTCTTAATATGCGTTTGGAAATTATTCAACTTTTAGATCGTTATACAAAACACACAATAAAAGAAGATTTAAGGAAAATCGACGCGGGAAACTAATCTTAAAATAAAATTTTAAACTAATCATATGGATCTATGCGAGAAACTGTTTCGTAAAGTGTCAAGAGAATTGTAGAATAGCTAACAGTTAGAGAATGTAAAATGTAAAATACAGAAATATATCTTGCAAAGAATTATCCTTACAAAGAATTTGTCAATGTGTTAAATATCCAATGAAATACTAAGATCTTGATTAAATGCTACTAACTATTAATTATAAATAAGACACAAATGCAGCCTTCCTAGCTATTTTACTACATTTTATTACATATTAATTTTACTATGAAATTGTGCATAATAACAGGCGATGATATCTTACAATTGTAATATGAATATGTCTAATAATATAATTGTTTATGGTAACACTTCTGCACTTAACTACTATCTTCTATACTTCAAAAAGACAATGATAACTTTTAAACTCATTCTGCATAATATCTTACTCAAAATACGATACCGCGCGAAATGGTGTAACTTTGAATTTTAGTTTAAAAACATACCACCAGAATGCGCTTGTTACGTATCCAAGCTCAGGAACGTATTATATTCTATCAGTACCCGAATACCATTCTTGAAATTTCTTGAAATTTATTTTGATATCCACCTATTTACATGAAAATATCATAAAACACTACAAATTGTATATTAACATATTGCAGACCAATATAATATCGTTCTGCTACTAGATATACCCAAAGTATAGTAAAATCAATTCTGTCTATTTGACAACGACGCAAATACTAGAATTTTCGTGATCGACTTCCACCATTAGAATAAACACGAGGATTCGTGGTCCGTCCAAACAATTCAAATTAAAAGATTCTTACCATTCTGAAGCACTGACATGCCGATGTACGTTAAATTTTCATATTGTTCACGAATTCATGCTGCCACCTTTCAACATGACAGCGCGCGAGATGATGTGATTTAAAATTTTAATTCCTATTTTTGCCACCAGGGCGCAAATAACTCAGGTACGTAATACGTTTTATAAGTACCCCGATACTGCATTTTCTTGACACTTATTTCTATATAAAATTTTATAATTCATCAGAAAGTTCGTTTAAATAAATAATATATCATTAATAAGATAATTACTTAAGATAATAATATTAATTGCACTTAACTTACATTATCATCGAGAGATTTCAGTGCAGGATTGATTTTAAATTCTATAATATTACTGTTACGCACAGATATCCTGCACGTTTTATTAGATACAAAATTTTAGATTCCCAGTCAGAATTTCTTCTTATGCTCATCCCATGTGCAGGATATCTTTGTTTTTTTTCTCCTCTAGTTATTTATAATTTTACATTCGATTTTAGTCATTCGATCATTCGATTGATTCTGATGAGTCGGTTCACTCAAAGTAGGGTCTGATCAATCGCTACGTCTATTACAACACGAGGGCCTTCATCTATCAGATTGTCAGTCAAAATCCGATCAAGATCAAGGAGGTATCAATGAAGGCAGTTCTCATACTCAGCGACGTTACTAAAGTGTGTGATTCTACTAAGTTGTTGGAAAATACATAATTTATAACACTGTTAATCACGGAGTTATATCATAACGGAAATCAGGGGATCGATCTACTCGCGGTGTCGATTCGTAGAATCCTAACGGGAATTTACGACTCCCGTTGACGTGTTTCTTCGCGATTGCGTCTCCCCGCGATTGGTCGAATTTACAAAGCTTATAGTCCAAAATAATTCATACAAAAATTCCATTGTAGATTTTCCACCTTCCTTCCAAAGGAATATTTGAGGATTATAGTAATTGTACTTTGTTAGCAAAATTCACATCGCTCATCAGAATTAATTTAGCAAGTTGGGAAGTGTCCTTAAATATCTCAACAGCGAAGGCTGAGTCACTTTTAACTTGTACATATATTTCAGATTTATTATTCGGTAAATTCCATTTACGTATTATTATTTTATCACAGTGACCGACTTTATTTTTTAAGTAATGTTAATTTTAAACATGGGGGACGAAAGTCTTTCCATTGGATTTTTACTTCATCGCTATAAAATATAGTAATAAATATAATATAAATAATTACATAAAGTATAGTGGGAGACAAGAATGCTAACTTTTATTCATTTTCTGTTCCTGAACTTCTTGAGAAAAATGCGCCTTACACGCTGCATCACGTCTTTCATCGATGCCTTTATTTTGTTTGTGATCTGTTAGATGTATCGTTATATTCTATTAATATATTCCCAATCGAAAAGAACGCATCGTCCTCATTTCTCAAAAAATATTTTGCTCCTTTCCCTTCTAAAAAAGAGACAAACAATCGGAAAAAGTGCTAAAATTATGATTCGTACAAAACAGAAGAACAAAACAAAATAGACGAAGAAGAAGTATTATACTTTGAAAATTAAAATGTAAATTTGACTTACGGGTACGAGGAATCTCTCTAATCTTAGACAACCCTAGATCGCTCTCTTTTTTGCTAGCCAGTAATTTGCAATCGGGAGCCTCGATTATTTCCAGGAATATCCTTGATTAAAGAGTGGACAACGCCATGAAAACGTGACATTTCAATTTGTACTAATCCATCCACTCAAATGATCAAATATGTCACAAATTCTCTACTTTTACAATTTTTGTATCTTTAGCAAGATCTTCGTGGACTTTCGACGAACAGGCTATGAAAATAAAATTAATTGCACTAGTAATTTGAACAATTACTTTCATTTACATGTTTAAGCTATGACGGAGCACAGATAATTTTAGAACGTGCGAGTTTTCCTGCAAATAAAGGAAAATATAAACATAGTCTGAAGCAATGGGCAAGCAAGTAGATTGATATGAAAAATAGAGACACATTAGAAAATTAGCGGGACAGAGAAATAAAAACAGTGGAATTTCCAAGACATATAATGAAACAATAATTTGACGTATAATGTGATTATTTAACGTCTTGGAAACAGCGTTAACTCGAATGATAAAATATTTTCTACGCTTTTATCATGATTCTTGCGAACTTTTAGTAAAGAGGTTGTAAAAATAAAATTATAATAATTACGGCTTTATTTGAAAGCGAAATCAAATTGATCAAATTCGATAAATCACAACTTAAATATTTTACCCAATTTTAAATATGATCTCAATTCGTACTGTTCGCAAATACCTTGGGTAATTTTAAATTCAAATTTCAGTCATTAGCAGCTGTGTACATATTTTATGATATTTTTTAAGATACCCAAAAATATTATATAAATAAATAACTAATAATATAATGTAAATAAATAATTATATAAATAAATAAATCCAGATTTTTGTCTTTGGAACGAACGCATTTTATATTTGTTCCAACTATTTCTTATTCAATAATAAAACAAAATTGGAAGTTTCATCGTAATAAATATGATAGTAAAAATTAACAACTAGGCAATTAATTTCTATGTTCAGATCGATATGCGTTCAGTTGTCGAATACAATACTAAGAACATAATCCATAATTTTTCCTGTCTTTTTCCTTTCCAATTGACCAATGACAATTGATTTATTGCGTACAAAGTAGTCTTGTTCAAGCTGTCTCAACACGAGTATGCGTGTTTTAAACATATTCTAATGTGAGACTGCAATTTCTTAATATTCACAAGTGTAGGCAAAATTATTTCCTTCGTCATGACGTAAATATTAGTTGTTGTAATTACCATGTATAAATTCTTTTGCTATTTCCAGATACTCGTTTACAAGCATCAGAAATAACATACATTCGATTCATTCCACCGGTACAAATTACTTTTCTTTTCTTATTTATTTAATTATCGAGCTAACACTCGTTCTTGAAAATTTTTTATTTATTTATTTATTTATTTATTTATATAAACTTTATACTAGTCCACAAATATATTTTATTTATTCATTTATTTATTTAAGCTCCGTATTGCTTCATGAACATTTTTAAACGCCTTTTTAAATAAAACAAATTATCGTTCAATCGTTGCTTCAATTTTTAAGAATAATATCATCGATCAACGTTATATATATTAAAACTGTTTGTTGCGTTACGTTTTGACTTTTGGTACTATAGAAATAAATCTAAAAGTTAAAAAGTTTCGTGCTATGTTTTCCCATAAAACATTGACAATTTTTGCTTTACTTTCGTGAATTCATCGTTACACTCGCCGCGTTAACATGCAAAACACAACGTCGTTCAAGACCACGCAACGTCCTTGTAATTACAGGCATGCACACGATGTGTCGCGCTCGATGATAAGAATTTCAACCATTCTCTCGGGACAAGAAACTCACTGGTAAAAAGGACTTCAGTGAAAAAACAAGAAGAAAAGGGTCGTGCAAAAATGTAGCGGAACGTATCTGTTGTCGATTGACAATGTCCACTGACACATTCCGCGATAATGCGCGGGAGGAATTCCGTGCTGGAACAATCGGATATTCACGATGGCTCGACGATTCTTGCAACAATTTCATGTTTATTTCCGATTGACGTAACGATGTTTTTTTACCGAAGGATAAGCTACCGTCGTATTACGCTGCAATGATTGGAGTGCCTTGATCACTATCGTTTGCGACGAATCGTGGTTCTTGTATATCTTTTTTTGTATTTTATTATCACGTGAGACCAGGTATAAACCAGAAATGCTATTTCGTTGCGATCCTATACATTAAAAATACAACAAAAATATAATATATTATAAATCTTAATATATGAGTAAATAAGTAAATTATAAATCTATACAAATAGAGTATAAAATTGTAGGCAATACAAACAAGTGTAGAACTTAGTAACTGTTAGAAATATGATATTCGATGGAGACTAGCGATGCTGCATCGTTGCAATTTTACATCTTACAGCTACTTACAACAAAATACTATTGATGGCCCATATGAAAGGACGTATGAATTATATAAAGTATGAATTATATAAAATACAGGATGTGTGCAAAAAGGGCTAGTTCAAAAAATAAAGAGAAGAGCAGATGATTATCCGAGTGGAGAACAACCAACGGGAAGCTCAGAAGAATGCTGAAAATCCGGATATAGGGCGATGGAAAAAACGCCCAACATTTGTTAGGTAAATTAGCGACAATCTGCGTTTGCCAAACCCAGTGACCATTTAGAGAAGGATCGACGCATGCGTTCGAATTCTAACGAACGTATCAGCAGTTGCAGACCACAATGGTGGGAGAATCAGGCACGTGTGAAACAGCTGTAGATTCAATCAGTGTATAGAACAGGTACAAGACGACACATCAATCGGTAGGTTCTTTCTGTCCAAGAAACGTTCCATCCATCGACATCTATTTTCTTTTTTTTTTTCGCATTTTATGGCGAACCACTTATCGCGGTGCGTTATCAGTGACAGAGAAAAGTGAAACTGAAATGAAAGATCATGGTGAACAGCGCAGCAAAATACTAAGGTGGTACATTCGTGGCAACTGTTAGATGAAGAAATTGGTGAATCACGTGCTTAAACGTTCTCACGTGAGTACCAGTCAGGTGATTGTAAACTGTGTCCTCGCACGTCAAACTGTTTGCTATACTTACTAATTGTCACTCGAAGATCCGTTAATTGCCGGCTCATTTCGTCGACGTTGAATGGAAAGGGGGTATGCGTTCAATTAATGAGACGATGCAGTTCGCATAGTGAGAAGACACGCTGATGGAGTACGACGGAGAGTCGGTTGAAGCTCAAAATCAAAGTTCTTCCTTCGTCGTGGTCTACCATTCAAATCGAGTCAGCGAAGTACATCGTGTTTTCAGGATTCCAAGTTAAAATGTGCTGAAATTGTTTGGTTCAGGTCAAAGAAAGACTGACTGAGGTGAAGAAAATTTTAATGACATGACTGGATTCAGTTTCGAAAAGTTATTGAAGAACAGAATTCCTGTTCTGAATTGGCTACCCCTGTACAGAACAAAGGATGCATTGGGTGATCTGGTTGCGGGTTTCACGGTGGGCCTGACCCTGATACCACAGGTATTTTCCAAAGCTCATGATCTTATCGTCGTGAATTAAAGTCTTATCAAAGTTTCGCGATGTCTATTTCATGATCCCATAACCGATCCGATTCGAACAAGCTTGATATAATTTCAGGCGATCGCGTACGCTGGATTGGCTGGTCTGACCCCGCAATATGGTCTTTACAGCGCGTTTGTTGGAAGTTTCGTTTACATAATTTTTGGTACCTGTCGAGAAGTTAATATTGGCCCAACTGCGTTGATCTCTTTGTTAACATACACGTACGCGAGGTAAGCTGTCCACATTCTCGCGGAAACATTATTCCTTTAGACTTAATTTAAGATTCAAGCCTATGAATGAACCATCTCAATTGACTAACACAATGGTTGAATTTGCGTATATCATAGCAGACAATTGGAGCCATCATATAATATAATAGCGACTGAAAAGATGCTGTTATTCTTTGAAATGTAGTTATCTTACTTCGACTTCCTTTCAGCCTTAGTCTTGAGATTCACCTACTTTAATGATGTTGTACCTTCTTTTATCATATGAATCACGTTTAAAAATACTTGGAACTTTTGACGAATAGCCTTTCATTTGGCTCTTACTCTTTGATCCCGGAAACGCGAGACCCCAAATTATTTCTGTAGCTTTGGCAATCACGGTTCGTTTGTGTTCGAACGTGTTAATATTTCTGCTCTTATGGTATTCCAGAGGTATTCCCGAGTACGCTATCCTCCTGTGTTTCTTGTCAGGAAGCGTTACGATAGTTCTCGGAATCCTTCGACTGGGATTTCTGGTGGAGTTTGTTTCCATACCTGTCGTATCGGGATTCACGTCAGCCGCCAGTCTAATTATCGCCTGCAGTCAAATCAAGAGTTTATTAGGCTTGAAGATACACGGGGAAAGTTTCATCGAGATTTGGCGGGAATTGGTTAGCAACATCCACCGGACCAGAATCCCTGACCTGATCTTGTCTTGCTGCTGCATTCTAATTCTATTAACCTTGAAGGTAATTCACCATGGACTCTATCGCTAGCAAAACGAGTTTGTGAGCGCTGTGAATACGTAATAAAGGAAAAAAGAAGACAGAAAATCAACGAGAAAAACGAGTCAGTCGTAGATACTCATACAACTCCTTTTTATTTCCTTCTTGTTCCAGATACTCAAAGATGCCAAGGTCTCGAATAAAATTTTAAGCAAACTGATCTGGTTCCTTGGAACTGGTAGAAACGCCCTCGTCGTAATTTTATGCGCCGTGGTATCGTACGTCTTCGAAAGTCGCGGTGGAGCACCTTTCATTCTTACAGGTCACGTTGAGGCCGGACTACCCTCCGTTACTCCACCACCTTTCTCGATAAACGTTGGAAATCAAACCGTAACTTTCCTCGACATGTGCAAAAATTTAGGTACCGGTATTATAATCGTTCCTTTGATCTCGATCATTGGGAATGTTGCCATCGCGAAGGCGTTTTGTAAGTTTCCAAGCAATATTTCATTTTCCGATAGCTCTTGACGCTCTTCGAAACGCTAATTATATTTCTAACAAAAGCACGAGGAAAGTCGCTCGATGCTACTCAGGAGATGTTAACTTTGGGTCTGTGCAACGTTGTTGGATCATTTTTCCATTCCATGCCGGTCACTGGTTCGTTTTCCAGAAGCGCCGTGAACGATGCTTCCGGCGTAAGGACGCCCTTGGGCGGTATCTACACAGGTAACCATGAAACGTTCGCGATTATAAACGTTCGCGAATATGTGATGCAAATTAGGTATCCATTATAGGTATTCTAGTCATTCTTGCTCTGAGCTTATTCACACCGTACTTCTATTACATTCCAAGAGCGACCTTAAGTTCCGTGATAGTTTGTGCGGTGATATTCATGGTCGAGGTGAAAATGATACGACCTATTTGGAAATGCAGCAGTGAGTAAAAAAAAATCAAACTTAATATAAAATAATAATAATAAATGAAATTAGTAGAATCGTAACTTACAATGGGATGAAAGCTTACAGAGCTATATCAAGGTCATTCGGAGAATGTTGATAACGGTATCATAAGCCATTTCAAAATATACTGATTCGGAAATGTGATTCCAGAACGAGATCTGATCCCGACATTTACAACATTCTTCGCATGTTTATTCGCCGGTGTTGAATTGGGAATTTTAATAGGAGTAGCAATTGATCTGGCAATATTAATTTATTTCAACGCCAGGCCGACAATATATATCGAATACAGAAATGTAAGTACATAACAATGATAGACAAAGACTTGATAAAGAGATTGCTATTGTTTTAAAAATATCCCCATTTTATTTTTTTTCTCACCGCAGACTCCTACGTTAAATTACATCCTCGTGCGTCCCAGCGCCGGGTTGCTGTTCCCAGCGGTGGATTACCTGAGGATATACCTGTTAGAGAACTTAGCTAATGATCATCATAAATTACTGAAAAACTTCAAGAACACGAAAATCGTCGTACTAGATTGCAAGCACATCGATAAAATTGATTTCACTGCGGCGCATGTAAGTGTAATTATCTGAAATAGCGGATTACGAATTTGGCCTGGATTTTACTTCTTCGAGCCTCCTTCCCCCGTTTCTTTCACATCCTTGTTACAAAAAGATATTTTTCTTCTTTTTTCTTAATCGTGTTTACAGAGAAAATAGCAGAGATTTTTATATTACGATGATAATGGAGAAAAGATATAACTCGATTGCTCAACAATCGCTCAAAGATGTAAGATCTAGGACAGATTTGAACACAATTCGTTAATTTGTTCAAATTCCTCGATTTATAACATTTACAGGGATTAAATATGGTAGTGAGAGACTTTAAGGAACAGAATCATTTCTTGATAATGCTACGACCGTCCAAGGAAATCGTACAAAGTATCCAATCGCTCTCCAAAGAAACGATCGATGTGGTCAATACCGATGCCGAGCTCGTAGCTATTTTGAAAGAATTGAGTACGACCAAAGTAGCTAAAGAAATTGGTGCAGAAGTAATAGATATGTCGAATGGGATAACTATCAGTGCCACGAGATGTGAACTAACGAGTACGAAGCTTTGAAACGAACTCTAAATTTAAGGCATGAAAATTAAATAGAGATACCGATAATTGAATCTTCAACAAAATATTTGGAATTTCTACAGACTCCTCTTTTTTTGTTCCTTTTTTGTTTTTTTAATATATATATATATATATAATATAATATTGAAATTGAATTGTGAGACTATCAACGATATCGTATAAAATCGTAATGAACATTAACGTATGTTTATGATGTATATATGAACCGTAAGATAATTCGCAAGTTTTTTTTTTTTTAACTTTTTATAAAGATATACGAATCGACCAGCAATGATATAATTCATCAGAAATTACTTTATTTTATCTATTTCAAAGAGATTCTATTGACACGTGCATTTCATAATACAGATGAAAGAATAATACTGTGGTTATAAATGCATATCAGAATATGTCGAGGGATTATAATATATTTATATATATATATATAACATCTACCAAATATGGCAAGTTTACGTTTTATTTTGTAAAAACTTGTAAGTCCTCGAAAAATAAACTATATGATATTTCTTAACAATATAAGCAATATTTAAACAAAAATATATATATATTATAAAACTCTTTGCCTCCAAATAACACAGAAAGAAACAATGAAGTAAACAAAATTATTTGCCGATATTAGGTCGTAAAAATGAAATTATTTAACACTGTAACCGATTAGAGCATAAATTATCATCGTAACGATATCACATGTACCTACTAAGGAATCGAATTCAAGAAGAAAAGGAAAGAACGGAAATATTTGTAATGCGAACTAAACCCTAAATCGTTATAATACTTTCGATAGTAGGAACTTAAAAAATATTTTGAAAATTTGCATCTAATTACACATCGTGTATCGCGCCAATTGCACGACGTGAAACGTCTCGTAACAAGCGCTTGATTATTGTTTTAAAAGTACATAGAATCCAAGTAACGAGTAACATCAATGTCTAATAATCATGGTGGATATAAATATCTGAAGGAAATCTAGAAAATAGATTTGCTACTTTCACACTGTTACGTTAGGAAACAAGATGAACTATCGCGTAATATTTCCAACAAATGGCAGTATCATATAAACTTCTTTTTAAAGCTTCTCAACTTTGAAAACTATCTTCTAATAGTGCGTGACATCTAATACGATGTATGTGATATTATATCTAGATTAATTAAAAAACTGACTTGTACGATATACATACATGTACATACATATACATATATAAAGATAACGATGATACAAACAGATGAAAAATCGTAAGGTAAATGTGCAACCGCCTTTTTTGTACCGCATAACTGTAATTATCTATCGAAAACAAGAAATAAGTGTATATGCATGGTACTGTTCACTGTTTTTCTAGGCTTACTGATCCATTGTTTTGCGCATGTTACGTCCCGTGTTTAGCCTGGTTGAAAGCTCTTTTGAAGATGCGTGGTAAGTCGTATTCTTTTGAAAATGAGGGATGTAATGCTGCGCGTTAACAGCGTGCATGTTGTAAGTTGCGGATTTTATATCCGACTGTATGGATGAATTTTGCATAGTATCAGTCTTCCGCGAATAATTAATTCCGTAATACATACATTCTTTTGGTGATACCATAGGTGGTATACATTCGGAATTATTGTTCGATACGTCATCCTTCCTGTTGTTAGAGTCCTGATTATTGTGGTACATAGGACAGCTCTCTGGAATTCTTTGATAACTGGTAGAATTAAAAGCGCGTGGCTCGTATTTCTGATTCACCTGCATGTGCATATTCGACGCACCATTCTTCGCAATAGGATCCATTGTAACTGCGTATGAGAACGGTACCATCAGCTGACTATCTTGAGAACAATTTTGATACTCATTTGGCACAGGTGCTCGATATTGACTAGCTCTCATGTGAACATCCACAGTATTAGCCTTCATTCTAACACTGTTCGTTTTACAACCTTGCATATAATTGTCAAGTTTTACAGGGACAGAAAAGCTCGGAGCATTTTCCAGAGGTTGCATCGGCTGGAAATGTTTATATAAGTTGTTCTGCACCGACGTCGGTACAGGACAATTCATAGAATCCGTCAAATTGTTCGGTGGTAATGCTTGATTTGGAAATGTGGTGCAATTGCTGTATGGTGGATTTTGGAATAATCGTGCTGGATACTGCATCATTGGATTCCAGCTTTGCATACACATTGGTGGAACGTAAAATAACGGATGTTGCAAGTAACTCTGTTGGATGTTGTTGAAATCCGCGTTGCACATGTGTCTGGAATTCTGAATTGGGATGTTCAAAGAATGGGCGGGATTTATCACATTTCCAAAAAGAAACATATCTGGAAGAGGCAAATTCCACTGATTATGCTGTGTAGTTATAGGATGATTATGAAAACCTGATGGTGGTAGAACTGACGTTTGAGTATTATGCATCAGAATATTAGAAGGGTCGGTTTGCAACATGTTTTGGTTTTCTATACTGTAAGAAGAGGTACTTGGAATTAATATATTTTGAGGGATGATTGTACTGTCAGCTGTTTTTCTTGGTACAGTTTGTGCATTATTATACTGATTTAGATAGACAGCAGGCATATTCTGATAGGACAACCCATTTCCCATAGCGATAGCTGGATTAGAATTATTCTGTGGCAATATGCTTTGTGGTGACATATGCGATGTTTGTTCTGGTTTTTGATGTACTAAATCCATAAGATGTAAATCTCGTTCGTTACTTTGACTGCTGGTGGTTGTATTATTATATTGAGCATTATTATTATCGAAATAACTCCTATTTTGTACATTTTGGTGGTTTTCAATTTGTTGAGCATTATTTGTATGTGGTGTATTTTGTAAATCAGAATAAAATGAATTTGCCGGAGGTTTGCTTTGATGCATAGAATTATCAGAATATGATGTTACAGAATGATGTGCCATATTAAATTCCTGAATGTTATCTAAAAATTTAACTGATTTCGTTTCTGAATTACTAGTACTTGTTTTATTATTGCTATTATTATTACTAGTATCTTCTTGTTCAGTCTTCACAAATTGTACTTCAGTTTCATTACAAGAAGCCTGTGAAATCTGTGATTCTTGTGGTGTATGACATGACGTATATATACTTGTGCAATCTTTGGTACTACTTGGAAAACAATTTAATGATTTTATAGACTGTACATTATTTATAGCAGGTGAATCTAATGCATCAGTCTTTATATTACTAGCACCGTTACTTGACTTATGTGAGTATACAGTTATCTTTGAGCCTTCAGATTGAGAACGCATCTTTGTATCTGCTGAATTAATACGATTTACTCTATAATCTTTTGTTAAGTTATTATCTGTAATACTCCTTTTATGATCATCTGTTTTCATTTTCCCATTTACATCCTTGATAAGCGTCTGAAATATACCGGAAGATCGCCTATAAATATTAGAATCTTTTTTAAATTTCTGATTGTATGCTTGATCATCTTTAATATTTCTTTCGTTGTTGTTCTTTGCATTAGTTAAATTTGAGTAACTTCGTTTGTTTGATACTGAATTTGTCTTTGTTAAACTTCTTTCATTTATATTGCATTCTGTAATACCTGAATTCTTTGTACCTTTTCCAGAAACATTCTGATTGGATTGTATACTGCTAATTTGTTTACTTACTAAAGGTTGTTGAGTTTCGCACTTCTTTCTTGATACGTTCTCAGCTGAATTAGACACGTTAATACTGTTATTAAAGCCAGTTGAATTATTAATATAACCATTTTCTTCTGGCTTAGTTGCATTTTTTGAATATCGTTGCTGTGACTTTATTAAAGATTTATTTCTATTATAGTGGACATTATATGATTGAGTACGTGTTACATGAATCTTATGACATTTTTTTATGTCATCTATTTCATTATTTTTTTTGTCTGATTCATTTTTACTTGGTTTTAATTTTGTTGCAACAGATCTACTTTTCTCATCTAATCCCTCTATGGATGTGCTTTTATTACCACTATCATTAAATGTAGAAAAATGTTGTTTAAAAAACTGTTGCTCCTTCATTCGTGCTCCTTTTCCCATGATTAGATTTTTATTGTAACTATTGACTTTGCTATATTTATCATTAAGCTTAGGAGTTGTCCCTACAGCTACCTTTTTTGAATCCATAGAAGTTGAAGTTATATTATCATTACATAAATTTAATAAGTCATCCTTAGATTTAGAAGTCTGTTTCGAAGGAGTCCAAGATTCTTTCAAAGAACCTGCAAGCAGAAGACATTTTTTTACTGCAAATTCGTTACAATGATATTCTAGCCAGTTTAAGAAATTTCATTCCAACCTGATTGTTTTTTAATCTTTTGATCATTCAATCTCTTAGTATTAACTTTTTGAGTTGTCTTTTGTATACTTGTCTTTGTGTCCAATGGTGACTGACTTTTAGATTTTTCATTATTATTGTTGTTATCATGACACTGCTTTGAGTTTACTTGATTATCCACATCACTGTCTGACTTTGGTAAGTTAGATATATTATGCTGACTATTATCCCTGATTACATAAATAATACAGATACAACATAGAGAAATTCACAATAAAGAAAATAAGTTCTTAAATTAATCTGTTACATACCATTTGCTATCAGCTTCATTATGTAATTTGTCAGATTTATTATTTTCCTCTTCATTAAGTCTAAATTGCTCTAATTGAACTGTAACAATATCTTCTGTCAAAGACGTATTGATCACTTCCTGTTCATCCAGTCTTTGCATTACCAAAGATTGTGAATTTGGAAATAGTGTATTAGTTACATTAACATCTTTGTTCCAAACAGTCTCCATATCTTTTTGAGAAAAATCAACAATTTCTAAAGGTGATTGAGATGTATCTTTGTTTAGAGTATTATTGTTTTCATTAATATCTTTATTTAAAATAGAATCAATCTTATTTAATTCAGGACTGTTTGAAAGAGTGTTAGTTGAGACAACTTCAGTTTTTTCTTGTGTTCCTTCATTTACTTTACTTTTGAGTGTATTATTTACTGTTTCTTTTCCATCTGGAAGTGCCTTTATGCTATAATATAAAAGATGAATACAGAACATTAGGAAATACGGTTATGAATAATTTCCTAATATTTTATGTTTTCTTTGGATATAATAGATTCTACTATGAATTAATATCACTTGCTTACATTTTATAATTTTAATTGTATAACAAAGGACATCACAATAGCACTTAACGGTATAATTAAATGTAACATTAATAGAAAACATCCCACTTGTTTAAATATATTTTATTAAAGTTTTTACAATAAAAGGTATACTAATAACCATTAAAGTAATAATATGAAATGATATAGAAATAAAGAAAACTTAAATAAACCAAAATATATAAAATAGATATAAACGTACTGGCCTGATAACTGAGAATTACTTTTTAGCCACTGCATATTATGCATCTTGCCGATTAAGGCCATCTGCTCTGTATGAAATTTCTTTTCTAAATCTGTATCAGTGGAATCCATTCTACCTATTACAAATTTAGGTACAAAAACAAAATATAATTCTTGACAAAAAAATAATACATTATTTTATTCAGAATTCAGATTAAAGGAATACATGCTTATAAGATTGTAAATGATATATGAATAACAGGTACGATCTCAATACTGAACGTAGATAGTCACAATCAATAATATTGTGAAACAAAATAATAGGACGATGCAAAATATTAAAAATAAAATATATGCAAAGTAAATAGTTAAACGCGTTATACCTCTAATGAATTGCCAATGGGCGATACCTTCCCGCATGTCCTACTGACACAAATTATATTCACTAAATGACCTAAGATCAGTAGCAAATTTGAAGTAATAAACAACAAAAAAATAATCGTTCGATATAATATGTTACCTCACATAAAAATTCTGAAATTATCGTACGGACAACATACAAAAAACACGATAAAAATTACAATCACTTTGGTCAATGAATTTGTATCAAACGCATGTTATACATAATTAACGCGAACATCAAAAACAATTACAATAAATACAATTACGACGCAATTGAAATCGAATAGGTACGACATCAATCTAAATGTTAAACTTAGAAATAATGTGATGGTTACATCTACGATAATGATAATTATCCGGTTACCGTATAATTAATCTTCTGATGGCAACCAAAGCATTAAACCAGAAACTTTAGCAGCGTAAGTTTTTCTTCCACTTAATTTACAGAGATTAGGAGGAACAACCGACCACAGTAAAGGACGCCATAATACTGATAGACAGGAGGATGCGTAAATGCAAACGAAAGAAAAATTTTCAAAGTGAATAAGAAAAAAGTCTCGTTTATATAACCCTTTCATTGTACATATTTTTTCGATACTACGACGTTCGATTATCTTAATAATAATTATCATATATGTGAAAAATTTGTTATTTTAGAATCGTAATAAGCTTTCGAAATTCAAATAATGCCCCCCTCGAAGGACGTTTCGAAACACTGGAAATTTATTGGTTGTCACTCGATGAAACGACAAGCCTAACTTGTTCTCCCTAAATTACCGACTGCAGTAGAAATGCAGTCCCTCTATTGATAAATATGCGAACTGCACTTTCTCTCTGAACCATCCCCAACAAACGAAATGCCGATTCTCAGGCTCAGTTTATATAAGATCGTGTTCGGCGCGTATACGATCTTGTAGTCGTAGGGAAAGTAGTACATATGTATTTGCCATTTTTACGTAAATTTGTTATAAAGTTGTAAAAATTATGATATCGTGTTAAATCATAGCCTGTAATAGGTTATACTCAGTTTCATAGGCAATCAATATCTCTATCAAGAAAATGACACATACAAATATAATAATTTATAATAACTAACGGTGTGCCCTGTAACACTTGCATTCGATAGAAGTATGTTATCTTATCCACTGTACTACATAATTGGTATGTATTTCCTTTTCATATAATGTTTGTGATCATATAATGTTTAAAGTTCATATTGATATAACAAACAGATATAAAAATTAAATTCGCATGACCGCGTTTATATACTTTTTTAACGCGTGTCCGATTGTTGTCAATGAAAAGGGTCAAGTAGCTATGGCCCTTTAATTAAGTCGGTGGAGTTAAATGCTGTCAGAAGAATGTTGTGAAATATTGTATCGGAACAGAAGAAGTGATCAATGATACGTAAAATTGCAAAAAAAGCATCTATAGTTACTGTAACCTTAAAAACCGGTGAAATTAAAATAATACCATTTTGTAGATACATCGTTATCGTTGATAATTATGTATCGCATGTATAATATTATTGAATAATTATGATAATGATGTGATTGCTAACAGTTATCGTTGTTTCGTCACATTTTAAAATATTGACAAGAAACAGAAAATAATATCCTTTATTTTCAAAAAGTAGGACATGTTATTTTTTTTTTTTTTTTTTTTTTGTTTTCTACATTTGATTTATCATTTATTTAATCATTATTTTTGCCATCAAATTTTTACAAAACAAAATCTCTACATGGATACAGATAAATCTGTTTTTCGGAGAATTTATATTATCGCATTTGGAATTATTTTAACGTTAAAATTATCAATATACGTATATTCTTACTTTACATCGAATAAGAATTAGTATTGTTGGCGATTGGTGCAAAAAGTACGAAGGCTAGCCGAGATTTTTCCTTCGGTAACGTGAGATAAATTTTGCACTGTGTCTGGGTATATAAGCAACCAAAAGGCCTTCGGTTTCTTTCAGTTCCTCGTTAAATCGTGAAATGAGAATACCGATAATTTAAATACATTCTAAATAAGTTTTTCTGTTGCCTTATGATATTACAATTCATGGTAACTCAACAATCATTTGTAAAACATTAGTGCGCGTAAGAAGCTGCGCTTCGGTGAAAATCCCAGCTTCCACCACTAAGAATTTTGTGAATTTAAAGAGGATATTTGAAAAATAATTCGAATTAATTAATTTTTTGGGCATTCAAGTAAAGATTACTATTTTAAAAAATTAATTAATCTCTTTAGTGTCTAGATTAACCGGCTTCCTATTTTTTATAAAGGTACATAATTTACAATGGCTCTCGATGCAATAGACAAAAAACAATGGCATTCAAAAGGCGGACAATTAAATAAATTTGTTAAAAAACGTATACCTATTACGGCATGGTTACCAAATTATAATTCCGACAAATTTTTGAACGATGCTATCGCTGGCATTACCGTCGGGCTCACTGTTATGCCACAAGGTCTTGCTTATGCCACTTTAGCCGGCTTAGAACCTCAGGTAAATAATTATTTTCTGAACAAAAATTTACAATTAATTTATTTTTTTAATTTCGCTACTTTTAAAATAACAAAATATATATGTGTATGCTCTATAGTATGGTCTTTATTCTGCATTTATGGGAGCTATGGTATATATAGTATTTGGTTCATGCAAGGATATCACAATTGGACCTACTGCTCTTATGGCATTAATGACTCATGAATATGTCCAAGGTAGAAATGCGGATTTTGCAGTATTGTTAGCCTTTTTGTGTGGTTGCTTACAAATATTGATGGCTTTCTTACGGCTAGGTAATTACATTATGTTATTCAATATTTATGCAGTATAATATTATTTGATATTTATTTTAAACTGTAAAATGTTTTCCAGGAGTACTTATAGATTTTATATCAATACCAGTCACAGTTGGTTTTACTTCTGCAACATCTGTTATAATTGTTGTTTCTCAGCTAAAGGGACTTTTGGGATTAAAAATCTCCTCTCAAGGGTTTTTAGATACTTTAACAAAAGTGTTACAACACATTCATCAGATTAGTTGGTGGGATACTGGGATGAGTTTCTCTTGTATTACTATTCTGTTATTATTTAGGGTAAGTATTTATTAGTTGCATTATTTAAATAATTATAAGAGAAAATTAAGGTGTCTTTATTGTTTAGAAAATGAAAGACATCAAGTTATGTTCAAATAACGAAAAACCAACTAAATATCAAAGGATACTGATGAAAATTATATGGTTATTATCAACAGCTAGAAATGCTGTCATTGTTATAATCTGTTCTACCATTGCTTACAAATTAAATTCTACTGAATATGGTTCTCCATTCATCCTTACTGGTCCTGTAAGATCTGGTCTTCCATCTTTTGGATTGCCTCCTTTTTCTACACAAGTAAAAAATGAGACTTTAAGTTTCACTGAAATGTGTTCAGAATTGGGTGCATCTATAGCATTAGTACCTATAATTGGTGTCCTTGGGAATGTAGCAATAGCAAAGGCTTTTGCAAATGGTGGTAAAGTAGATGCCACTCAAGAGCTAATTACTTTAGGAATTTGTAATGTTCTTGGATCTTGCGCAAGTGCAATGCCGGTTACTGGGTCCTTCAGTAGATCTGCAGTGAATCATGCTAGTGGTGTAAAAACACCAATGGGTGGTTTATACACTGGAATATTAATATTGCTAGCTCTCAGCCTACTTACTCCTTATTTCTACTTTATACCGAAGGGTAATACCATTTTTCTTATTTTATTCATATTTTATATATTAATATCTCTAAATTAATATTATTTGTCTAGCTTCCTTATCGGCAGTTATTATATGTGCAGTAATATATATGATTGAATATCAAGTCGTAAAGCTCATATGGAGAAGTAGCAAAAAAGATCTGATTCCAATGTTTGTTACCTTCTTGTTCTGCTTAATTATTGGTGTCGAGTATGGAATCTTATTAGGTGTGGGGACAAATCTTATGTTCTTATTGTATCCTTCTGCACGTCCTACAATACATGTTGATAAGTGTAAAGTTAGTAACAAATGAAAAAAACGTTTAGTAAAATTATATAATCATGTATTTCTAAATGTATATGAACTGTGTACATTTTAGACTAACTCTGGGGCCGACTATCTCTTAGTTACACCAGGGAATAGTCTTTATTTTCCAGCTGTAGACTTCATTAAAAAGTCAGTCGGCAATGCCGGTATAAAGCAAGGTTCTTGTCAAGTTCCGGTTGTAGTTGATTGCAGATATATATTAGGAGCTGATTTTACTGCTGCGAAAGTAAGTAATTTAGTAATAGAATTTTATATAGTAAAGTAATAAACTGGTACCTATGGTAATAAGTTTTGATTACAGGGAATAGCAACATTGATAAATGAATTTAACAATCGAAAACAAGGTCTATATTTTTACAATCCACGATCGGATGTTACTGCTGTACTTAAAGGAGCCTGTGGAGAAGATTTCCAATATATTTCTACTCAGGATGAATTATCGTACTTATTATCGACGCACCAAGGTAATATAAATATATCTACCTTGATATAGATAAGATGATCGGACGAAAACTTATATTTTTTTAATTGTTTTCTATTTTTAGAAAAAACATCGCAGCAGCTGTTGGAAATAACACGAGATAAGTCGCACGAACCATTAATGTTAAGTAGTCCTGAAATCATTCACCGAAGTAGTCGTTCATGCCATGAGCTTAATGAAGTTACAACTACATTGTTACATGCTACAGCTAGTTAAACAGTAAAAAATATTGTCAACTTTTTAAACTTTGCTTTTAACTCTTTTCAAGAAGTGAGATTCAAATAGATTAAATAAGCATTTTACTTTTGCACTTCATTAGAGTAGTGGCATACACATCGCAGGACGTTGTTGAATAATTTTCAGTATTATTAAATTAAATTACAGAAAATGAAATGTTTGACGATTTCAGTACCAATTAAGATGTAAATATATGTGAATTGCTATACATAAATGAAGTATGTTATATTTCTGCCTTTTTTACACTTGTTATACCAATAAGAAATAAATAATATATTGTGTAAATATTTATGTGTTATAATTTGTACACGCCTATATAAACGTTTATAAATTACAGTCTTTTTTTAACGTAATTAATTAATTACAAAGATACATACTTATTTGAAAGAAAGAATATATTGCACACCGTCCATTAAAATCGCGTAATCGCTCCATCACCAAAATACTTATTTTCATACTGAAACGTACATGTTTACCAAATTTATCAACAGTATTAATTACAATATAAATTAGATTGTCAATTGGCCAATAATACGTAGCAACATTGGAGTAACGTGTTGGCTGAATTGCGAATTAAGATAAATATTACAAACAACGAATTTATTAATTCTGATGTCATTCATTAATTTTGATGTCATGTAACGAGTGTGAGAAAAGAAATACGAAACGTTTATGAAATATTAAGCAAAAATCGCTTAAAGCTTCTTGATAACTCTCTCAAATCTGTACAAGAATATATTCCAATCTATTATACAATATCTTCTGTGAGCATATGAGCAGAATCAAGAAATTTGAATACACTCAAATAGTTTTAATAAAGCCCTGAAACAACATCAGTGACTTTTCCACGATTTCCGCCTGCAGAGGAAGTAGTGTTTCTTCTTCCAATTGGACTTTCTTTCATCTGTTGATTTCCCGAATATTTCCCAGCATTAAACCGATTTTTCCCTAATCCAAATGTGTCGTAAGTTCGTCCAGCGAAAATCCCGGAATCCATCGATTTATTCAAGAACCTGTTACCAATATTCTCATTCTGACAGAATGAATTATGTCTCACGCCATTCTTCATCAGTATCATTGGAGTACAGTCAAGATCTAATTCGTTTTTCCTGGAAGAATTAAGCTCGTTCCATTCTCGATTTCTCTGTTCCTCGTACAGTTCGTCACTTCTTAATTGCTTATTGCTCACATGCCCGGAATAAAATTCATCGCTTTTTAGATGTTTACTCTTTGATTCTTCTTTCCTCCCTTTGGATGTCAGTTCGAAGCAACTTTTCGAGTCTTCTAATCTACTTGACTTCGATCTAACAAGTGCCCTTTCTTCTCGACACTTTTTCGTCTTGGATTGATATTTACTAGAACTCCATTGAGTTTTCTCCTCCATGATTACAATATCGATCATCGAGTCTAGACCTTCGTCGATCCTATCCAAAGATTTGGTTAGTAGATTGGGAGATTTTGGAGCCTCGATGGATCTGGGTCTCCGCGTTACCAGAGGTTCAAGGTTGAAATCCGTGACATAGAACAATCCACTGTCACTTCCTCCTTGTGACGAGCACTGATCCTTTCTAGCGATATGAGATACGTGATGGAACGACTCTGATCTGCGCATCCTACTTCTCGAGTTTCCTTCTCCGAAAAACTGCTCCTGTTTGCTTAAATTCTCCGAGCTGCCGGGTCTTCCGTAACTCTGGAGACTTCGATGCTCGTCGAAAGAGTTCAGGCTCTCAAACTTTCTAATGTGATTCTCCACTCTACTTTTACTGGATCTTCTCGATCGTGGGCTGGAAGCACTCGATTCGAGATAATCGTGACTCGCAGATCTACGAAGAAGTTTCCTCTTTTCCACCTCGCTTCTATATTTCGAGCTATGTCTGTGGGAAATTCCGTCTGTTTGTCTGTTACTCGATTTCGTCTCGTTCGTCGTTTTGTTCTTCGTATTGCACGATGTCTCGTAGTTCCTGATCGTTTTTTTCTCTTTTATTTCGTTTTCACTGAAACACCGGAGATCGTCGAAGCTTTTCTTCATCTTACGATCACTGGTATTTTCTGTTTCCTTCCGGTTGCACTGCTTTTGGAAATGATCGACCTCGGTGTTTTTCATTTGTTCCTCGTACGCTTGATTCTTGCCACTATATTTCAGCCGAGAAGCACTGAGAAGGGAATCGCTACCATCACCCAGTGTTTCGTCTTCGATATCTTCATCGTGAGAATTGAACGCCTCTTCCTGGTCGATAAAGTCACAGTGCCTCACTGCCATGATGGCCGACAAACAAGGCGGTGATTTTCTAGGCGGTTGGGGATGTAGAATAGTCGGAACGATCGCTTCTTCCACGTCAGGTCCCTTTACAACGATCTTTACGCTTCCTTCCACGGAAGATTTCGAAACTCTGCGTGTTTCACCGTTCAATCTCCCGCCGCCACTGGAATCTGTACTGTAATCCCGATCATTACCAAAGTAAGTCACCTGTTCACCTTTGATCATGCTTTGGGACACGTTAGAACCGGTGTTAGACTTCAAAATCTTCGTGTCCGTTTGATGATCTCTCTTCAAGACTTTCTCGTAAACGTACGTTTCGGAGTTATTTAACGAAACCTTCGAATTAGTTCTATGTAACTTCGTCTTGGAAGAATTCTCGTTATAAAAGTCCTGATCCCCATGATCTATCCGATTCTGTTCGTGGTTCTTGTCTCCGATCTCTTGCTCCGCGTCCTTCACGATAATCCTCAGTTCCTCGATCACGTCGTCTATCGTCGTTTCCTGATCGTTGTCCGGAGACGCGCTGACTTTCTGATGATTGGTTCGCGACTGGTGCTTCGTATTCTCTGGACTACTCGATCTCTCTGACGAGCTGATGCCTTCGTCCTCGGCGTTCGAGGACATTTTCGGCGACTGTTTCGTACCAAGCACTGTCATCTTCTCACGATCCTCCAGGTTGTAATTGTTCAACTTCTCCAATTGCATTTGTTGAAGTTGCGTCTGCAGAGCCGAAACTTTTTTACTGAGAATCCTACAAGTTTCCTCGGCACGTACAACTCGTCGCTGTAGGGCGTCCACGTCCACGCAGTTGTGCGACCATTTCTGAACTTCCTTATGTAGAAGATCGTTCAAAGCGTCCTCCTCCCTGCCGTCCAATTCTTTCAGCCATTCTTGAAGGACCTGCGGCTCCAGTCCAGCTTCGCAGGCTTCAGCCTAATGACGAACAGACCAACCGGTTATTCGTCATGGAAATCGTGAAAATATCGTCAAAGATTCTCGAGTACAATTTCTAATTTCTAATCGTAGAAATTCCCTAAGAAACTATCAGTTTTCGATCGATATATGTTACCTGAATGTACAATCTGGTTTGCGTCCGCGATGCAGATTTTAGGAAGGCGTTCAGGAATGAAACTCCTGCGACTCTCAGTGCAATCGCTGCTCTGGGAGCCAGGAGAGCTCCAGCGAGGAAACGGAATCTTCCACCCTCGCCATATTTCAGCCTAAGAGTAGATACAGCTTCCGAGACCACTGCGTGACCACCCGGTGTCTGGCAGACCTTTGTCAGTAACTGGAAGGAGCAAACAATCTCAGAGAAACTTGTAATAAATTCTTGAGCCTGCCGCTTAAACAGCAACTCGTTCCCCTCGTCTATCGCGATCGAGAGTTGCGCAAACTAAATTTCTTGTGAGAATGAAATTAGAACCAGCACGTAATTAATAGTTACGTATGATGGAAAATAAGAATCGCGAGTTTTCGTAGCATTGGTCGGCAGCTGAATCCCGTCGACAGTTCCTTACCGACGGGATAACGATCTCTTTATTCTCATTATATTCTCGCTGTGCCGTAACTCTGTGATCACGTGCTGTGGAAGTAATTATCCAGTTCGGTTAGTCAACATCTGATCGTAACCGCGATGCTTGGCAAGGTGCACTTCCTCGGACGGTTGAGGAAATAAAAAGTAGCGGAGACTATAGGGGCGTGTATGAGGTTGCAAATGAAGCCGGCCGAATAACGTTTGGATAGACGATAAAAACTGGTTCTCGACGGCGTACACTCTCGAAATAACGGGGCCCCAGCCGTCAAGTGGACCGAGTTTGCTGGATACGCGCGTTTACGATTATCTGAATGGGTCAGATATAGTACATAAGAGACGATCATCTTGCCAAGTGCCAGAAGCCTGACCCACTCTATCCCCATTGGGTTCGCTTTTTATTTTTCCTCTCCTGTTAATCACGCATTCCGTCACAGCTCGGATGCCAACTTTATTGCGCTGGTTAGTAGTACGTTTTAGAGGAGATTGCACGCGAATTTATTTGCTAAACGGTCAGAAGGCGATAAAAGCGAACGATAAAGGCACGCGATAAAGCACTCGGTGAAAACTAAAGATATAATTATTATCTATGTACATATGTATACTTGATTCCGAGATCAAACTTAAGCGAAGATTGCGGCGAACAAATCGGTTTAAATAAATAAAATGTCCAACTTTCAAACTGTTAATACTTGTTAACGTTATGTGACGTTAATATAACATACATGTACTGTGAGATAATAGCAAGATATGCAAGAATTATGTTCTGAGAGAAGTACGCGATATGTGAAATATATCACACGTACGATTCCAACTGAATTCGTTTTTGATTAACAGTATCGCGGTGCTTGGAACGGAAGTGACGATTGTTACCTGGAGAGCTAGGACTCGGGACCGGTTCAAGCTACTAGTCAGACAAACTGCCAGAGCAAGAAGACCGGGTTGGGCTTGCACTAGGAGCCTCGGTGCGTCGGTGCATCGTTCGGTGCAGGCAGCCAAACATTCGACGCAACCCAACTCGTCCAGTGCAGCTCTTCTGGTACCCACTCTTGGACCCGTGTGACCGGAAGACGGTGGTGAGCTTTGGGCCAACTGAACACCGCGAAGTGTCTCAAGTAACAAAGTTATCCCATCGGCTGGCGGTGAAGCGAATTCCTGAACGAAGCTGAAACATAATTATTTCTTTCAATCGACGATATAATTCATTCGTAAGCGTGATATTTTATTTGTTAAGTACAAGCAGAATTATTTGAGATGTTAGATACTTTCTTCGTTATTTTAGCGATCTTTGCTAAAGCTAGAAACGTTAGTAAGACATTTTAAATGAAGTTCTATCGCACGGAAAGCGGTACATGTACTACAAAGTGATACATCGTTGATTACATATCCTAATACATCTCTGGTATCGGAGACCGGAAGTAACGGTATGAACACATTTGCCTTGAACACACGCATGTGTTCAGTATCTATCGTATGCAGTTACGTGTATATATGCAGTATAGCTTGCGGATATCATGTCACGTTTTCTACAGTGTTGCGGTTCAACTCCACCCTATCAAGTCCTCAGACTACTAGCATATGTTTCTTATAGTCCTAGAATCCTTATTCCAGGAATTTGGAAGACGTTCTTCTCGTGGATTATTTTCTGTTATCTCAATTCTGTCTTTTCTTATGTATGCGTTTCTTCTTTTAATTCTCGTAACTCTAAATATCTCTTCCACACTATTGCGTGATTCTCGCTCGCGTGATGTGCACTAATCATCGCGGACGTCGCATTATCCGATTTCTATAATGTTAAACATATAATTAATAAGCTGATAAATAAATCAACATAAATCGGTCAGGTGTTAACGCGGGTATTTATTTAAAAAGATAGAACGCGGTGTGTCACTGAGCTGAGTGTCACTGCATCAATCAATCCCGCTACTTGATGCTTTAATGTTGAACCTCGGTATGTTGTGGAGGCTACTGTAACAGCCATTGAACCGTAGGCAAGGTGAAAAAAGGTATAATTACATAATTATGGGACCTTACGATTAAGAGAAAAACCAATCCGGTTTTATAAGCGCGCTATTAAGCAAGTTCCTTCGAGGTTGTCAACGGAACGATTATCAGAGTGACGGCGCAAGAACCCGATAACTATTAATGTAATAAATACGAGGAGGTGGACGAGAAAATATACTTCAATTAAATTACACGCTTTTCAACTTATTCTAACATTATTATTAAACATAAATTCCCAGATACAGGCTGTACGAAAAGGAATCCGTTGATCTCTCAAATAATTATATGAAATTTCTTTTTTCGACGTGGTCCCTTACTTTTTCTTTTTTTTTAATAAATTTTCGTCGCCTATCGCATACAAAGATACGGATGATCGACTTTCGCGTAGCTTCGAGTATCGACCAGTATCATTATTAGTACTTTATACTCGATTATCGTTCGTCTAGAATTCTTGTTAAGATATCACTTTACCACATATCGGATTCATCGATCGTTCGACCAAGAAGAGGAACAACACGATGGTTTCCCTGTACGATCACATTGAACCGGTAAGTATACGTGTGATGGCCTTAAGGTAGACAGGTGCGAAGCCAAGGAAATAGATATTACGACTGTCAAAGTATGACGTATCCACGAAGAAAGTTCGTTTCGAGACTATATACTGATTGCGTTTCTTCTTTCAGTTGTATGGGATCTTTTCCAGTACAAGTGGGATCTGCTTAATGGACGAGAGCTATCTCTGATCGTGTCACGTTAATTTCCTTAATTATACAGCTGAGACGCGTGTAACATGGTGCACCGGCCATTCCATCAGCTTTATACACCTTGTTGTAGACTGCCTCTTCCGAGTCGTGAGAATTTCCTTGCCAACAACACTTTTGTCACTTTCTACACGGTTCAGTTATTACGCAGTCGCGTTATATTTCGCGAGAACTTTGTAAACTGCGGTAAAATCTCCGTTCTTCAAGACATTGGTTAAAAAACGAGGAAATTATCCAGATTTACATAATTAGCGGTATACTAAATTTCGCACGTTCACGGATAACAAGCAAAACAGCTGATTAATCCTTCATAATGTCGACAATATCGCGCGTTCCGTTATTCGTGACTGGCCAAAACACGGGAAGACTAAAAGATAGGTGCGAGCGATAAATGGACGACATCGACTCGCACCTTTTTTCGACCAACGAGACAGAAATTACGTCGATTACGTATTCGTCACGGTTGCGTATGTCAGTGCAAATTGTCAGAAATTTCTGGTTAAAGTTCAATTCCATTACCTCACCGAGATAAGAATTTCTGTTGCATAAGCATAATGCGTATGTAACATCGTTTATAAAGCACGGCAGTGCTGCATTTTTGCCCTGGAAATGATGTAAAGATTTAAAAAGTTACAAAAAGAAAATTGTAAAAAGGAGATCTAGAATTCAACTGGTTTGTAACTTGACAATTCTCTAATATTAGTAACTGATAGATTATTCAGCAGCTGGTGCACGAATAACAGCTTAGAAGATAGTTCGTATAAGAATAACAGCTTCGTTATTCGCCCACGGAAATATGTTCTTAAAATTCCGTCGCACGCCGCATTCTCTACGAAATAATGAAAACACGTGTTTTTCTTCGTCGGAGGACTAACAAAGGTAATTATTCCCGGAGGAATTCCGCGTCCAGTACGTTACTCCGTGTTCCAAATTTTTACCCGACGATTGGACAAACAGTTGTAAATCATTCTGTGGTTCGCACCTACAGGCTTCTAAAAAGAAAAAAAAACCAGGCTATTCAAGATGAGGAGACGTTCTCGTCTAGACGGTGATTCTATAAACACCGTATATAAGCGCCATGTACGCCCGTTGAATGCATGCAAATGAGTATTAAAACGTTTTCTATGTAACCGCCTATGTATATGCGATCGTCGCCTATTTACCTTAGGGTAAACAAGAGTGAGAAAGAGAGAGTTCTCTCGTCCAACAATAGATGCATTATGTTAGCCGTCGTATTATGCATACCGTGCGGGAATATCGTGGTACGCACGTGTGTAAGTGTACTAGTGTACGTGCGCGAAATACACCGCGGCATTACGATTCTACAGCGCGAACACCGTGGATAGCCTTTGTTGGGCTCGTCTTAAAAATACACCAAGGCCCCCATTTGGATACTGGAGAAAATGAAAGCTCGTGCGTGAACGAGAGTGACGGTAAAAGATACGTAAGGAGCGAAACGTGACCGCAGACCACCCTATGCAACGTTGTTAAACCGATATCAGTATAAATTTCACGATACTTTCCACCGCTGTCCATAAAGTTCGAGACGGATGAAAGACATCGATGATAGTCTTCGATGTTCGTTTCCTTCGTTTAAATTCACACGAGAATTGCGGTTTATCTTGCAGGTACTCGCAGCTCTACGATTCTAAGAGTGAGTTTTTATTCCGAGATAGGTGATCGGAAAGAGTTTCGCGCGAGGCGGAAAAAAGAAAGACTAGGGGGACAAAGAGGAATTCGTTCCAAGGAGAACGACTTCGCTATTGAAAACACGCGTTCCGCGAAGACGTCATGCGAACTTTTGGCCAGCAATGGGTGCATTATATTACACCCCGCATTATGCAGACCACGATGTACGTAAGAATGCCTTCGGCGGACGCGGCATGAATATCAAGTGTTCCTTATTGCCTGGTGTGTGGGCACACCCTAAAATTTAAGGCAATGGACGACACAAGAGCAAAAGAAAACGAAAGCCACCGTAACTCGGGACGTTTCTCTTTCGCGCGATATTTTTGGCCTGTGCCTACGTTGCGTAATTCACGCTGCGCATCTTCTTTTTACTGTGTCTTCTTTTTTTTATTACATCGGAAAGGATCGACGAACAAATCGAGGAAGTTAATTTCACTTAGGAAGCTACATCTTCTATCGTTTTTATTGTTACTCCAAAGACAATAACCGATGAAAGATAACGTCTTATATAACGGAGGCTAATTTAGAGAAGCTATACATCGAGGTACTACATTACGTATATATTTTACGAAAATATGTGCTGACAATATGGATAAACGCACGAAGGAGGTAAATTACGAAATATGTATGTACATATAATTCCTATTCCTATAGGCACCTACAGTAGCACCGGCGATAAAGGCATCACGTTTCTGTCGTAATAAATTATCGTCTATTAGCATGCATGGTGTTACGTCGTAAATAAAGGGACGAATGGAATATAAAACGTTTAAGAGGATTACGCGTGCATGTTTTAAAAGATAAATACCTCTTGTCACCCAGATATTAACTAAACGCACTGCTGCAATTAAATCGAAGTCACGATTATTCTAAATATAAAAGTTATTTCGCGCGATATAAATCGCGATTCATTTCGCCTTCACTGTGTCAAAATACTTACTTCGTTGTATCTATGCGAAATTCAATTATTTCATTGATGATTGCTGTTCAAAGAAAAGCGAAATTTGGGTTAAGAAAGTGATTGATTGTTCCTTTGTTGAAATACGAAGAAACGGGATTTGATATCGCGCGAAAAAAGGAGACTTCCTTGGTTTCCATTAAGTAGGAAGCAGTTACGCATTCTCTGTTACGTGAAACGGAAGCATCGTGGGGTATCGTGGGTTCGGTGGCCGGTCGAGGCTTCTTCGACGCGGTTGATATTCCCCCACGTGGAAGAAGAAGAAGAAAAACAGGGGGAGAACCAGGCTAGTTTATAAGAAACATACTGTATAAATTTTACGAACCTCTTTTCTTTTTCTGTCAAGGTAATTATGTGCTTCTAAGCGAACTGTAATCTCGAACGTTAATACGAGACACCCTACATTAGGCCTTATCATAAAATGCAAACGCTTCTTTGCATAATCTTTAAATAATGATCTAGGAGTTCGTCCAAGGTATCATCGCTTTCTAACATTCCGTAAGAAAAATGTAAAAGGCTGTAGTACTCTATTGATAATCTGTAAGATATTTTTGCAATCGACACTGAGTTTCCAAATGAGCAAATTTAAAATGTAAATAAACAAAGAGCAAATAAAAAATTCAGCGTACAGATATGCATCCCAGAAAATAGAAAAATTAATCTGCAATGCGAATAAAGAAATCCTGGATGTAAGTAAACAAACGTCGAAGGTTGATAAATAAATTAAAAATTTAGACAAATCGATAGGATTTGTTTCATAATGTGGTAGCATTCTGACGAACTGGTTTCGTGAATATTTGGCAGATACGAAATTCAACGCACAGTATCTTTCATTCTAGTAAAAAGATTCGTTCCGTGAATACAAAGAAGTTTGGTTTTATGAATGGACCAAGGAATCCTTTCAGTGACCGCTATCCGAAAGGCAGGTCCTTTAAACGAGTAATGATTGACGAAAGAAACCGACGACACGGAATATCAATGAAAACGAAACCTGACTCGCATAGTAAGAGCCAAGACACGCGAACCTTTGTAGAATGATAAAGAATTCTCTTTTAAAGTTTCCGATATCAGCGTTTCACAAGAGAAAAATGACGTCTCGTGCTCGGGGTGCACTGGTTATCTCGAACAATTTGTCTCAAATCGCAAAGCTCTTATTTAATTAGAGCAATGCGAACGTCTAATTAAACGCCCGGTCTCAACAGTTAATAGGTGATAATAACTCGTTATGCCTCGGCAATTCTTTTCTTTCTTTCTCGCTCCGCCGAGCATACGTACACTCTAATAACACGTTTGTTTCATTGACGGCCCGTTTCAAGGCACACGCGAATCCTTAAACCCTGCTGATCCCACAGCGATAAAGATAAGAGACCGTTCTCGATGAAAGTACGTTGCGGCAATAGAAAACTTGGCGGATGGAAAGCAAAAATTCCATTCGACTGCTTGCCATTAGTTTCGTACCAATGATTACAAAGTCAATTATTCCGGCATAGCACGGAATAGAATCCTCCGACTTATCTAACCTGTAGATTTGAACAAGAACGTGGAAAAATTCCAACTGTTCGTTAACCCAAATTCAAAGACCGACTATTACCGAGATTACGGATATTCTGTAAATTCTTACATTTTCGATACGGTTATCCCGAGAACCGTGAACATTCTACGAATTTCACGCCGATATTACAAAAACGAAGGTTGTTCCTTCGCTGTACATGATTCTTAACATCGTGCGTCCGTTTCTTCGCCCCAGATAACACGTACATTTAGCTTTGTAACGAAGTAGAAAAAAAAGATAACCTGGCCGATAACGTAATCGATCTTGACGGCCAATTATTACGATCGGTTTCAAAATAAATCGATTCCGCCAGCCGAGTCGTCGGCGGGCAACCTGGGATCACGGTAAAAACGTCTGTTAAACGGTCTAATAAGATCCCGACAAACGATACGAAGGTTCGATCTTGGAAATCGAGGATGCGCCTCATCCAGATCGATTTGCGCATTGAGCACGGCAACCCAGCCGCTGTACAGTTATTCGTAATATCGGCATTCGTTTATCCGTGGCCGCTACTTACATTACGGGTTATCTGCTCGCCTCTGTGGTAAGAAGCTTGACCATATTATAAGTCATCCAGCGAATGTGGGACACACTCGCGTCGTCCATATGGCCGTTGAGGTATGGTACCGTTCGTGTAACATCCGCGATCACGCGCGTCTACGGATCGGTGACAGGACAAACCGGTGAAAATTGTCACACCAAGTTTGATTCGGGAATTCGCGTAACAGGTTGTCGAGCTTGTCGACGAAGTCGACGAAGACCCGCGAAACTCGAGATTTCTCTTTAGATCAGACTAGGAGAAAATGTTGGAATATCTGGTTCGAGATAATGTCTTCTTTCTTATCTTCAATGAGAAGTCACCGTGTCTCTGAATCGAAGACATAGATCGTACCGGCACTTGGAAAACCATCCTTTCTCTTCTTACAAAGAGACATTGTCATAGGTCTAGGTCCGATCTGGATGAAATTTTGTAGGTTTGGAGAAGAGCCAAAAATGGTAGATACGTATATTTTCTTAGCTGTGCTAACTTAAGTTTAAGGAGTGAAAACATCCTCCGAAATTTGTGTTCTCAATCTCTTTGGCAGATAACGTAGTACCGAGAACAATCTAACTTATAACATTCTTCGCTCAAACTTCCGCTCAAACCAATACCTAAATCTCTACAAAGGAGATCGAGTATTTTGCAGTCAGGCAAGGGAAGAATATTCTTTGTAGAGTCATCGAAAGAGACGAATACCCAAAAAAGAGATACGTTAACTTGGAAGAACTTCGCTAAATTTTTCTATAGTACATAATTTTACAGGATAAAATTTTCCAGGTGTAACACGATAAAATGATCACACATAGTATGCGGTAACTTTAATTTTAGAACGGCTGCAGGGCAGCGCTCGCAAATTGCCGCAGTCGCGTGGTTAAACGCGAGGAAAAGGAGATTCGATGTTATCCTTCGCGCATCCTTTTTACGAGGGCTCCTGGACGCGTCTGGCATTCTTGCCTCTCTGTCCTTTTACACTCGTCCGGTTGTGATTAGAATCATTCTCATCTATGCACAACGCTTCTTGCCGCGCCGCTTCGAATATCCGTTGGCTGGAAATTGTGCGGCGATGCACACGGTGAAATTGCGCTTAATAAGGGTAAACGAGCACGTCGATCGGACAAGAATTAGTTCGAGAATATTGCCTGGACGATTCCTGCGTTTTCGCCAGCCTGCCGTTCCTTTTCCTGCCACGTTTCTAAACTATAATACGTCCCTTGGATTATTCGTAATCTCGTTCGATCCAAGTTCAGCGATTAATGGGTGGTCTAGAACATAAACTACGAAGCCGGAAGCCAGTCGAGATTGAATTCTGCCCACGAAAAATAAAGTCGCGAATGAAAAGCTGGCGCTAATGGATTGACCAGTGCTGCGCGAGTGTGATCCAATCTCGCTCAGTCTGATACGAATCTAGATAAGGAAAAGAGCATTGAAATTGTAACACTAGACGAGATATGGTGTACCTATCGCTTTACTGAATCTTCTATCTTGCGAACTGATACAGATCGTGGAAAAATCAGTGGTTTTGTTAAGTCTTCTATTAACTTCGCTCGCATTCTACTCTATAGAGGTGATGGTACTATGGTAGATGTATAGGTAGCTTTTGATTGACTTGTTAATTTAATAATTTGTGAAAGACAGAAATTTATAATAAAAGTACAAAAGTTAATAAATTACACACTGTCAGGATGGAACGACGGCTGAATGAAGCAACGACAGCGTTCGCGTGTTTCCTTGCTAGTTGTTCTATGTGAGACTCGCGACGTCGCAGCTTGAGGTCATTTATTACTCCCATTACGTATTAGGAATGCAACAATTTCGACTAGGCAGTGATGTAACGGTACGATGATTGAGAAACAAAATTTCTATAATTTATCTTCGCTATACAACCTTGTTAATAGGCACAGAATTAAAGCTAATTAATCTACGTCTTTTAAATTTTTCAATCCTCTAACGGCAATAGTAACCAGAGTTGTAGCCTCGTTACAATTTATAGATGCTACAACGGCACACTTTTAAAGATTTGAATGAATTTCGATAAAGTACAAGGTTCGTTACCTTTCGTTACGTGTTTTTTACCGTCTTTCGCTTTGATTTCTTTGGCAGGAAGTTTAATGCTTCGCCCCGTAATTGCAGCGTTAAACTTTATTCTCGAAGGAAGCAGAACTCGTTGTATTTGCTTTCTGATGGCAATCAAAAACGGCGAAGCTTTGAGACTATCGATGCGGCCAATTACAGACGCGTGTCTAGCGGCTGTGATTACACGCGCTATGAATGAATAGCAACGTACACGCTTCGGGCACTTCGAGACAAACATCGTCGATCTTGCGCTGAGGTATAGCATGAGCCACCGACGTTCATGAACAAATCTTAGCATTTACGTCCGATCTTTAATCACGTTGGCGCCTAACGGGGACGAGACTATCATTTAGCCCTTCGTTGAACGCGATACCAGGAGGAGCTTGATTCGCGTTAATCCTGCTGTGATCACCGTGTTGTCTTAGAAACACGGAGGAAACCCGTTTCTTTGTTGCTCCTATCCGCGGCGAGGTAATATCGCAAAAAGCTACCACATCACAGGAAACCGAGCGAATAACTTTTTCTTTAATGATTTACACAGAGATGAGAAATGACGGATGGATGGTTTTCGCGGCTCGTCCACGCACATGGTTAATTCAATCTTCGGACGAAATGAAATACGGCTATCGAAGGTAGTTAACAGTCGAGACAAACGTAAGAAACGCAAAAAAGAAAATCATCTTTCGCGCGTGCAAATTTCCAGGAAGTAGAGATATTTAATTCATTAGACGCAGATACTTAATTCGTTAACGCTGGAATTACGAAGATGGTCAAAGCGATCAATCTGTAATTTTTCATAGGAATTTTTGAACATTCGAATAAATTTGAATAAAGTATATAGATAAAACGCAGTTTTTTCTCTTACATTATGTATCTTTATTTTAATCAACTGTAGCGCAATGTTGGTGCAAATCAACAAAGTATAAATATTTTATTTAATCGTGACTAATTGCGAACAACACGGTTAAGTGTTTAATTCGTATATGAGCGATTCCATGAAAGTGCGTGATCGAGGTTTATTTTGCTTCTTAAGGAGAAAAGTTTAACGACCTTTTAGGCTAATCGGTAGCCAAATCGGGAAGGAATTTTTACGAGTTTCAGAGAAGGGGGACTCAGCCATATCGAAACGCTTCTCTTAAAAATACGTATAAAAAGTAACTGTAAATCCGGCCCCGTTCGAGCCGTCCTTCCTGTTCAATTAGTATCAAGTATTTTCGTGGTGTTCTTGTCGTTAGTTCCAGCGAGAGAGCGTAAATCCAGCCGTACGAACGTTTATTCTAATTGTTCACGGACAATCAAGCGCACGTGCTTCCGGGTGTCATGTCGTGCGCCATCGTTCGAAAGTGAAGTTTTTCGCGCCTGCACTCGACTCGCAACAACGATTCCCAAATGAATCTCTTCGACGAGCTATCGTGTCAGGAAAAAGTTCCGTGAGCTTAATAACTATGCCTGATAATTAACAACGTTGTTATTAATTGTAAACGTCCTGCCATTTTCACGAGAACACGAAAGCAACTTTCAGATACGCAAAGTAGAATAACTGCTTAAATTTCGCTTAATTTGCAATTATAATTAGGTGTCTGATTAATTTAGGAAGTCGGCGAGGATTTAGTAACTATTATGGAATTCCAAGAAACTGTAAAACTGTACAGTTCTGTTGGACTTTTTCAAGAAAAGGTTCATCGTCGCGATAGAATGTTAAGCTTTTACTAAAATACTTCTCTCCTTTCCTCTGTGTCAATTTTATATATTTTGCAGTTTTTGATTTAGTGTTATACAGTGAAGTATATGAACCCACCGAACATCGAGCAGATCATGTACATAACTAAAGTTCACATGATAGAAGTTGATTGATTCTCTGCCCATATGTATGATTTTTCGTTGATACAATAAGAGTTCAGATAAATGGAGTTCATATAAACAAAATTCTACTTCAATTAGAAAATGGTTGAAGCTTCATTGCAACAAGTATAGTTTAAATAATATCTCTGTATACGTAGATAATATAGTGGAAGAAAGTGGCGAAAGAATTGTTCGTTAATAAACAATTAAGTCGAGCAGGTAATATATGTCTACCAACCTTGGAAACGCTAGCCTCAGGTCAGCTCTGAGCTTGTTCAGAAGCTCGCTGACCGACGTGAATTGTCTCAAGGTCATCTCGCCGCTTCCGGAAGCGTAACCGGAACTCGAACTGGTTGTCGACGGCAGGGTACCATGCGAGTCTTGAACGCTTCCTAATGGACGCCTTCCCCATCGTCTGAGGGCGATCGCGTAGTCCTCGGCGTTGTACGTAGGTGGTCTTAATCGCTCCTGCAAAGAAAATCGCAAGGCTTTAGACATAATTGCTCGTCCGTCTGGCTCTATATCAGGGCGAAAGTCAGCATAATTGAACAAAGACAGTAGCCTCGAGCCCGCTTTATCCTTTTACGAGCTCGCTGTGTTTTATTTCATCAAGCGTCGTACAAACATTCGCCGTAATTAAACGCCGGTGATTGAACTACCATCGTTTTCGCAATAACGTAATAACGAAGTAACGATAAACGTTTCCAAGCAGAAAATACGAGCGCGGAAGATCGAATGTCGAATAATGTTTCTATTTGTACAGAGAGGGAATCGAGAAATCGTGGAAATTACAGCCGCCATGAATGAAATATTCATGCGAGGGAGTGGAAGCCGGGCTGAAGTTAATTTCACAGCGCTTCAAACCATAAATCGATAAGATTATAGTGATTATCGCCTCGTGGCCCATAGGTTACGCTGCCGTGGGGACCGATCCCTCGTTGAAATGCGGGATCGATCGTGGAAATTAATTTACCGCCTCTGACTCACGGAGTCACCGCAAGTGCCTAGAGCTGCCTCTAAATTACGCCTCTAAGATAATTAAAACCCATATTCCCTTCCTAACTTGCTTCACCGCACGCCTTCGGACGTATTTCGGTCCAGTAGCACAGAATCGAGAACTCGGGTACGATTTATCGACCGATTTGCTTCGAAGGTCGACCCAACCGCTTCCTAAACGACGATCCAGGGATAAAAATACTATTTAACACCGAACAAAACCGCTTACTCGATTGTGGTTTTCTACGCGCGGTTAATTGGCCGGTTTTAAACGTGAAACCGAGTTTCTATCTTGTGGTTACCCGTCGCTTGCCCGCGAAAAATTAAGCAGAACCGCATCTTAACGATCCAACGATCCTCTTTCCGCGGAAGATTTCGAGCTGCACCTGGAATACAGAATTTATTTAGACGTAATAGACGATGTTCCAGGTCGTCGACGGTCGCGATCAATCATACGCTCGTTCGTTACTGAAATCGACGGAGGACGCCGATGGACCATCATCGTTTGATGAATACGGGGCTCGCTGGTAACGATGTATCCTTTGAAAAACGATAAAGTAATTAGAGTTCCTTTCCGGGATGCGCGATGCCGCGCGGACATGCACGTAAATCGTCTAACGACGATCATGATTGAGTAGAGGTGTGCATAGATCAATCATGGCTCATGTTTTTTTCGTCCGGATGAACACGAAACGGGATCTCACGAGAAGGAGATCGTTAGGGTAGGAAAGGGTTTACTCGTAAGCGTAGCAATTATGCGAGTAATTAGATATCTCGACGAAAAAGAGCGGTGGGTTACTCTGAATACTTGATGGCCTTAGAAGGATTCATGCGAAACAAAACAAACTCACGTACGTAACCTACATACCTGCACGAGGACGTCACGCTTTCCTGATTCGCGTAAGTGCTCGATGAGTACTCGCTTGTCAATGCGTTCGTGTCGTTTACTTGGTAGTAATTCACTATTTCGAGGAGAAGGAAAGAAATTCGTCGCTCGTAGAGAATGGAGAACGGCAAAGTTCGTGAACAGAGAATCTCCTTTATACTTGATCCAATTTCAAACTGGCGCGTATGCACCGCGTTTTTCTCAATTAGAGTGAAGACTTCGAACGTTGGTAAAAGTCGCGACTTTCACGAACATTCGAGTACAGTTTCCAATGGGTGTCTAGGCGAGGAACGCTCGACTCGTCTCGTTAATCATCCTATTGTGATGACGTAAATCTCTCATTAGCGGCACCACGTTATTTCTTTTTTGCAATATTAAGAAAAGAGAGACAACGAGGTCTCTCGATAATTAAGGTCAGGAGTCAGTCGTAACACGAATGGAACACGTCTCGGGAATAAGATACTTTTTTACGCAACCTTCCCTCTCTTCACCGTGGATTTCTTGAAAGATAAAAAAAAGTCGCATCGCCTTGGATTATCTTCGTTAATCACGTGCCACGCATTTGTACGGGGCACAAAAATAAGGATTTAACTTGAGTGTAAATATGTGCACCTCGAAGGGGTTAACGCGATGCACCGTGGCCTCTCCTCGATATTAATCATATTATCCGTGACTTATTACCTCCCTCGCAGTTTCACGACGCGTATAAATGCCGGCGGAGCCATTACGAACTGCAGAATTCAATGCATCCGAGGTTGGCGCATGTTAATGCATGCCTGGGTATTAAAAGCGTGGCTCGGCTAAGTATAAAGTGAATGATCGGTCCGACGATTCGGAGGCGAGCGCTAATAATCAAACGGTTGACAGGACGACAGCTTGACAAAACCGCGTTTTATAAACGAGCAGGCTGGATGGTATGCGATGCCCGCCATTCATCAGCGAAACTACGCCAACGTTTATATTTATGAAACTGTTCGTCTAGTAGATTGTTCCATTTATTTTGAACGGAAATCGCATTCGTATTATAAATCAGCATTCCATGTTTCAAGAGATGCAAACGGGAGAGATACAAATTCGAAGAAGGAAATACTTTTGAACATCAACGCAAGAGGATCTCTTGAAAACAAAATTAAATCCGATTAAGTTCAGTAATCTTTCTTTCTCGTCGATTTCCCCGATCGTACATCTTCTCCCTTTAGTTGATCCATAATTGTAGCGAAAAATAGTGTACAGGAACCTCAATGTATGCATAATATAGCTATTTGCACTTACTGGTTACGACAAATAGATTGGAAGTGCACGGATTATGATAGAAAACAAGCTGTTTCCACGGGCTTAACGACTCATAATTTCCTTCCTTTAACACATTTCTGGATCGTTTATTGAACGCTAGTTCTCACAGCGTCGTAAACACAAAACGACCAACAAGCGAAATATACGCCTATCTACTTATAGGTACTGTATTTACTGACCGAACGTTGAACGATAAATCGATAACGTTAATCAAAAGCATCCTGTTCATATTCTAATATGCGTCGTATCATCGTCCAGGTTAAACGATTAGATCCTCGTCTTCGTCAGGCTAATCCTTTCGATTCAAGACACACTGACATACCTTTTCCGGTTGTGGACCCCACGGCTTTACCACCAGCAACTCCTCCTCCGCGTTCGGAGCCATGTCCGTCTCGCTGAAACATATAAAAAGAACGAATTTTATTTTTAGACCTATGTCAAGATAGATATCTTCGTTTTTAAGTCTATCCCGAGACAGGTAGATCTTGGTACGAGCAACACGAGGAAGGGATTAATGATCTTTAAGATGGTTTGAATTGCTCATTTTAATCGTTTGCCTTCCATACGAAATAAAGTATTTGGAATTATTAAAAATCGATATTCGAAATAATTTGTAAATTAGAAGGAGATTAAATTTGCATTGAAGTAAAATCTTCAATGCAAGAGATTTCTTATACTGGAACAATTAGTCATTTGCCAAGTACATTAAATTATATGGATCGAATCACAGATTCGCGAGAGTGAAACTTTGATAAAATAAAAATCTGCGAAGCGTGAAATACAAAACCAGTTTGTTACAATCGCTTTTGTTCCTTTCCTTCTTCATTCGATTCGTTGCACATTTTCTTAACATTAACAATTTGGAACAATAATCCAGTGCAGCACTAAAAGAGATAAGCTATCCTTTTCGTCAACGTTACGGTTAATTGGCAATTGATATTCTGTATCAGGTGTGCCATGCGTTATATGGAGCGACTCGAGAGAATTTTATTTGCGGAATTCTTAAACGGTACCTGGCTCATTCGTTCCGCCGCGACGGAGACGAAGGCATGCAGAGGCTTCGTCGTTTCAATCACACTCGTATCGCGTCCGGCCTAAACTTCAGTTCCGCTAGATCATGCCGGATTACACGGTTCATGGCTGCTGCCGATGCAATTTATTATAGGAAGTCGCCCCGGCCATTACGAGGAATTCTTATCTATCTCGGTCCGATCCATCCGTCCTGAACGAGCAACTCGCTTAAGCAGTGCCAATTAGCCTAACGAATTTACAATAACAATTATTGTTAATTAATGGTTTTCGCACCTCATTAAGGGTTCACGAGCTGATTAGACTTGCATTAAATCGTACACGACGTTGCCATGGAATAATCATGTTGTTCCGGAGGGTAGCTTGCGAATTAGCCTAATACACTGTCACGCGTCCCTCGAGTTTGCTAATCAACCTTCTATGTTGGTAGCTTTAACCATTCAGTATTCATCTAACCTGTGTCTGTTAAGTAGCAAGGCTCTTTTTCACGGAAATATTCAGATGGAATTCATAGATTACAAGATCATAATGAAATTTTTAATTGATAAATTAACCATTTTCTGAGATATGCAAGAATCTCCTGGGTTCTATCCTCTGATCAAATATTACTAAGATCGTACTGTATGGAGAATATCTCAAACACACGTTCTGCATTTAGTACAACTGTTAAGTAAAATTTAGATTCGTACTACATATAATTGGGAATTTGACACTGACACACACAATCTTTGCTCTTTGTAATGTAATGCAATTGTAGATGTGAAACTTTCGTTCAATACGCGTTTTTATCTGTGACACTGTGTCGAATCCATCAGATATAAGCGATCAGACCCGTGTCTCCTTCGGGGACCGGTGTCACAGCTCCGTACGGTACTTACTTAGGAATAATCTCTATATAAGTATGAAAAATAAATGTCCCACCGATTACTGTCTCTATATACTGTAATATCATATCAGCCGAATCTGTTCGATTCGTCGTCACATCGCTGCGCGACAGCGTTGCAGCGTACGAGCGAATAATCATCGATAATGGACCCTCGTGTCGACAGGTGAACGGTAAAAATCGAACGACCAAAATATGCCTCTTTGTCAGTCACCACGGACGTTACTTGTTGCGCTCAAGCAGCACGACCATACTAATTTCAACGTAAACGTCTCTCTTACGACACGATGAAGCAACAAACCTTGGACACCCTAGAATTTTCTCCGAAAATAAACTCGTCGGAGCTATTGATCGCGGGCTGGTTAATCGTCGGTGGTTGAAATTTAATAGATTGAAGTATTTATGGTCGGGCCCAGAGTGGCGATAACATCTAACACGCGCAGCCTGTTATTCAGATAATCTTTTACCTGAACGAAAGCGTGGATCGTCGTTTCACGGTCGGGTGCGACGTAATGCAACGCGATTCCGCTTGGAGAAGGTGCGCGATACAGGGACACAGACCACGCGGATGCTTCGTTTTGTGGGTTAGCCACGATAATAATAGGAGTCACGATCTTCTGTGTATTTGTGTGTGTGTGTGTGTGTGCCACGGTCACGAAACGGTGTACGATCGTGTATCGAGTGATCGAAAGCGGGCCGGTTGCTACTCCTTCTTCATCATGCTGGATCAGAAATATCCTGGTGATGTTCGTCAAGAGCTCGTCCTGACCTTATGGGTTGCCTGAAATCGTGCCGATTCAGGTAATTTCGTCCATAAGTATGGCTATCAGTGATAATGACTTGGAAGTATTATAATACTTATAATCCGGCCGGTTGAAATTGGTTTTCAGTGGTTGGATCATCGGTGCGAACGTGTGTCGCGTTTCTGAAATTGTTAAACGCCTCATTGTGTGTCAGACGCACGACTTTCTGTCAAATCCATTGTCTGAATATATTACATATTGTAGGTGTATTAATTATGCCCGTATTCATCGTGATTATGCATCGAGCGAAAAGTCGATCTTCATATTAAAAATTTATAAGATTACGTTTACCATTATTTTAGAGAGATGCTTCGGATGAATATTAGATCATTGAATTAGTTACATATATATATATTTGTTTTTCGAGATTGAAACCATTCTTGTGCAATAAGTAATAAAATGTGTTTCTTAATGATATCAGCGTCGTGTGCTTAAAACTCTTTAAACTCGCAGTTTCTTCGTCTCTTTGCTTAGCCAGGTTTATCGCGCCGCTATGTAGAGCATCTTAAGAGAATTAACAATCTCTGGTTTAATATTTTAATGCGCGATAATTATCGCGAAATACCAATTAAATCGCACGACATTTAATTGAATCCTGCGCTCGCGCCATATTCGCCGACCTGTCGTTGTACACGTGTTAACGTAATAACCGCGTAACTATAATTGTGAACAGGAGGATATCCGAGGTATATCAGCGGAAAATACGAGTTCACCAAACTTGGAAGTGGTTAGGATATGCGATTCTGCGATTGCTTTCATTACCAACAGTTTATGGTGCGATGCTCGATTCCTGTTACGTGTTAAACAGGATTAATTTATTTCTCGAATTAATTGACAGGGAGTAAAATACCGAGATTTAGCATCACAATCGGCAACCATTGCCGAGGATAATTTCAGATTCCGTACCGTAAATCGATCAGAAGAAAACTCCGTAGACGATGAACCCGTCTAAATCAAATTAATCGCGCTGCAGTCTTTATTATTTTCATTAAATAACATTTAGTCGTTCCTTTTACGATCCAATTTCCAGAGATCGACAACCTTGCTGCTCTAATTCCTGTTCGCTTATAAAATTCATACGTTAGAATATGGTTATTTTCTCCTGCTAAACCAAAGAAGAATTCGTGCGTTGAAAAGCCAATTTCACTGTAATCGCAATAATTCGAAAGATTAGGTGAAAAGACCTAATCTTTACTTTAGCGTCTCTTTCACTCTCAACGAATGATCAAAGGAACATCAAAGTCATACGAAGATGCGGCTTCGAGATCTAATAAAAATTCCTGCAGGTTACAAGTGCCGTCCTGGCGAATCGCAGATTTGATTTCCAGAGGCCGTGCAGCGTCAGCAGCAAGTGCTGTCAACGAATCGCGGCGGATCCAATCCGGCCGTGCTCATCACCATTAATCTTGAAAAACGTTGTTTCACCGGGGCTCCGTACGGTCACGGGCGATTCTTCGCGTGTCAAAGGGGGCCGCCTCGCGGAAACGTCAGCCCCGTGCATACGGAACGCGCGGTTGCGAACGCGTGCTCGTCAGCTCGGCGATCTTGAGCGGTGGTGTACGAGCATAACGTAGTAGCCGAGGTAGCTACGGAGTAGATAGATACTTACTCGAGGAGGACAGCCGAGGCATTGACCCGCGCGCGAGCGGTTAGACACGCATACGCACGCACTTTTGCACGCTTCTCGCTTGCGCGAGCCAGCTCCTCTGTGCGCTTGCTACGCAGTCACGGTGTCCTTTAAGGAATTCCAGCTTTCCGCCGGGTATTCCCCGACTCAGCGACGTAAGAAAATTGGAGAAAGTAGCGAATCATGGCGACACGAAATTGCGAGACGATTCGCCATGGTGCACACAGAGAGGTTCAATGGCACGTAGCTCGAACAGGGCCAAGTTCACCGGTGATATCAACCGATTCTACTTTAGCGAGCCAGCGGTGTGTCCCTGATGAGGCGAACGTGTTTCTGGAACGCAGGCTTGGAAATCGGGTCGGCGACGTGGAACAGTTGCAACAATCGAATCATCGCCGATGTGCGAGTGTTTCTTTCGCGCGTAACAGTAAAACGCGATTGATTTAACCGATGATGCAGCCTGATTTATAATGACCCTTCGTTAGAGCGACTCTGCACTTTGTCAGACTTTTTCCTCTCGTTTCAGCAACGTCGATAAAATAAACTGTCCGGGGAAGGAAACGTTCCTGGTAATTGTCCGACCGCTTAAAATGTCGCCGTGGTGCAATTTGCACCGCAGCGTTCCTTCCAGCAGGCATTCCTAGCATTTTAATTCCTCGAAAATTGCGAACACCGCCAGGATCGGCCCGTTATTGCGAAGACTCGTCGGCCACAACGCCATGGCTGGCTCGCCGTGTACACGAGAGGATGATGGTCGCGTGCACCATGCGAGAGCGCACGTTCCGCCCGTGAATAGGTAATGCAATGCTCGAGGAGGCGCCATGACTCGGTCGAGTCGGTGTCCTCGTAGGCTTTTGCCGCGGATCTGCACCGCGAAAAATCCACCGATCGTCGATCCCGCGTCGTTGATCTTCGAGCAGGCCATTAGCGGGATATGCGAGAACATGGAATTTCTTCCTTCCCTACGTAAAGTTCTGTCTTTATGATAGTATGCGTTTCTTTTCGAATCGATTGTACTCCGATCATCCAGATAAAACACTCAATCTGATACGTTCTCGATTATACCTCTCTTCGTTTCTTGTCTCTCCTTTTTCTAGGAATTCTACACCCTTGATTTGCCGAATTCTTTCATTTTCTCTCACTCAGTAGTTTCACTACTTGAACAATATTCTAGTTACATATCGGCATCAATGTTAGTACTCAATTATGCTCTAATTAAATACTCGAATTATGATGAAATTTTTCTCCGTTCCCCAGATATAAAAAGAGCAAAGTTTCTTACGGGCACAAAGATCAGAATTAAAACATTCGACAGAATTTACCCAATTCGCCATCATTCTTAATTCCAGAAAGCTTCTCTGTTCTACTTAAAATAAAAATTCCTGTCGATTACAATTCAAAGCATGATAATTCTATCTATATTCTTTGAAGCCAGGAAGCTGCTCGATTCTATTTTAAACGAGTTCCTGGAAATCACGATCCGGGAATGTAATAATTCCATCTATATTCTTTCAATGTTTACGCATGGGTAATTGATTTGTTTTATCAGTCAATATTTCTCCGGAGAGAAATAAGATAAAGGAGTGGTCCGTGCAAGAAGTAGTTCTCCCTCGCAATTACTTGGCGAAATGAAATCCATTCGGCGCACGGTGTTTCCTCGGGCTATTACGACGAAGGTCGCACGAACTGGGGAAGTACAGTTGAATCCATAGAGCCGAGCACATTGTAAGCATCACGGTACTCGTAATGCTTCCCGTCGGCTGTTTGCTCGAGGTATCGGTTATCTCGGGCCAGGAAGGATGAAGAGAGAGAATGCTGGAGGAGGCCGCGCGCGATCGGCAAAAGAGGCGCCACGACTCGATGCGGTTACCTTTATCCGCTTCGAATCCTCCGGAAAAATCACGTCGATCGAGACTTCGGATCGTCGATCTTGACGACCATTAGCGGACTACACGAGAGAGTCCAGAGAAATTTTTTCGCTATGGCACCACGATTCTCCTCTAGACGGTGGAATGCTAACCGACGCCCGGAAGTATAGTCGATCTTCCATAGCTGATCTTCCAGCGACCGAGAAAGAAGTCAATTCGCATTCCCGACGAATTCCCTGTTGGAAAAACATTGTTGGATATTTTCAAAGGTGCTCTACAAGTTTGTCTAACGTAAAACAGACCACGTATAAGTATACCGTGTTGCGTAACACCTCTTCCTCCTTCCTCTGTTTTCTTTTTTGTTTCTTCCGTCCATAGACAATCTTCGTGAGAGGCAATTCGCAGTCAATTAATGGACCCCATTGAATGCTAATGTGGCGTTAATAACCAAGAAGGATGTGTCGAAATACCCGGGGATCCGTTCCTATCGCAGTCACGATGTCTGAAGAACGATGTTTAAAAGCTCAAGATCGGTTTCGGTATTGAAACCGTGATATAATCCTAGTCACGGGGCATTCGAACACTCTTCGAGGTTATGAAACGTGACTACGATGAATGATGCGGTCCGCTGGCGTTTTTGTATCGCTTTTAACGGGACTGTGACCAGAGGATCGATTGTAAAGAAAGAACGAAAAATAGCGAGTGAAAACTGGGAAAGAACACGGGGAATAATTACCGTTTTAAAAAGAAGTCGTAATATGAGTCGAAGAATCGGGGGTACGTGAGACTTTTCCGTCAAGGAACAGAAACGAAACGTTCGTTACTTGGAACACTGTAATTGCTGAAATTAAGTAAACTGTAAATACAACTACGGGAGTTGCATTCTCCCGGGATACGAAAATGGCGCGTAGAAGTGTTCGCCGCTCGGTAAGAAAAGAACAAGATCCTTAGCTGATGATAATTAGCCCGGCAACTACTCTCTTTGGCATAAAAGGCTAATCTACGATTAACCTAGCCATTTTTTCTGGTCATAACATAATGCTCGCATTGCAGCTCTGGTAATTGTTCGCCATTTTTTAATTCCCGCTATCTGCAAATTTAGATCTCGCGGTAGCTGCATTTAACCACCGGTTTGCGCGTCTCGACTATCCGTAATTTCCACTTTCTAAAAGTTCGCAGCCCGTCTGTCCAATATACAAACGAGCAAATATTATCTCGTAAGAATAGGTAGCGTATTCGCCTTTTCCTAATTCTACCTTTCTTTAGAATCTAAGCTCTAAAATTCCATAAAATTTTAGAGAAATTGCGTTTCAAATATTCCAGACACCTTTCTCAATTCGATATTTCTTTAGAATCTAATTTATAAAATTCCAAATTCCTTTAGAACCTAAACATCACACAATCGCGCTTCGATCGCACTAGCATTATAAATACCTTTCTCGATTCGATCTTCTTTGGAACCTAATCTCTATAATTCCATAAAATTCCTAAGGAACAATCGCGTCTCGATGTCCCGATGTTGATATTCTAAACCCGGACGGCCGTATGTCTCAATAAAACGTTTATTGCAAACAATATGTTGCCGAGAGTCCTCCGATGACCGCTTTTCGCGAGGCTGTCACGCGTGACGACGAGTCTGGTGGAAAAAAATTCTCTCGATGACCTCGATACGGAATGAGCGCGAAGGATGTTCCAGGACGCGTGCACCAGGATCTCGGATGGTTGTATTGATTACAGTATTCCGCGACTCGCTACCGTGGTCGAGACACGAGGCAAAGAATTGAAAAAACGAGAAAAAAGAAAGCAGAGGTAAAGGACGATGGGTGGAAACGAAAGAGAAGAGAAGCTACCGCCGCCGCCGCCGCCGCCGCGGTTCAGGATAATAAATGTGAGATTGGATCTCGCTGGTCATCTCATTGGCTTCGACTCGCTCGAGCGAGCAATGATCGAGATTATTTGAATATCGTCCGGTAAATACTCGCTCGGCCAACTGAAAATGACGACCGTAAACACATAGTTGACGATTATAAGCAAGCAAGTCAGACCTCCTCGGGGATCACGTTGGAAACTACGAAGAAAAGTAGCGCAACTATGTGTTTATTTCTCATGATTTTCTTCTTGTTTTCCCAAGGAAAAGTTTCGAGCAACTTCAGCGGCGATTATCTATTCCGGATGGAATCGAAAGTGCGCACGAACAGCGAAATTATCTTGGCGAATGTCGATCGAGATATTCGATCGAGGCTGGTATCGCTGCTTGTAAGAATGTCTGAAGCGCGACAAGATTTTTGCGTTCCAGATTCGAGCGTGTCTGACCAGTCACGGCCGTGTCTACTGAATTTATCGTCACAGCTTGTGAAACTGAAAATAACAGAGGCGTTCCTCGCTTTCCAAAATTTCTCCCGTCTATAATTAATGATGCATTGTCCAGTTTATACATCTGGTATGTTTTTTTCTTTGATTTTTCGTTGCACTGCAAGTTGGTTCGAACGAAATTCCGCCACTTGAGGCACGATTGTAGCTGGACCGGGAAGGTAACACTTTCCTCGTCGGTGATTTTCATACGCGCGTGCGTAGACCCGGCTGATTGTTAGTTGTTATCGCATTAAACATGACGAGCGAGAGTCTGCGCAACGGGAAATGATACGTTGTTCGTCTACGTGCAACAAAGACAAGAGAAGAATTACGACTCCGCTAAGGCTAGACCGTGGATCGTCTAAACATAGAGACCGTGCGCTAACTGCATTTTTACCATGGTAATATCAACGAGTCAACGATGAATCCGCGTAAACGCTGCCCTCGTCCCGATAAATTATACATTCAAAAATGCCCGGCCGTGCCCGCTTTTAAATATTTTTAGTCCGTTAACCCTGAACTGGACACGCAAATATCCAACCTCAATGTTACGTTTCGAAGAAACACGTCGAAAGAAATTCTAAATGGGAAGATTGCGTTTAGTGTTTGCAACGGTCCGTGAGCAAAGATATAGAAGACATCGTGATAAAAGTCTTTGTAATAGAAGACAACTGGTCGAGGGTGTGTCTCGTTGGCAATACGAATCTAACGTGTGCTATGAATCATAAGCGCAGTAAAAGCGTGCAAATAACCATGTCAATGATCTCACTTACGTGCCGACAAGACGCGTTTAATAATTCGATAGCGTTAAAAATTAGACCGTAATTTATAACTGTAATTTCGCAAATAAGAGAAGTCTAAACGAAGCAAGTTCGTTGTTCGACTGTTTCCTGTAAAATTTCGTGGTAAAAGTTCGGCCCGCAAAGTGTCTGGGAATTGTCTAAGGCTTGATTTACAATTGTGATTTGGCCACGTGAGATCGTGGCTGGCCAAATATTATACAACGCTCCTTAAGTGGGTTGTTCGCGTTCCAGCCCCAGTCACGCTCAAAAAGCTGAATAACATTTGAATGAATTGTATACGTAGCGTGACCGGTTGCTGGTTGCCAATTAAGTCGATTTCCAGACACGAACTCTGCCAGAAATTTCAATAGAATGTTCATCCGGCTAGTCGATTAATTCTTCGAATTTCGAAAAATTGCTTTCACACGCATGTTTCAATACCCATAGAACACTGCCGATAAAAGAATTACACGAATACATGTAAATACCGATGGAAGAAACTACCGAGCAGAATAAAGCGTATCGATGTCTACTCGAACGATCTGGAACGTCTGACGATCTCGAAAATGATTTTCTATCGTTTTCCTAGAACTGGTAGACTATAATCGGTTCCCGACGTGAATGATTCGTGTCCTGATGCTAGCCGTTGTATCTACAGGAAATTGAAGTCATTAATGCTCGACCAAGAGACGAGATACGCCCATTGGTCGTCGCTTCTTTCCACACGAACACGCCACTTTCTACCCGAGGGGCCGAAATGCTTTCCACTGGAATCGCCAGGCGGAAGGCGTTACTATTTTTTCTTTTTTCTTTTTTTTTTCCAAAGATATCGTCGATCAAGGAGGATGGTCCAATAGAGGGATTATCGTTATTAACCCATTAAGATGCGTGAAACTAGTGCTTTCTACCCTGTCGTGTGTCTCCGATCGCGTTTCATGGCAGTTTCTAACGGAAGGCCGTATCTGTTTTCCACAAAAAGATATCGACCACATGGATAATTATTTTTTCCCCGCGGTGAAACGACGAGCCGACGCTTCGTTTTACGCCGGGACGATTTGCAAGACAACTTGCAGCTCCGAAAGGGGAAGTGGTCGTTTTACTTTTGTGACGAACCAGCAGTGCGCAACGCGTTCGTCGTTGTCCTCGCGATTCCTCGCCTTAAGAAGGAACTAATAAATACGAGACTCGGCTCCTAAGTGAAATCTCCACGTTCCTCCTGTATATGTGTAACGTTTCATATCTTTTTCGTATCGCGTATCATTCATTAACGTCAATTAAATTCTATTTCAACGACGCGATGTTTTTACCGATGTCGGTGAACGCGAAGAAAATGGCACTGCTCCTCGTGTTATTTCTATCCAATGGAATCTTCTATTAAGTGTTTACATAAGGTGTTTTCGTTCATTTCTGTGATCGATAATGCAATTTTTCTAGAAATCGATACATACAGCGATTACAAATATTATTTGCGAATACTCTTATTTTCTAACGAACCGTTTTCTACGAGACTCTACATTTTATCTTTATAGGATCAAATGTCTGTAATCATATGGAAGTATTACTAAATTTAATATACTTTGATCTAATTAATTAGTATGTAAACGCTATAATAAATATTTACAATGTTGTACAAATACTTTCCGTAGCGTCTGTTCAAATATATAATATACTAGATATGTGTATGTATTATCATTAATAATTATTATCGATGCCATTAATTATTATTATCCGGTTATCTCAACCAGTTATGCAATTAGCTGAATAATGACGCATGTGTATATTTAATGCACACACGCTGTTTTCATAATTATTTTAACTCTTATTAGTTCCTTTTATTGTCCAAATAATTCTGAAACACGGTATATCGACGCTGAATTCTTTCAATATCCATTGAACATCCTTATGTATATTTTGCGTCGATTTCCAAGAAACCGGTCTGAAATACACGTTTCCCGCTACCAGGTTTAGATACGCACACGCGTGTTCGCCTATCCGCGTCTATCCGCCGATGCTTTCGATTTTATACAAAGCTTGGCAGTCTAGTTGAAACGTTAGAAAAGACGAAAACCATTTCGACGCTGATCCTTATTCGGTCTTTAATACGTAGCATTAAAGGCAACTCATATTGAGGAGATTAAAGGAAAACCCTCAGCGTAAAAAATATATAACTTTTAGTAAGAAAAGACGAAGAAAATAACTCAATCCCTAGGCATCCAAAATCTTCCATGCAACATTCACTTCTATGATACTTGATTAATACGAAAACTTCAGAGTAAAAGATATCATTTCCAATAAGAAAAAGAATGGAAAAAGTAACCCAATTCTATGCTATTCAAAACCGTCGATACCACATTGGCCCCTTGTTGATTGGCTTTTAACAATATGCAGCGATACGTAGCTCGTATTGAAGAGATTAATGCAAAACCTTCCGTCTAGAAAATGTCATTACCATCGAAGGAAAAAATAAAAAAAGAATAGCTGAATCCCCTCGCGTGTCAGTGTTTCCACAACGTTAGTAGAACGATTCGGTAAGTAAGTGGTGGTTGGCGAGAGACATCGCTCGATCGGACTGAGCCATTGGGCCCGTCGCGTCGTTGCCTGGCAGCTAGTGTCCATTGTGAGGTCGTGTGCCGTTATGAATCTCTAGTTATAAAACGGATCCTCCGTCTGCCGAGGTCCCATCTTTCCCTCTCGCCGTGAAACGCATAACTGTATCCTTTACACGGGCACACGTGCACCACTGTGTCGTCTGGCGAACGGAAGAGGATCGAAAAAGAGAAGAACAAATAAGAACAGTACGAACCTAAAGTGACGTTTGACACTCGGGACCAAGAGAAATCTAATTTACAGCACCTTATAAAACGTTCCTCGGGTTTCGTATCGCTGTTGCACCGTTACGTGCTTCGATCCCTTGCGTTTTGCTGCGGCGAACGTTTGTTCCCGCGGCGACCTGTCCACGGCTCGCACTTCTTGCGCGATTATACTTGCTTGCATGGAAGAAATCTGAGAGAAGACGCGAGTCGGGAAGTTCGTTGAAAATTTTAAAGAAGTTCTTGGCTCTGCGTGACAGAGATCAAAGATGGATATAACAATTAGGTATGAGGCCTTTTGATATATTTTCATTGTTTTTACGCGGGGCGATGTTGATAAATAGGAGGTCACGTTGGTAATTAATTTTCTAGGTTTGAAGTTTCGTTAAAAAACCCGTTCCTTGAAATAAAGAGCAATATCATTGACTCGTAAGTAAATGCAATATATCTTCTCTTACGTATACTTGAAAAATGGAATGGTCTTAACTGAGAACATTTCATAACTTCCACGTTCTAATTTTCTATCAGTTAGAGGCAAATGCATAGAGAAAGTCATTGATTTTAACGCCCCCACTATCCCACTGAAAAATATCTGCTCACTTAATATTCGCAAAAACGATTTCTAACTCATTACGTAACATCAAGATAGTGTCGCTGTCAAAGATCATAATAATTTCACGTTACTCCTCTCAATGTCACTTTATCCTGCGCTTTATAATCCTAACGATGCGATGCACACAAACTATTAGAAATATAAATCCGCCAAATCACGATATTCCTTCAGTGTCACACAAAATCCCAACATTTTATCGTTCGTTTGCCTCAGACATTAAAACTCTAATACGTAGCTATTTTCTTGGCTAGTTTCCAAGTCTGACAATAAGACTGGAGAACATCAAATGACTGCATTTGTCATGGCGTAACGAATCACGGCGGGTCGTGAGAACGTTTCCCTGGGACAAGGGGAAACGATTTCGCGTACAAAATCGACACTTCCGCCGGCGCGAGTGTGTCTTTGTTCTGGCCAACAGACAAAGGAACGCGAAGTCACGGCTACATCGACTGTGCTCGGCTTGGCCAACCTATGCACACTGTGAACGAGGCTTTAGGAACTCCGTGGTTGGAATGCCGAGTCGCCGTGTGTAACGGGCATGGAATGCGCGAGAGGAAGTCGTGCGCGCTCGCAGAAATTCACGTTCGATCGGCTGAAATTCAGGCACGCCAGCCTCATTTCCCATGCAGGACGAGGGCCACGGCATTGCTACACGTGCTCTTAACTACGTGACGTGTTTACATGGACCACTAGGAAACGACATATACGCACCGTGATCGCGTGAAAAGGTAGCCTAGCGTGATTTATAGGTATTTCGTTATAGAGAAGATCCTGCTCTCGGAAGATGCAGTGGAAGAAATAATTGTCAGAGGGAAGATAACTATCCGAAGCTTGAGCCATCAGAATCTCAGGGTATTTCATACTTTGGATCGCAGGAGAAAAAGTCGTTGGAAGATTGATCGGACATCGATCAATCTCTGACAAAATATGGTAAAGTATAATTTTTCATTACTAAAAAGTGCCGAATCTAAAGCGTAAGCGAATGATAAACGAAACTAATCTGGTTGTCATTGTAGCGTAACAGCTTCTACAATGAATCGTTGGTACAGTAGCAACTAGCTAGCGTGAACGGATCATTACCTCGTTGCCGGTTTCCGATCGTTCGCGGGACGATTTAATGGACCGTTCGCAGACCGTTTGCTCTGTTACAGCAAACCGATCATCGTCCGTTTCTTTCGCCTTGAGAATCCTCTCAAATGCTTCCGGAAGCCGCTGGATAAATAACGTCTCGTAAAAACGGAGAACCTTTACCGTGGTCCATGGCGTCGATCCGCTTACATTTTACATTGATGTAGCAAAAAGCAGATACTTTGATTATTCGCTCAACCAGCAACAACGTACACATTTAGGACGCTGCTCTTTCTAACATTCATAGCGATTACACGCTCTATTTTCACGTCTATCGACATTGTTTCGCGTGGAAAAACTGCAAAGGGAAGCTCGAAGAATCGTTTAGAACCGTGACAGGCTCGTTCGATATTTTCTTTCCTCTTGAGCAACGTGACTAGAATTACTTGGATAGAGTAGTATGTATAAGAGACTACTTAATCCATCAACGAAGAAAATGCTTCACCGATGTAGTTAATGAATCACTCGAGCGGACGCACGTCGGTTAAACATCGCAGATCTGCATAGAAGACAATTAAGAGTCGTTAAAATAATTCCGGTTAATTAAATGTTTCCAGTTGACGGACAGACGTCGCGATGGAAAGTCGGTTTTGTTCGCGACTTTCATCTAATTAATCCGACTGTCCCTATTTCTCGGTGATATATCGCAGTGTGGGTGGAAATACGGAAATAAATGGTTCGCGTATGTTTAATAATAGATCTGAGGCTGTTCTAGCTTGAAACGGTAACGGTGAACGGAATCGAAAATAAGCGTCCCTGGGTGAGAGAAAAAAAATGTAAAGATGTGGCAGGTAATTGGACGCCGGTAATTAACGGATGATAATCACGATAATGATTACGGCGATGACGACGATAATAGTGGTATCGTTGTATTATGCTCGTAGCAGGTAAGTTTACGCGTAAATCGCCGCGTTTCTCACATTTCTTTCAGTCAATCGACTAATTTATGGTTACCGTATCTTCTATATTTTCAACGTTTAGATCATCTGGGAACTTGTTGCAGATACGCCAGTACCTGCTGCTACTAGCAACGGAAGAAGAAAAGAGACTAAGACGACATGCATGAACAGGAAGAAGAGGAAGAGGAAAAAGAAATGTACCACGTTGGATCAATGAGAGGCGCTTTCACGATAATAAATATCTCACCATTTATCACGTCAACTGATTACGCCTGGAAAAACGTTACCGATTACCATTTTCAATCATCCTCGGACAGATCGATTTACGATTTCAGCCATTTTAGCCGGTCGATCATTCATCGTGTTAACGGCAAGGGACACGAAGTGAGACGTGCCATTCGAATGGCACAACCGCGTTTAAGAGCCGAGGCGAACGCGTTTTGTCGCGGCAATTAACGAGAAGGAACTTTCTTATTAACTTTCCTCGAAGAAGAGCACCATGGTGAAACTTTTACGCGGCCGCCGTGGCAAAGAATAGAGAAAGAAATTGTCGCGTGCCGGCCGGCTTCTCCAATCGTCACGGTCTATATATTTTAATTTTTAGTCTTACTGCTCGGGCAATCTGCCAAGAGTGAACGACAGTCGCATTTGTTTGGCGTATCATCGCGTGCGCACGTACCATATTAGTTTCTAACAATTTAATCGGTAATTTCTTGATGTTACGGGAAAGTGATCGGGCTCGTCGAATGATACCGTTTCGGATAGTTAAACGCCGAGAATTAAACAAGTTGAAATACGCTCGCTAGCGCCGAGATGTCCCTGAACTACTTTCCAACGCGGAATGCGAGGAAACTATCAATTTAAAGAGACACGCTTGAAAAACGGAAATTTATGCAACCGCATCTGATGAGGATGCAAGTGTTTGATAATACAAATACAGTACATTTTAGAAAGTTCGATAAAAATTAAAAATTCCCCTAGATTTAATTACCGACAATTTAACGGCCGTGCGAATGCGTAAAGTTCAAGTACCCCAGAAAACTGATTGTAATCTTGCCTCGGAATCGTATACAGAAATTTATCATCGTTACACCCGTTATTTCATATCCGGATTATTATAAATATAATTGATGCGTGTTCATTAACTCGACTCGAGTAATTTACATTCCTAGATCTCGATTGCGTTGTGCGTAGAGCAGTATTTTAATAGAGTGGTTTCTTTCTCCTGGTTTTTTTACAAGTGCTTTTAGTGGAACTTGTTTAGTCGCTTTGATTAAAGTTCGTATTTGTCCTATCACCTCCGATCTGAATCAGCGCGCTCGTACTTTTTTCTAAGCGCGATTCCCCAGATATACGTGCGTGTGTGTGCAACCGTTCGTATACCAGAAATTTAATCAATGCGACTGCATGCAATTAAAAGTAAAACGTGTTTTGAGCTTGTCTTATCGTTCTCATTAAAATTGGAAGAGCATCGCTGTATTTCTTTACGTTTTGCTTTGGCTAACGTCCGCAGGAATTAACGAGCAACTTATTCTCTCCGATGTGGTAAAAGAATCGTGTTTCTTCAGCCTATCTCCATTAATATTACACTGGTAACATACGGTGCTAACATAAGGTGTAGCGGAAGTTCTCATGGAAACAATCCGACGTTTCCAAAATATTCATTACTCGTTTATCTTTTACTTATTAGCATCGAGTATCGTGAAAATTGTATTCGTACGATCAGCGTGTTGAAGCGATTTGTACTTTCAATCTCTAATAACACTTGAAGGAATGTATACCATGAATTTTAATATTCATATTTCAATTTCACTCTGTCGGATAAAGAAGATAGCAATTAGAGATGTGATACGTCTCTCCGCAAATAAGATACTCTCGTTACCACTTTCTACGATCGTTTAATCCGTATGATAGCTATCTTCCGTTCCTGTATCTGTAATTACAAAGGGGACGATTAACATTCATTCATTACCAACAGTGTAACAGTTTGCAACCCCGACCTGATCTACGTATTAACATATGTTAAATAAATATAGGATAGGATCGATCGGACGAGTTTCTAGTTTCAACCCTTTTCCGGGATTTAAATTCTATTTGCTCTATTTTACAAGCTTCCCTCTTTTATCGATCGTTCTGCTACACGAAAGACGTGGCTTGATGGAAACTGTACGTTTTATGATTAGCTCGGTATAACGTATGTTGGTGGTAGAATCTGTTTATTAGTATCCGAGGGCATTAAATCGCTGCGTACATCGTAAATTGGTACCAAGTTACAAGTTACGTTTAACGAGTGACCGTCAAAGGAGTCCTCCTCGTGGTCCGTGAAACTACAGCTGCACGAGCACGGAGGAGAAAAAGTGGTCGGTGCGTATTTACGTAAATTGGTGCGTATGCCGGCCAATAAAATCATTACGTTGAAACGAAGAATCTATGGGCACGAAATCCAAGCACCGTTATGTATCCAGGATGGACATCGAGCGGCTGATTTACTTAAACCCGGAATGGCAGTCGTTCTCATTATCGGTCACTTTATTCCACGTGGAAAAGGATGTTGAACCGTACACGTGTATCCTGATCATTTCCAGCCTGCTACTCGCTATATCAAAGTTACAGAATCTCATAATGTTGCTAGTGAAACACGAATATCTGTTTCTTCTTTTCCATCTAGACAATTTGTTTTCGTTAAGATAAGATATCTATTAGGAGGATCGATTCGTACATGAAATGTCCGTGACACGATTCTTTCACCGTGACGTGATTGATTGGTGAACATTGAGAGGTGAATGTTCTTCGTCCTGTGCCGCAAGGAGGAGAACGATCACGTAAGAAACGCCTAATTTATTATGCCTGACTACTCCCGTATCATTAATTTCTCCCTGCCTAAATAATTACTCGAGTTCGCGTTAGTGGTTCGCACGACTTCTGCGTGTGCACACCCACGCGGTTATGTAACAGCCGTACCCTGAGTTATTAGGCAGCGATCCACGGCTAACAAAGAAAGTAATCGGCACAAAGATACCGCGACAGCGTTAATTGAATCGGAGCCAGGAATTTAGCCGCGTTTAAGGCCTCGCCTCGAGACTCGTAATTCTCTTTCGTCGATTTGCCCAAGTTTCCATTGTCCCACGGACACGTTTCATAATTATTATTCATCGCGAATAGATGGTGAAAGAATAATAGTCCCGATTCCACGGCTTGTTTTTCGAATAGACTCGTTCCGCCGTGCAAGGGTTTTCATTCAGGAGAACAATAGTATTCCAGCATGTTCCATGATTGTATATGCAACAAAGAGCAGAATATAATAACGTCGGTGTAATCATTCGCGAGAAAACGTGCCGAGTGATTTTGCATTATGAAAAAAGACGCGGTATTTTATAATTGCCGTAATTGGCACAAAACTAACGATCATCGGTCTTTTTCACGGTGAACATAGATGCGTTCTCGTGCGCTGGTTTATTAGCAGCAGCAGCTCTTCGTCAGGTGTGCGTATGTGTGTAAAGACTAGTTGCCTGATTCGTAGTGGTTCGCGTGTTTCCTTTTTACAGTCGACCGTGTGTGAATGAAATTGCACGACTCGTTAAGGTTTTTTTCACGGTCGAAAATGCATTAGAAGGATCGTCAGAGTCGGAGAGATCCAGAACCGGCGTTTCCTTAAAGGGACGAAGCGAGGAAGTTCAAACGAGATCCTGTCGTCGTCATCTTCGGGAAATGGTCGAAAAATAAAGGACATTAACGTCCTATGTTCGCGTGCATCAAGACATCTTGGATAACATGTCTTATCGGTACTATGTATCAAACGTAACATCTAATTTTTAAATCCAAGTTTCTAAGTAAACCTGTCCTCACAGACATTTCACTACGTCCAATTTCCAAAATTTTCACGATAGTCTACCTTTCGATTATCGCACAGAATCGGATTCGATAAAGGTACAAAACGCAGAATGCAAAGAGGTTACCTGAATTTCCTATGAGTCACACGTGATCTACGTTCAACCTTCCCGATGCATGGTTCGAAGCGCACGTGAAATAAAATTTATTCACGAACTAGCACGATGCAGATGAAAATTAATTTTCATTGTTGAAATCGAATGCAACTGGCACGACTTTCGTTCACCGGGGTCTCGTGAGGGAAGAGACATTCGTTGACGCGATCCGCTCTTTAAGACGACCGGAGGTTTACTGACACCGGCGCCTCCACCTGTTCGTAATGTAAGCCAGGTTTCAGTTTATCCTGTGATGCGTCACGTAGAGGGGCAGAAAGGACAAACGTGAAGAGTATGTGGTCGATATTCAGTCGTTTTCTTACCATATATGCATGTAAAATAAACACGAAACAGACACTGAATGGTAGATCTAGCTTTTAGAATAGGTAATCTTCGTCACGGACGTAAAACGATTGCAACGGTTATTGCATGAGTATTATCGCAGAGACTCAATTCACGAACAAGAACTTACTGCTGTATCAAACTGATTTTTAACGTCGCTTTCCATCACATTTATTCTCATTCTGTGATGTTTACTTGAGAATATAAAAAGATGGCGATCGTAAAATTTGAAAAAGTATGAATATCGAGCTATTATAGATATCGAATTGAAAGAACATCTTTTGAAATAGCTTTATACCTTTATTGTGTATTATTATTGTACTTACAGCATATTAAACGCTAGAACACGCTGACGAAGTAGGAATTTCTGAATAATCAGATGAACGTTCGAAAGAAAGGAATTTTTAATTTGATCTTCGAATTAGCGAATGCATTAGTTTAATACTGAATATGGCCACAAGGTGGCGGATGTTACCGCGACTTTGATTTGGCGGGAACAGAAATACGTAGGTGAAAATTAAATAATTTTGATCGATGAAAGAGATGCTACTATAATATTCAAATATGAATTATAGTCGTGCGAATAAGTCGACGAATGTTAAGATGTCCATCACTGTATTATAAATGAAGTGGCACTATAGATAAAATATGTACTGTACTTAAGTGCAGTAAATAAATATTATAAAAGTACGAAACTGTAGATTTTGCTTACGATTACATATAAGGTATCTTGTTCAATATCTTGTTTGTAATGTTATATCACAATCTAGTTTCAATTCTACTTACTCTAAGTATTGCGATCTTATCTATTCTTGAATCGGTAACGTTGGAACTGACACTTAGATGGTAAGGAAGTTCAGCAAAACATGTGACATACAACACGAAACTTTGCATATCAAACTGTATATATTAATTTATGTGTACATGATTAACTATTGATTATGATTAATGATATAATTATGTGTATGTAATTTACTTCCCCTTTCTTTTGTCTCTTTGTTTCATCTTTTTCCTCATTTTGTCTCCTTTCATCTTTCTTTTCCTTTTTATACCTGTTGAATTCATTCTTCCTCTCCTCTTCCTGTCATTATATTTCTTTCATATCCCTAATAATTCTTTTCTTATCTTTTTCCCATTTTCCTGTTTTGTTTTTGCTTTCCCTTTTGTTTTTTTGTGTTTTTTTCGTACATCGAACTGTGACTAACGAGATACGATGATACACGAAACTATTCGAATTTACTATAGGAATTTTTGTATGAATATAGAATATATTATGTTCATTGTATCAAACTTCTTGAAAATATATATGTTATCAGATCTGTTTCAAATTTTACCAATCACTAATTATTAATTGCGATAATCGTATCTTGTTACAGTGCTAGTGAGATTTTAAAATGTTTTGTATAATGTATACAATAAAAGTTTCTAAAAAGGTTAGTAGGATTTTATTTTAATCTTACTTGTCAATATTATAACCTTACTCCACATTAGAATCATATTTTATTTTGTTCTATGTCGATCGAAAATAATAAAAAGTGATGATAAAAGAATTTTGAATGTCTTAAAACATTTACGAATAATAACAGCAGGTACAAATAACATATACATAATTGATGAAAGTTATCAAACGAATAACATATGAAAAAGTCTTAAAACATTTAGCACTTATAACATTTATACAAATAATTGACTATAATTGTCAGATTAACAATAGCATTACTGATTCATAATAATGTATGAGTAACATATAATTAATAAAAAATTTTCATACGAATGAAATATCAATAAAGGAATAATAAATATGTATATGTGGGCTCGTCTGTATACATATGTACGTACAAAATATAAGTTAATCACAGTTCCTTCGACCCAGATATTATTTTATTTTGAAATAAAAATTATCCTTCTTCAGCTTTTTATCTATAAATCAGTTTCTTAGATTCATTTCTGTTCGTCGAAAAGATACTAGATCATTTGTGTTTACTTTCTATAGTTCCTACGTGCATCTCAGTATTCAATCTAATATATTATTTTCTCCTTTTTTCTTTTGAGACATAATATGTTTATTGTTGAAAACATATCCTTGAGCATAGGTTTTTCGGGAATTTGACGAATCCTATTCGTGCATACGCATCTAACTAGCGACCTCCCCCCCACCCTACTCCTTGCCACCCGAAATTTGCAGGATAAATCGCGGTACGAGAGTCAGTTAAGCATGGAAAATCAGAGAGATTAGACGTACATTTATTCGTGTCACTTCGTGACAAATATCTTTGGTACTTTTATAGGCATTTTTTACCTTCATATTCACGCTATCGTTATTTTCACTTAATTGTACGTTTTTCTTTAATACTTTATTATAATCTATTATTTAGTTATCTTCTCTTTTTTATCGTTTTTTTGGTTGCTCCATTTGCCGGTAGCTCGTCTAATGAGTTTTCGGAAGACAATTAGACTTTGATTATTGTTTCATTTTCAAATAATTTGCTCTTTTTATACATTTGTATTAACATTTTGTTCTTTTTTTGTGCAGATTGCAATTATTTGATTTCGAAGGAAGCTTGAAAGTATTAGAGAGATGCTGCGAAATTCGAAAGGACGGGATGAAAGTCAAAAGGACGCCATGGTGATTAACAATAAATTTAATAACTTTTCGTCGAAATGAGGTAATATTTCATTTATTTTAAGGAAGGCAAACGTATTTATATGTTTGTTTCCTTTTTTTAGTTAGGTGATTGGTAATATTTATTCACTATGCGATTAACTCCATTTATTATAAATATTTTGTGATATTAACTTAATTAATATCTAATATAACAAATTCTAAATTTACGGTTTATTAAGAATACCAAGATGAACAATGCAAGATTAAGGAAATTACTTTTTTCTTTCGAATATATTAAATTATATTTCCGAAGAAATTCAAAAGATTATTTAACATAAATTTGACATAGATTTGTTTCATTTGAGTAAAAAAACCAAATAACTTTTTCATTTTGTTTCATTATTCGTAAATTGTCTGTAATATAGTATTGGCTATTAATTTCATCATTTTCAATAACTTCTATTACATTCGAGAAAATACGCTATCACAGACAGGTTTAAACAGGTTCTGCGCATCGCGTTTTTTTCGTATTGCGCAGCTTTGTTTAACGGTCAGAAAAAGTACACCATGTTGCATTAGAAGGAAGTCACGTAATGCATAAAATATTTGAAGCTGTAATGGCGGACATTCAATTTGGCGGGTAATTTTTACAAATCAATCTTATCATAAAATATTCATACATATACACATTTGACAATAATAAAAAATACTTTGAAAAATATTTTAAATAAACTAACGATACATTCTCTTTCGTATTCTTGGTATGATATTTCTATGCATATTTTCGTTCTCTTGATATGATATATGGTTCTACCTATTGTAATCATAATTAATTCGTAGTTTTAACAAAGCAGTATTTTCGTAAACAAACACACGACTCCCTATCCCTTACCTCTTATAAAGTTTTTCTTTCAGAATATTTTTGTGACCGTGCGCAATGCGGTTGGTAAAGTCAGTGTTTGCTGCGTTAAATCACATTTAATATTGACTTAGTACATAACAATCTTCATTAGATTTAGTTATAATAATCAGACGCGAAATTAGAGTCAGTGTGTTCGCCGATTGTCATTTGACTTAAACGGACGCGGAATAGTCTATTATTTTTTTTTTTTTTTTTTGTTGTTGTTAAACATTCGTTTTCGGTAGTAGAATCGCAGGTCTCGCAAGAGGATAAAGCCTTTCCTGGAGCTCAAGAATGTAAGCTTTTCGTACACTGCATTTTGATTTATTTATTGAACTAAAATCTTAAAATTTTGCTATTGAAATACACAATAAAAATGTTTGATATCGTTCAGAAATTGGTAGAGCCTCAATTTCTAAGTCTGTCATTATTGTATTAAAGTTCCATTTTTTATATAGTAATGAAACTTTATTAGAATTCCAAATCTTTTTATTATTAAAATTTCACGTTCGAATAGAGTTTTATTTTTCATTGTTTTAAGTTTTCTAACAATCACAAGTACGTTTTCAAGAACAACTTATAATATTTAACATGTTTTGTTACAGGTTTTTCACAACTTTCATCTTTTTCCCCCTTCTTTTGGAAGGATGTAGCGGTGTTTTAAATTTATACATGTAAGAATCTTTGCACATTGTATTTTATTAATTTTATTCCTTGTATTTCGCTGTAATTATTATTAATCAAAAACAAAAATCTAGTTTTAAATTTTTATATTAGAATTGTGACTTTTATTCTAATTATAGTTTATTAGAATTTTAATCTCTTTTGCTATTAAAGTTAAGTCTTCATAGAGTTTCATATTTTCTTCATAGTTTTCTTCCATTGAATTCGACGATTCCAATTTGATGATGACTTGATGATGATCTCCCTTGGATCAGAACAACATCGAAGACAATATTCTTCACATCTAATCGTGAGTCGCATGTATTTGTGTTCCTCCGGTCATTCAATCATGTCGAAGGATGAAAGGTCCGAATCGACACGGGTGATTGGTTGTATACGTAGAATTTTTGACGAGCATAGTGACCGCGGGTATTTATACCCGTGAGTAGTAACATTTTTTGTCTATATTTTGTTTATTAGTTCAGGATAGGTTTTCTTGCACACCGCGTTTTTAAATGTTAATGATAATATATATAATATATATAAGTATGATATTTACATATTGCAATATAAAGTATTTTGTTTAAGTAATATAATCTTGACAATAATATAATAATATATTATATTATGAGATATAATTAGTATATATATGCATATGATTGAAAATTTCATAATATATTCATTATAATTATTTATAAAATCAAAGTATTTTGTAGTGAAGAAGTCTGATGCCCTCAGACTTCGTTAATATGAAAATTCAATTATGATTAAAGTTATTATAATGCTAATAAAGACTATAAATGATATTTATTTTAATCTTTTACTTTACAATTGTATGGAGCAGTTTTATTATTTGAGTATACACAGTATAATTTCAGTAAAATTCGGAATATGAAATATGAAAGTATATGTTAAAGTATAACTTTGTCTGGCCGTCATGACGGATGTTATCAAATTTCACGCGCAAGAAAACACTTCGCGGCAGGCTGATATCAGAATCAAAACAAGTTTTGAACGTTTCTTTGTGTTTTCAAAGATGTGTTTTGATAAAGATATCGCCTGAGGATATTTCGAATAATACAGTTCATTTAGAGTCCATTGTAATTCATTGATATTAATATTACTTGCATTGAATCTTAGTTTATATTTAATAAATATCTGTATTCTTCATTAATTTCTTTCATTCTAGCTTAATAGTTTAATTGTTCATTAAAATAATAAAGTAAAATACAATATAGAATTATTAAAATTTGAAATGAAACTAGATTGCAAAATCAAAGAATATTAGCCCGTTAGACAGAAAATATAATAGATAGGCTAATCATATTTTTAGCATAGGATTTTCAGGTTTAACCCCTTCCATGTTCATTGTCAGAATCTCATTCACGTGCCCAGGTGCTTCTTGGGTGGGAGGAAGGCAATGAGCATGATGAGTAGTCTATAAACTTAACAATTTTTTCAGCGACTGACGTTGCGTTAGTGAATCGTGCACGATGTATTTTCCACTGTGTGTGTATGTGGTTAGGCTGTGGAATTGCGTCGTTTTTGCTATTTATTATAATGTTGAAATAATTATGGATTCGGAAATATGAATCCAATTACCATTGAAAATAACAGTGTTAATAAATAAATATTGTGGATTATAAATAGTAATAATACTAATTTCAGTATTAAACTGCGATGATAATTACATTGATTACAATACAGCGATTTATTCTAGTCAAATTATTTCTTTATATGATATACATATACATGATTATATACGATTGTGGGTATTTAATTAATATTGAAATTTAAATATATTTGGATAATCAAAGTTGAAATATATAGAATATTTTTACGCAATGGTCGCTAGCCATCGTCAGTCGATTTCAGGAAAATGGTACGTACTTTAGAGTGTGAAAGTTGTATGCCAAACTCGGGTGTCGGAGGCGTCCCGGGACGTCTCTCTAGTGTAGGCCTTTGCGCCCGGGTTATGTGTGAGAACCGTGGAGTGAATGTGTTGGTATGCTTGTTTTGCCATTTTTTTCAGTTTTAAATAAAGGTTTCCGGGTAGGATAGGTAGCATATTTTCTGGTATGAATGTTAACTATAAGTAGGTAGGGCCGGGCAGGTTGGCACAGTCTTTCGTCGGGTAGGCGCGTTTTCGCGTGTCCAACCTGTTTCAGGAAATTTGATTTGAAAAATTGACGGTGAAGCTGGCATCACGAATGGAGCATACCATTTGTCTTGAGCCTTGCCTATCGATTTTTCGAATATCGCGGTCGTGGTCGCGAGTGGGTTCCGAAACGAACGTTTATTGCTCGAGCTTGCACATGCGAACGGACAGCGGTCGCTATGATCGTTGGTCGTCCATGTGCGCTGGGAGTAGCATCCGCGATTTATCTTTTTATTTTACCTTTATAAGTTATTTTTTATTTTTGCGATTAGAAAGACTCGAGCCTAGATTTAAGTTTCAGCGGGCATTGCGCCCGAAGTAAGAAGAGGCTATGAGCCGAAGAGGCCCGGCAAACTGCCGTTCAAGAGGGCAACTACCAATGGCTCTCCATCCTCTGGATCATCCAGAGCATGGAAAGTCATTCTCGTTACTACTTTGTCACTATGCTCGCTTTTAGTATTTGTAGTAGTAGTAATAATAGTTCTTTCTTTTCTGTTTTGGCCGATGTATATGTCAGGCCATCATCACATTGGGTAAATCGCGGTTTTTCTTATTAGTGTCGCAAGAGATTAATTACGGGTTGAATTAGAGTTGCGAAATAATAACGTGCCTTTTTATTAATGTCGCGAGAGAATGATTACGGTTTGAATTAGAGTCGCGATAAAATGATAATCGCGCCCGTTTTAGAGTTGCGAATTACGACATCGCGATTGTCTTTTGCAATTTTTATTATGAACTTTTAGAACTTCCTAGAGAATTATACGTATCAAAATTTATCTTTTTCTATTGTTTAAAATTAGATTATAGAAATATTAGTTTTTAATTAATTGTATAGTATTGTAAGTTGCAATACCAAAATATGCGAAGTAGCTTTTGATATAGTAAATAGTAATTTTCACTGAATTCACTTTAAGAGTTAGCGTTGCGATAATATTCCATCACGATTTCTAATTATTTTTCTTTTTAGCGTTGCGATAATGAATGGTCGCGTTTTGTTAAATAGAGTTGCGTTTACAAAATACCCAAAACCCTTCGACTGCATTTGTGGAAGACCTGAATCACTCGATACAACTACAAGAGTTGTACGATTGTGATCGTTCATCAGCAACCTCCTAAATGGTTGCACTGGTATATGTCAGCCTTCCACTACATTGTGCAAATCGCAATTTTTTTTATTAATGTCACGAGAGAATGATTACGGTTTGAATTAGAGTTGCGATAAAATGATGTGTTTGCTTTAGAGTTGCGAATTATGATATCGCGATTTTCTTTTGCAATTTTGATTACGAATTTCCAGAATTTCTAAGAAAGTAATACATATTAGTTTTCTTGTGTCCTTTAAAATTTTTCCTTCTTTTAAGATTAGATTTAAAATTATTAACGTTTCATTAACTTTATAATACTGCAGTTTGTACTAATATAGTATAATATTTGAACTAGCTTTTTCTTCATATAGTGAATTAGTGAATAATGAATTAGTTAATATCGCAAATATGATGAAGTACTTATCGCGATTTGATTTTGAGAATTTTCTATTTCATAATTACATGTAGTAAATTAAAGTTTGTGGAATAGAATGAATATACCACTCACGGTCTGTTTCCGGGGATTGTATTGAGTGGATACTTTGATGGCCCTTCTGGCTTTTAGAGTAATTTTTTTCAGCTCCTTTTATTACTAAAGTGTTTGTGATTGAAAATACTGCTAAGATATGTTTGCTTAATAATAATGAATATTTTTGCGGAGGAATACTATTATTATTATTATATATAAAGTGAAATAGATATACTGAAATATTTGGATATCATTTCCATACACTATTGCATTATTAACTTATTTAAAAGACATATATAACTCCAGTTTATCTTTCTAAAATTAATAACAGTGAATGTCTGTTATTATAGTCTTATTTTGTAACAACTGATATGAATTGATTAGTTTGGTGAAAGAGTTATTGTTGTCTTGGTTAAATGAAAGGTCATTTGATGGTTTAAAAGTAAATCATATGGTTTTAATCGCGTTTTTTTCATCTTAGTATTTCAATTCAATTTAAATTCAATTTTTTTAATTCAAATTTAAATTCAAATTTTTAAGTTCATATTGAGGTTTTGATGATTTCATATTTTCTTGTACCTAATGTGTCCTTCTTTCAGCTTTTTTTTAAAGTATCAATTCAATAATTAAGTATGTTCCAGATGTATTAACTCGTGGAAAGTGTAAATTATATATATGGAATTTTAATCACTATTGAGAGATACATATGAACAAACGATTCAAATACGGAATAGTAGGTATTAGAAAAGAAGAAACAAAAAAAAATGTTTAATCATTGGTAGTTAATTACATATATCTCATAAAATTGAAATAACTTTTTTGTGATTTGTGTCTGTTTCAGGATTCATTGTAAGATCGACTATAGAACAATTATATTATGTATCCCACACAATGTTCCAAACAATTTCCCGTTCCTTCCCTTTATGACAATTTTTGTGTAGATAGGTTTCTTTTATATGGGATCCCTATAAATAGGCTTCCAAATTTTTCTAGTTAGGACTCGTAGAAGAACAGTTGAGAATTCTGATACTTAGGATAAATTAAAGGACCTCTAGATTTCTGATGAGTAGGGTTTAAAGAGATCTCTAGGTTCGTGATAGGAAGGTTTCTACATATAAAGACCCTTTTAGACCCTCATAGGTAGAGCTAATACAAAATTTTTTATTTTATTTTAATCGATTTAAATTCAAGTTTGTTTCAGAAATATCTACAGAAACAGTGGGAAGAGGAGGTAACAGAGTATTTCAAGCTACAAATATACGATACGCTTTAAAGGAACCATTCCATAAAATACCCTTTGTCCCAGCCCCTTTATTATATTAAGATATTTGTGTAGTTAGAACTCATAAGAGCTTTGGGGTTTTAATAGGCAAATTAAATTTGATTATCAATTAAGTAGAGGTTTTCTTGAAATTAGCAAATAGGGTGCTTTCCAATACGTTGCTTTTAATGCTTTCAGTGCTTGCGGTTAGTTTTGGGTTAAATGCATGCATAATTAAAATACTATTTAGTAATAGTAGTAGTAATAAATAGTAGTAGTAGTAGTAGTAGTAGTAGTAGTAGTAGTAGTAGTAGTAGTAGTAGTAGTATTTAAATTTTATATTTTTTACTGTTAGATTTAGTTGTTCGCGTCGGTTTTCTAAACGTTTCTTTTGATGTTCCTTTTGTATAACGATCAGAGGTTTGAATGTTTTGCAAACGCACATCAAAAGAAGAATTTCCTTAAACTTTTGAATACAAAATTAGTCAATTCTTGCGTAAAAGGAAGGGTGGATGGGATCGTGGATAGGGAGGGTCTCCACTCGCAGCAACCTCCACGTGGTGAGACCCGGGTAATCGACATTATTTCATATATAATTACTAATCGCATTACTATACGTGATACAATTATTAATTATATAGCAAATAATACGAGCTGATTGGCTGCGATCGCGATTGTAGTTAAATTATTTATTGTTATTGTTAGATATTTATTAAATAGTCTCGTTGATTTGTGTATGGGCGAAAACGACATAGGTTTTCATCTTGTAGTTGTCTTTGAGTAAAAATATGTTCAATAATTTAAAAGGTTGTCATTATATTTCTTGAAGTTTATCTTGCAATACTAAACACTTCATTTAATTTTGTGTTAAACTGAACAATTATTGCACATATTCATATTGTAATTATAAGATATGACCGCCTGTATATTATACAGAATCTGGTAATAAAGTTTAATTGTAATTCTAAGTAATCATATTCAAATCAATTCAAAGTTGTCATATTCTTCTATAAATCAATCACTAAACAATTCATTAAATACTTCCCTTGCATTTATATACAGTTCCTTACTTTCCTTCATTATCTGTGATATAATAGAAAACTGACTTACCTGTCGAAAGTAAGACTGTCTTGTCCGTAATCACACGTGTTGCATCCGCTGCACCTCGATGATAAATCAGATTCTCGATCGGCATCATCGGAGCGACCATGTTCCTTTCGATGATCAGTTACAATACTCCACGTTCTATGGATAAGGTAGAATAGGTAAAGCGACTTGCTTCGTTGGCAAGGCTGCGATCTTGTGTTCCCCATTTTATCAGTTGTCAGTACTTTGCGACGTGCAATTTTTTATTTATCTTGACTTTTATTGCTTTAATCAGTTCTCAAAGAAGGTCTGAAATTTCGATAAAAATAAACTTTCACAATTTGCGATCATACGAAGCAAGGTAAGAAAGCACTTGTCTCTAGTTTCTTCCTATTTCATACCTTTATAGAGTTTCTTCTATTCTCTTTATTTCATTCGTTTATAGTTTCATAGATTCCCTTCTATTTTCTCAGATTAATTCGTTTTAACGCTACGAGATACATTAACGATATGCACCGCGTACAGAGTGCTTTTTGTAATCCTCTTTGCTCGCAAGATTTTTCTCCTTATCGATCAGATATCTCGCGTGATACGCCCACATTCCTTGGACAATGAGGAATTTTTCTCGCGCGATGTCTCACCGATATCACGCTATCTCCTGCATTGTCTTTGCCTCCACCAGCGTGTGTTCGTACTTGCGTAATTACAGGCTTGGCTGACCCCTCGAAGGGTGCATTTATAAATTAGCCGCGTGTGTCTACCCTTCTTTCACCATCGGCGGAAGCGTTAAAAGCACGTCCTCGTAACTTTATTAACATATCTCGACATGCAAATCCATAAATTATCCCCACGACTTCAACACGTGATCGTTTAAGCGATTTCTATATCGTTATTTGTACATTTCTATCGGGTGACATACGAACAGTACCTTGGTTGCATAATGTCATCGATGCACTTACACGTGCACCCTCGGATCGTGTTCGGTTGAATCTTAATTTTCGCTTAATTACGACTTCATTAATTAGAGTAATTCGCTCTACGGGTACAATTATAGTCTCGTTACTGATACCGGTATACGCGTCCTTGCTACGATTCACGCGACATATTATCTTCGTGTCGTTAACGTCATTAGTGTCACAGTAGTCGGTGGCTCGACGATTCCCATACTTGTTGCTCGTGTACTGCCATCATGTACGGCCCCCGTTGGCGCACTCGGATGGAAAAGAACGAGTTCCTTCGAAACGCGTCCTGTCGCGAACGTCCACAGCCATTCATCTTATCCAGTGGCACATTAGACCTTTCGTCGTGCAAATTTCTTTCAAATCGATATAACGGCGTCCCGATGGAAATTTCGAACGATTCACGATTGCACACGTACCACGCGGAACGAATCGAGACGTCTTATCGTTCCATGCCGATTTACAGCGATAAGAATCTAATGAACAGTTGGATGAATCAATTTGTCCGAAGAAAGTAAACGCTGTTCGCACCAAGTATTAAAAGAGGAATTGATTAATCGATGAATGACGAATGACGCGACGAGCGGAACCTCTGTGAACTTTTGCAAAAACCCAGCCAGACGGTATGGCTAGAAAACCTAGTGATCCACTGACACGCGAAAAATCGTTGAAACCGTTATTACGCTGCATTACGAGCTCATTCCGACGCAGGGAGCATTTTTCCTCCGTTTAAGGCAATCGATTTCTTACGCCTTTCTTTCTTTCTTTCTTTCTTAGAACTGTTATCCGTAGTACTGTCCGACTTGTTTTCTCTCAAACGACCGAGATCGCTAATGATTCTGTCTCTTTAGTAAATAGATCATACATTCTTCTTATACACGAATCCTATTCATAATAAATCAAATTTCATGGTATAAATATAGCAATATCTCCCGATGCTATTTGTATCGTAATATTTACCAACACAACGAGTCGTCACAAGCCGTCTACTTGAACCATAATCTACGCATTTCGATCGCTCGAACGGTCTCGTACGAGGTCCTCGCTGATGCGTGTCGCCGTTTTAATTGTACTGAATTTCTCTCGAACGCGCGTCTGTGTTAAACGTAAAAAACGTTAGCTCTAAAATCGAGCGAAACTTGTCGAATGCCCGAATCCGTCTTACAACTTCCTGTCCACTGGAGAATCACATTTCACTTTCTTCGACGTCTGTGTCACGCGTCACTGCCGCCGACGTTTACCACACACTTGGTTTTCAATCGTGTTCCTCCTTTCTCGAAGCGGCGGGCGTTCGCTAATTATATATTTTCTGACGTAGGTTGGAAATTGGCGCGTGTACGCGGACCCCATAGGTATGTATCGAAAGGTCGGTAAAAATCCTTGCACGAGAGGCTGCGGAGGCATTCACCGGGCGGGTTTCAACAGCCGACTGCCAACTCGTGAATGCCCCGAGGTGCACGTGTGAGCATCGCCTCTCTCCAACGAAGCTCCTCCACATCCCGCCTCGCGGTCGCCACCAACGTCCAAGAGAATTCACGAACCGCGTGTGGGTCAAGCCACGACCTACGTCGCACCCGTGCCCTGTAGGTCGCATCAAATACGCGTAAACAAGGGATCGATTCACTGGGTCAGCTTCCTCGATCTACTAACCCTTCATGGTCGTACGTTGATCTGAACTTTACATTTCGTTCCGCTCTTTCTATTTTCGACAGTTATTCGGTCATTAAAACGAAATTAACTTATTAATCTTTCGTGATTTTACGTACATCTGAACTTTACATTTCGTTGCATCCTTTTCTTCTGATATATGAGATATACACGTATGTAGTCTTTTATACTGAAACTTAATTCGATACAAAGGTACGTATGGCAATGTAGGTTATTTGTTTAATCTATTTACTTTTTATGGCTTTACGGTCGACTGAGTTTCATCTTTCGACTTATTCTTTTTTCTTTTTAGATACAAGATATATGTACTTTTTTTATACTGAAGTTTAATTGATTACACATACGTCGATGTAGATTATTGAAACTATATTGATGAATCTATTAACCTTCCGCAGTTTTGCGTAGATCTGAACTTTATACTTTGTTTTATTCTTTTAACATATGAGAAATGTATACTCTTCTGTATCGAAGCTTAATTCGATACAATTATGTCAACGTGGATTATTGGAAGGAAATTGGTTAATCTATTAACCTTTCGTGGTTCTACCGTGGTTCTACTTTGATTTGAATTTTTTATTCTTTTATTTCCAACGTATAAGATATATTCTCTTGTATTGAAGTTTAATTTGATACGAATATATCTTTGCAGGTTATTGAAATTACATTGGTAAATTTATTATTAATCGATAGATCTATTGGTAAATCTATTAATCCTTTGTAGTTCTAGGGGAAAATGAACTTTGGATGTCTTGTATCATTCTTTCCTATTTTAGTACATCCATAAAAAATATATCTTCTGCATTAAAACTTAATTTGATACAGAAATATGAATCACTTGCAATCTTACGTCAAGTTGAACTCTGGACACTATTTGCCGTATCGCATTTCCTACTTTCAGAATGTAAAATGGATTTTTTGTTGTATGAAAGTTAAACCTGATAGAAGCGTGTATGTTATTGAATCTTGTTTTTTAACATCTGTCTACGACAGAGGATTCCAGGAATTTATTTAATATTCCTTTCGTCACTATTTCTCTTACCACCATAATTGTGCAATTACATGTTTAAAGAAATTGGAAGACTCATAGATAAGTTCGTTTAGCTCTTACTTATTCATGCGACTTTTTGCATATCTCTGATTGATGTAACGAGCTTCTGTAAAGTATCTACAATATTGCGTTTGCGCAATTTCTGCACATTATTTCACTGCTAGATCATTAATAGAAGAAATGAGAAGCAACTGATAGAAATTTCTGTGGATCTTCTGTGAAGATCGACAAGCCTGATAAGATCGAGATAAACGATCGGGTAAATTGCCGTGTGATTTTTTCAGTGTTCATGAGTTTGTAATTTTCATTGGGGAAAAGGAACGCGATGGGCGTGTAATAGGAAACTGATTTCGAACCTGGTGGTTGGATTAAGGGTGAAAGTAAATTGTTCGTTGGTTTGTTGAAGAATGTTTATTCGAAGGGGAAGCCGGAGTCGATCGCGGTTCTCTCGATTTACAGGCATCGTCTGAATTGCGCTGGAACGTCGAGGTAAAAGGTGAAATTCCAAACGAGTCTTCTTCATCGCGAAACATCCTCGGAACATTAATAAGACGGCTCGCAAAATAGATACTTCCTCGCTGCGTAATTCGCATCCTGCGAGTGAGTTGGATAGATTCGGTTCGTTTTAATATGCGAGAGCTTATCCTTATCATCCTCGAAGTGAATTTACAAAAAGAAAAAAAATGAATGTTACCGCGTTTGTTAGTTTTCACCGAAGATGAAATCCGTTAGTACCCAGGTCGTGTTGATTTTACTGTGATTTTCTAATGAAAGGTAATCAAGTACCGGTGCGGGATAGAATTGGCAAGAAGCGTGGTTTTCACGACTGAAAATGGGTCTGCACTGTAACAGACACGCGAGAAAGACCCCTTTAATCAACGAAGCAGGAAACCCCCGAAGAAAAAACGTTATTTTCACTAAGCGATTTATTATTCTTTGCAGAGACTGTCACTTATTAGTCATTGAGATTCATCAATCTTTCCGATTCACGATATCGAACGTGAAAAGGCGATAATATATCGTTTAATCTTTCTCGACAAGTGTTTCTTCTTTATCATTGAATATTTTAATAACTTTATCTGTTAACCTTATGTCATTTTGCCTTCAACCTTATGCTCAACCTTGATGCCATTTTGACTTCGAACAAAAATTGATTCTTCAATTTCGCGCTAATCTAGTTGGATTCATGCGATGTTCCTTAATCGAAGATTCTCGGGAAGCTAATAATTTACGGTAATTGTACTGCCGTGTTATGCAATCGAAGATTATAAAATCGACACAATCTATGTATATAAATATAAGGTAATATCCATGGTGTTAGTGACTATCGTGACGGTAGATCGAGTTTTCTATTTGACGAGTACTAATAACCCGTGTAAATCTCGTAGCGGGACCAACAGGTTTTCGGCTTAAACACCATATTTTACCGTGCAATCCTAACACCGAAAACATAGAATAGTCTACTTGTACATTATCGTTCATAAGTATTTTATAAGTATAGTTTTACAAATATGGGTATAGGTATATGTTATATAAAACATCTTAAAGTTTCCTTAACGCTATAATGAGAAACTAATGCCATAATTACATTAATCAAATTTGAAACCAGTACGAAAATGTATATGGAATTACAGGATATTTACTGCTAACATTGTATTAATAAAAAAATAATAATTAACTGTTTAAATGCTTTTATAGTCTCTATGAAATATATATACTTGTACTAAGTATCTTATAACTTTCGTGTACATCTTTAGATTTGTTCTAAACTTTACCAATATAATCTTGAAATTTCAACATGAAATTTCAGACCTACGTATACATATTGATAAAAGAGGTTTCTGCAAGTATTTGAATGCCTTTGTAAGCTGTTAGAATGCAGTAATTTCAAAGTATCGAAATACTTATGGACGGTAATGTATCTCTAGATTGAATAGAACGTTGCGAATCTCTAACCAAAACAGATCAGTCCGTGTTCGGTGCACAAGATAAGCGATTGCACTCGTGTATCATTCGGTGAAAAGAAACCGTAGCTACTTCCGGCTTCTTGTGCAATGTCGGGAACAAGGAAACGCTATGAACGTACTAATGAGATGGGTCTTGCAATTATTATCGCACGTCGCAGCGATTTGGCTCGTAAAGTCGCATTGCAACTCTGATTCTTTGTTTTCTTCTATACGTTATCGTTCATCGTTTTTCCATTCATTGCTGCAAATGTGTGATCGTAATTATAGATTCAAGTGGTCGCATTTTTCAACTCTGTTACATTGTTAACAAGGTGGAACCGGAGCTCTTGATTATTTATATGATCCACTTAGGAATAATCTAAAAATTTCAAGGCCTCTCTGTTATTACAATTGTATACAATGCACCGTCAGATTTATACGACTGTACGCAATTTTTTTAATCGTAAAATAAATTTTATGTTCTTTAGAACCTGCTATACTGATTTCCTCCATACGTATTTAATTTGTTTGGTTGCTCGATCGTATACAATAGAGCATAAGATTTATATGATTATATGCCTTTTTTTATTATAAAGTGAATTCCATGTTTAAAGCCTGCTATACTGCGATCATTTATTTGAGCATGTTTTTTGTTTCATAAATTTATAAAGACAATTGCCTGTAAGAGATTTCACTTTTAAGTCACGGTTAAGTAGTAATTTCAAACGTCAAACGAAAGACTGAAATTAAGAATTCCCTATAATTTAATACATTGAAGAAAATTACAGGCACTCAATGTTCCCTTTATTCCGAATGGCTCTTATACAATTCTCCTATAGAGTAGAGGATAAAATAAGAATAAAAAAAAAAAAAAAAAGAAAAACGGTCTTGACAGCCGGTCGTTAAATTCCAAGGAAGAAACATAAAGCAAAGTCAGAGTACAGATCTAAGAAAAGTAGGCATATCGAAAAATACATGAAAATGTAACGCTTCGAATACGAATGAAATTCAAATAGAAGTTTTTAAGGAAACGCCGTTTTAATCGTGTTAGATCAAATCGAAATAGCGTAAAGACAGAACCAGCTTATTGATACTTCGTATTAGAACCGCGCAAAGTATGTCCCCCAAGCTAAAACTTCATTTTCATTTGATAACTGATCGTAACCTTTGCGTAATCGTGTCGTGAATGAAAGCTCGATCCTTTCACGCGAGGTAGTGACCTTTCCGGTTGCGAGAGATCGTCTCGTAGGAAGCGTAAAACGTGGCTGCTGGTTAATCCATGGGTCAGGATGGATCCACCGTGTACGGTGATTCTTCTGGGTCAGATTCACGCTTGACCTGGGCTGAACGGATACTTGTAACCATGTATCAAGCGGCAAGAACACTGCTCCTTCCGGATGCTTGCGCAATGTAAGGAACAAGGAAGTCGAGAAGGAAATAATAATTATTACCGTCTTACAGTAGCAAATCGTTGTCCGGCGAACGAACGAATCGTTGAAGCATTCACCGAAACTAAATCAAAGCTTTTGCTTTCGAATCCTCGGAATAACAGCAACAGATCCTCTACAACAGAACTATACAATAGAGATTTGACTTTGTCAGGATACAAACAGTTTATACGTGTGTTATGCAGGTATAATTAGAGTTAATATTATTATGCTCGGATGAGTGAATTCTACCAATGAGAGTTCTATTGTAAGATGTAATTATTATAATGGCCTAATAGCAAATTGTTGTCATATTAAGAAACCATTGGAGCATTCATCGATATACTTTTTTATATTGAAGTTTAATTCCATACAAATATATCGCCGTAGGTTATTGGAATGAGATTGGTTAATCTATTAAATTTTCTTGGTTCTACATCGATCTGACTTTTACGTTCCGTTCTATTTTTTTTTATTTTATCTTGCTATTATCATGCTGGTACAGTAGCAGATCGCAGTCATGCAAACGGATCATCGGAGCATTAACTGAAACTAAATGAAAGCTTTTACCATCGAATCATCGAGCACAGATCGCTTCTGTATTAAAACGCGCGCGAAGAAGATCGCGTTGTTGGTTGTTTTGTAACGTTCCCCGATGGGATCGATAGCCTTTCACGTCGATCGCTTCGGAACGATCGATTATAAAACGTTTCACCGTGGTCCATTTGGAGAGTCTACGCGGAGCTTCTTACACGCGATTTACCTCGAACGTTTTCAAAATTATCACGTGATGAATATCGTGAATAGGAATCCAAAGATTACAAGGTTTTGTACCGGAAGCATAGTGAATCGGCACCATAAAAAGATATTGTTCGAAAATTACAGTGGAAGAGTTAGCCCGATGGGCGTTCCCCGCGAGCTTACGTAAAATGAAGATACGATTCCATGAGAAGAAGCGCATGCACAAAAAGGATACGTAAACCGTACTATAATATCTATAATACTCGTGTGACCGTGGTTTGGCATCGCTATGTAGGCAGTACACGGGGAGATCGTGGCTGGGAATTACGTAAGCTTCGCGAGAGAAAGATTGTCCGCTAGAAAGCATGTCAATGTAGCAATCTGGCCGTTTTTATATAGTTTTCTAATAGCCTGTCTCTTGTTCGCTGTAATTCTTTGTCGTCACGCTCCGACCATCGAAACTGGAATAAATCGATAGTTTTCATTCAATAAAATCCCTAATATCAGTTGAAAAGTATTATGGAATTACAGAGTATCGGAAATATCAATTTTCCAGCACGTCGTTCAACCTAGATTTTTTTCAATCGAACGACAGAGAGAAAGAGAACACGGTGAACGGTTAATGCGTCGTCCTTCGCCAAAGGCAAAGAATTAAATCGAGTTAAAAAGTTGACGGAGCAGGATCACCGTTAAGTGGAACAAGGTGTCGCCCCGTATTACCTTCGCCGACTGACCTATAAATTTCGCATACATTAAAATATGTTTAGTCCAATTTTTACGAATGAACACACCTTACATCTTCAAGGTATATACGAAAGGCCATCAGCATGTTAATGGTTTTAGATATCCAGGTTCGTTGAACTATCACGAGTCTAGAGATAGCTAATTTTTCAAGTTCTATATAAACGTTTTTAATGCTCCTTACATATGCCTATAAATCACTTCATAAATCTGTCGATGGATTTCTCATTATCTTACGATATACTCTTTAACTTGCCTGTTTTGCATCGAAACTGTACTCGTATTAATAAGAAGCTAATGATATAATTTGACGTAAGTCGTACACATATGCATATTTTTCGTAGTATTTTTCTTTTGCCCGTCGAGACGAGCAGTAGCAAAAGATGGATAACACTCGGTCTAGTGATTGAAGACGCCGATCGTATCGTCGAAGAAAGGTGATAAAACACGTCTTCCCAATAAGCACCGACAGGCGCAATTACGGTTATCTACAGTTAAGGTCAGGGAAAAAAGGAGTTCGGGTCTCGTCGGTCTAGTTTGCCATGTTAGATCGATGCGCGATTGCACCTCTGTACTCGTTCGCTTAGAAAGATGTATCCAACGCGTATGCGGCGATGGCCGAGCTACGCCCATCTTAGACGGTATTATATACCGTTATATTATTTATAACGAGGAAACATATTTTGCCTACGCTTATGCGCCTTCCCGCCCTCTATGCCTGTATTTTCTTCGCTTCCTTCATTCACCACGATCATACGATCGTACTTTCGTTCGAATGTTAATTGCAGTTGCAAGGACAGTATCGAGTCGACCAATGTTATTTATGAAGCACGACAAGTGTCTGCACCGATTAGTTTATCAACTTATATCGCGGATTATCAAATATCTTTGAATGCGCCCGCCGCTTAATAACAGGGGCCCACTTTATCGACCTTCACTTTAATGGTTTCTTTAAATGTACCTTGTCTGTGGTTAAATGTATACTAATTTCCCACAGTGGTTTGCTGGATTGCCTTTTTTTGTCGAGGATTTTATATCTTTTTAATCCATTCTTTCCTCCTTCTATTTCTGAGATTATAGATCTGTATGTATATGGCATACAAAGATTTCCGATCAGAATACATTTTTAACTTTATATTCGAAAGATGATATCTAAAAGAATTTTAAATAATATTTGGATATAAGAGTATGATTAAGAAAATATTGTAATACACAAGCACTGTTAAATGATTGTATAACATTACTTAAAATTCTTTTTAATAATAATAAAAGAATATCATTTTTAAAGTATAAAGTGAGAAATCTCTCTGGTCAGAAACTTTTATACGCCACTGTAGCGTTTCCTTTCTAAATCTTTTAATTTCTTCATCTTGTGTCCTGCGTTCAATTACCTCTCACTGTATCCACTGTGACTGAACCTATTTATTATGCTAATTAAAGTCTGCCATGTACGGATAAAACAAAAGAAAGAAACCCAGGAAAAGGAAACGAGGAAAAGCACCATAGACAACTTTTTTCGTAGTCGCCCGCTTTTTTAACTTACTGTCAGGAATCGCGTTTAAAACTTCACGGGGATACCGCAAGATGGTGTTAGTGAAATTCAGACGGCTATATGTAGTGTGTACAGGCTTTTCAGCTGACGGCTTGTATGTAGCCAAGATGGCTTCCGCGGAGCAAGTCGGCCTGAACAAAACTTGGGAATTATCACTATATGAGCTTCATCGTACACCTCAGGATGCCATTACTGACAATACAGAAATCGCAGTTAGTCCACGAAGTTTGCACAGTGAACTTATGTGCCCAATTTGTTTGGACATGCTTAAAAAGACTATGACTACCAAGGAGTGCCTACATCGTTTCTGTTCCGATTGTATTATTACGGCACTTAGGAGTGGTAATAAGGTACGTACATGTTCCGGAATCGTTCTGACGATAACTATTAAATATATGATTACTCTCGTGACGAAGAGTATCTAGATACTTCTTGTTACACTAAAAAATTGATGTTAGCACTTTGTCAATATCCTGTCACTGTTCCTTCTTTTCTATATATTACGCTTTTATGTAAATACTACTCTGTCTTTTTATATGTAGTCTTAGATCAGTTATGCAGTCAAATGTTGAGGTAATTTTTTAACGAAGAATAGATTGCGATCGTATTTTCAATCTATTTTTGTCAAATTCGATGGTTTTAGCGCGTTTTTTGAACTGTGCCGTAAATGACGCTTCATATTGTGTGTGTAATGTTTCTGTCTTTATTTCGATGATATTAATTAGAGAAGTAGAATGTTCTGTTGATTATTGAATTTAGATTTCTATTTTATTTGATAGTGCAAAATGTTGTGTTTATCCTTCATTCTCTAAGATAGTTCATAAGTTATTAGTTTTGAATGTTGAATGAAATTCATTTGTTTTGTTTATTGATTTTTGTGAGTTTTTTGTGACAGTGATTCTGATTTTAATTTTTTATTTTGAGATGGCTATTAGTGAGTTAAATTACTGGTAGTAAAGGTTAGGTTGGTTTTGGAAAATGTGCAAGATGTGAAATTCTGTTTATAGGAATGTCCGACATGCAGGAAAAAACTGGTATCCAAGAGGTCTCTCAGACCAGATCCTAATTTTGATCTATTGATTTCTAAGATATATCCCAGTCGTGATGAGTACGAGGCACACCAAGAAAGAGTATTGGCAAAACTGAACAAGTCGCATTCACAGGCTGCACTGGTAAATTCTATTACAGAGGGGATCAAATTACAAAGCCAGAATCGTTCTCAGAGGTCTAGGAAGAATGCTAACGAGTCAGAGAATGCTAGCAACGCGACATCCTATAACAATTCACAAAATGCAAGTGCCCCAGCAACACCAAATGCTACAAATGCTGCGAATCAAAGTGACTCGTCTCAAAGTACAACAGGACCTTTAAATAATAGTAGTGGGGGTAATTTAAAACATTCTAGTCACACGTAGCTTGTAATAGCTTTACTGTATCTGCTTGGATAGACTGAATAGATGGGCCTGTAGTGAGTAAAATCGCAAATTTACAGGTACAACATCCAGAAATTCTACCACGCCATCACCGAATCCAGCAAATCAAATTCCCAAACCTCCGAAACGACAGAAAAGTTTACAAAATTCCGAGAATGACTCATCTAGTGCAGAAGCTGAAACCGGTGGTGGTGATTCCATGGTAGACACAGAGGGTGAAGGTCCGAGCGAACCTTTAATGCTTAATGAAATCGAACTCGTCTTCAAACCACATCCTACAGAAATGGCCGGAGATAATTCACTTATAAAAGCTTTGAAGGAAAATAGTATTCGGTACATCAAGACGACTGCGAACGCGACAGGTGAATATTCGAAAAAATCGTACGGATCTAAGAAGGCTATCCAGAGAAGATGGAGAAATAATCCCTATTAATTTTTATAGTGGATCATCTGAGCAAGTACCTGGCCATGCGGCTAACGTTGGATCTGGATACAGAATTATCAGAATCGGATAGGCTATTGAATTTTTGCATTTACATAGCACCATCGCCGGGTCAATTAGTGGTTTTAAGTGGATCTCAAACGTTAAGGCAGGTGAACGACAAATTCTGGCGCGTCAATCGACCCCTGGAAATGTATTACTCATGGAAGAAGACCTAGGGAAGGCCTCGAAAGTATCAATCTGATGCGAGCTAACCCTGTTAAGCTCTAAAAATAGAAAAAAAAATAAGAAAAAAAAAAAAACATTCATACTACGTGGAGTACAGAGAAATGCAGAAAAACGTGTATTATTATCTATCAAAAATTGATGAATATATTTTACTGTACTTCAGTAGCCTTGGATTATGTTCAACAATCGGGAGGGAAACAAGTTTCTCATGATAGTGGGCAGTAGTGCAATTTTTCTCTTTATGGGAGTGGTTGCTCGTACATTTCCTTTGAGGGGAACAATAGAAGAAGCGGATAGATTTTTAATTGAAGCTTTGTATAGCGATTTATTCTAAATGCAAGAGTTCAGTACCTCGGATATGCAAACTGCCATTCGCCCGATTCCATTGGATTATGAATGGATCTATGGATTTTCGTGTCGCTGAACGGTGAACTGCGTATAATATTCACCAGACTATGTCCTTTTTTCACAGGTGTAAATTAATCCGATGCGCCCAGTTATACAATATTTGAGCAAATTGATGGCCTCAATGGTTAAGTAACTTATTTAATAAGTCTCCAATTCGCTGTGGACCATTCTGTACAGTTTCACGAAGAAATAAATCAATGTATATACTACTACTAATGTTAAAACAGGCTATTTGAATCGTAGAAGGAAACACAAATCACGTTTTCCTCTTAGAACTGCTCCAAAGTTCTTCTTTCTTGTTTCTTTATCCTTTTAATTCATCGAAGTATGATTGATCAGCTTTACTTCCTTATCCTCCTTAAAATGCTCTTTGATAGGAAAATCTAATTTTCGATCACGTTAAAGGTACATGAAAAGCGTCTTTGGCTTAGTAGGCGGAATAATCGATAAATGCCGACCCCATCCTGCGCCCTCTTGCAATTCCACTGAACCGAAAACAATGCGAACACTCCGCTCGGGTTATGCTACCCTCTTTTAGTAAACGGGAAACCACGTCGAATCATTCGTTATCCTTATAATACCGTATTATATTATTTTTTATATCAACTATAATTCTTCACCATTAAACGTTCCCATATCTTTTCCTCTATTCTTGTTTCTTTTAATTCATTTTGACAAAGCGATAATTTTGATGGATATTCCCTTAAGAGGTTATTGAAAAATATTCTGCGAATTTTCATTTTTATTCCTATTATATCACGATAATACGTAAAAAAGGAAACGTTAGAATTGAGAAGGTCGGAATAGACGGAAGTAAGGCACGTAGAGTATCCGGTAATTCGTCACCTAGTACATTTCTCGTCCTTTCGCAAGATCTCCATCATTAATTAATGAATTCATGACAGCGTTAGATTCACACCAATCTGCTAGCCCATAATTACAAAGTATGCAACCGAGTAATAATCAAGGCTTCTAATTAGCGTTGGAAATGAATTTCTAGACATATTCTCTATCGCGCTTTAGACCTTGTGATAACGGTAGAATCATTAATAACGAAATGCTAATTAGTCTATTTCTGTCTAAAAATACTGAATACTGGTAACGAGCGAACATTGTTACGAGTTCTTGGATTATTGCATCGCCTGAGAATTCTACTTTACGTCTTGGTTGCGCTCGTTAATATACAGGAAATTCATGTTTCTATTTATATTCAGAATTGCTTTTTATTTTTCACGTACTCACGAGCAACAACAATTTACAGTTCAGCGTTGTTGGAACGAGACTAATTTGCTTGGTTTCTTATCGAGAAGTATTTGATTGCTTTCCTTGGAGTCCGTGTCTTTCGCTTCTGTTACAGAAGACGATCCATTAGACAGTAAATTCGTCGAAGATCTTTCTCTCGTTAGAAAGTTTATCGCTCCATCGTCTTGGAAATTTTCTTCTCCATACCTTGCTTCTTCATCTTCGCTCCATTCTTCCAATGAACTTCTCTCAGAAGAATCCTCTTTGAAAATATCTCTCGCCTTCCCTTCCTCGGCGTTATCCAACCTCTCCTTAAGAAGTTTGTAAACCTCGTCCGAGGCGAACCTAAAAATTCAAGTCCATTAGAATATTAGAGTACTAGAGTAATAGAAGACAGTATCGATCCAAGCCTTTTAAGATTTCTTTTTCGATCCTATTATATTGGATATCGTCCCTCCCATTTAGTGTCACGCGTTATTCATTTTCAACGGAGAAAGAAACTCATTATAGTGATTCAGAGTCTATCCTATTTTCTGGTAATGCGTGCAATCCCACCGATAACGAAATAGATGGAATGACGTAACCAACTGGAGGAATACTAACGGCATTTTATAAGGTTCCTTGTACCAGAGCGGGAATCCCGTGGGATTGTATCTTCCATCCGGAATCGAATTCTCGGTCGGCAATGAATGCAGCTTGAAATGCGCCGGTTCGACCGTCTCCTCCAATAAGGCTGACACTTGTCGCGCGTATTCCTTCGTACCAGCTGTTCGTTCCAGTCTGGGAATTAATCGCAATACAATTTCCTCATGTCTTAACTGAATATATAGCGGCACACAAATATATTTATGTACTTTCTTACTCATCCTATTATAGAAAATTGTTCCGTACATATTGTATGTGTTAGATAAAATATTTTGAGATTTCATTAGCACTATAACGAGGCACGATTGTCGTGCTAATATTGATCAAACTTGAAACCCAGTTGACAATGTATATAGAAGTAGTAAGATATTAATTGCAAACATATATTTAGTAAGAAATTAACATACAGTATGAATACTCATCTTGAATATATAACAAAGGTAAAGATGATGCCACTGAATGTTCAGGCATACTAATATAACGAGTAATGGACTGTTTAAATATTTTCTAAGCATGCGTCTTGTTCAACTACTAAATTTTTGCAAAATATATACTTGCGTCAAATACGCATCTTCTACGAACATTTTCGGGTTTGTTTCAAACTTTCTGATATTATCACAACAGTCGATATATTATCTCATATTATCACATATTATCATCGATGTCGCCTCTCGAGAATTTAATTTGGTCTCACTAGATTTCATCGTGTTTCCTCATTCACTTACTTTTGAACCATCTGCCTGGTGAATTCTAGTCTCGGCGTTGGTTTGTAGCTAGTGGATGATGGACTAGTAGAATCCAAAAGACTTCTCACTCTGCCAGCTCGTGGTTTGTTCGATTTTTTTTGAATACCATAAAAGTTTCCAAAGTGCACCGCAGCATCGTCAGGAAGGTTCGTGGTTAATCTAGTATCTTTAGCAGCTTTGTTCTTCTTCGCTAATTCCTCGTCTGCGGCATTGGTCGAGCTTTTCGAGAAGTTGGACTTTTGCTTCCTTCCTTGAGACCTTGGAACGATAATGATTGCGTGTAAAAGTAACAACGGTGTCGTTACGCCGGATGCGTGGATGCGTGTTCTCCACGGACTCGTTTGTTCGTCGTTACGTTCGTTGAGTGCCTGTTACTTTGCTGGAATCGTTTACGGGGGTCGCGTTTAACCCACTTATACTCGAAATTACACGGCTTGACATTTTAATAAATCTGGACTAACTGCAAGAAGTTAGTCGAACGACGCGATAAAAAAGGATAAGCTGGAGAAACGAGTTTTCGAAACATCGAGTACGCTACTTCAAAACCACGAGCCAAAGTTTCTGCGATTATTTTGCACGATATAGTTTAAGTAAAAACCGTGACGGTGGAGGGCCATTAATTGACGATTACCGTGAAAGCACATCAATACAGAAGCTACTTGTTCATGTAGAATAATTTCGCTGCTCCTATAATTAACTTTGTAGATAAGAACGTCAAAAGAAAACAGGACGTGTGGCACAAATGGGTTGAAAAGTACGAAGCCACGAAGTATGAAACGAGCCTTTTAATCCAGTGCTACCGTTTGATCATCCACGATTGACATACGTACCGTTACGGAACATTTATTTCCGTTACGTCGGTAAAACGCGCACAAACCGACTGATATCGGTTAATTCATCGTGACAAGCAATTTGCGAGAAATTACAGTGAATAGAGAGAACGTCGGCCGAACACAGGAAAAGAACTTTGCAAGAGTCGCGTTAACCGTTTCGGCGACAATCGCGTCGAATTGCATGAATTATTCATTCGAACTCGAATTACGGACGTCGCCTATGTAGCCAGTATAATGAAACTTTACAATTTCCTGCCAATATGCAGCCGGATTTATATGTAACCTGGGATGAATCGGAATGGAGTAACGATGACCAAGAAACTCGATGTTGAGGTTTAATTCGTCACGCTAATCCATTAGCTGTGGTTTCCATTTGAAGGATTATAACGATTCTTGCCATTGATAGCGGTTTAGGTTGAAAGGCAACAATTTATAGGATCAGCGTCTTAAAAATTTGTATTCTCAGAAATGGATAAAACTTTTTGTACGTCGTGTCAGACACGTTTAATGAATGGTATTTCATGTTTTGTGAGAACTTGTAATTTGAATAAGCTAACTTTATTCGCTTCTTCATCAATCATATCTGAAATCTCAGATAAGAATATACAATTTTACATATTACATTGGTGCACGTGATACGAGTTTCTTTCAAGTTTGAACTCGATGAGCCGAACTTATCCATTTACTTTTAATCTATCAACGCAGTAATTATCAAACGCATCAAGGAGGAAGACATTTATTATAAATCAGGTATATTCAGTATTGGGGAAACTTGCGATTAAAATGTAGCTGTACTTGTAATAATCAGAATATTTTTTAGATTTTTATGAGATTTGTGAAGAAAATGGCGTGAAAGATGTTGGAAGCGTAAATTTACTATGTTGGGAAGATTAAAGTCTTTCTCTATTTTACCTAGATATTTTCTAATGCAGAAATTGTTTTAAAAGAAACTGTAATAGCTCCATTTCGGAAATTTTCTAATATTAGAATCTTACAGCTAATATCTCTTATAAATCTGAAGTAACGAAACTAGTTCACCGTTAGAAAAATGCATTGATTCATGCGGAATTTACTTGGATTTACTTGGATCGCTATTGAAGCAACTACGGGATGTTAAAGTTTTATTCTAAAAAACGACATTTCATATGCACCAGCCTAATAATAAAAGAGCTATAGGTAATCCTATAAAATTAATTCGTGCAACAAGTACAGAATGAACTGGTTCATTTGTGCCGCTATTAATGCCAGGAAGCGATAAGAAGAAAATGTAAATTTTGTATCATCGATCACGACCTCCAGATGAGGATTCTTTCATATTAGGTATTTTAAAAATATCTTTTGATTAAATACACTGAAAGCGATTAAAATCTATGGAATTATATGTATAAGGAGAAAAGGGTTGACGCTTGATGGGTTAATTACAGTAATTTTCTTCGACTTCCGCTGTCTTACTCGTGATCACGGTAATTCGACGCGGTTAATTTGAAATTCTTTATCGCGTTTGACATATTTTGATTTATATACGAGTCCTGTAACTCACTTTTGAAATTTGCCGATCAAACATGGTGATACGTACAGGTTATTCGACATGGTGGATTTCTTTCGACGATGCTCAGAGATCCCTGTCGCTGATTTTACTTCAGATTTATGGAACATATTTTCCTGCAACGACTCCACGAATTTATCCCATTAATCGGATTATAGTCATCGATAAAATGTCCTAAACGTTGATTTTTCCTTGTTTATGGGCACGTCATCGTCTTCTTCTACAAATTACCATTCGTTCGAGGGGAAGATACTCAATAGCCAAGCTTTGCAAGGGAGACGCGAAGTCATGGTTACGAGATTAAGCCGGGGAAAACACGTAGCAGAAGCGTTTTAACGGAATTAGATTGGTGCGCGTTGCAATCGTTTTAATGGTAGCTACATCGATAAAAGAGGGTTACTTTATTTTCACGTCGCAGAAGCGGTGTACTGCTGACCGCAATTAATGAGAATACTCCTGATCCAGAATCGTAATAGATATTAAAGAATCGTAATTTTATCTCGGAATGCGATGTAGAATGAGATTATCTAAGAAGATATAACCTCGATCGAGGGAACGAGACACGGGATTTCTTTACGATTTGGTTATACAGGAGACTTTCTCGATTCTTTTCTGTCGTGTTCGTCTGATTTATTAGCTGATTTCTTTTCATCTGTATCGTAACGAATTGCACGAGAAGTGAAAGTGTAGAAGAAAGAGAGAAATCATAGTAGCACGAATGTTAATAAGTGTTTCTCCGCGGTTGGCGTAGCACGTGTCACGCAGATATTCTCGAAACAAAAAGACGGCAAGCCCGTAAAGTACGTTGTCTCGTTTTTATGACGCGTTAAGAAAGCACCATGGAGCGACTGGTCAGTCTACAAGAGGGGGAAAAAAGGCGACAAGGGTGTACTGGGAACGGGGAACGGTCGGGCAGAAAGCTCGTAGCATGTATCGCGGTTTAAAAAAGGGGAATAGAAAGCGTTCGCTTATTTACGATCGAAAAGAGCGAAGGCTCTCCTCGAATTCGTGCATGGCGCGCGAGAAAAGCGAGCAAAACCGCCGCGTGATGCATATCTTATGCACGTGCCTTGGAGAAAAAGAAAAAGGGACCATTGGTCCTGACTCGGCTACAAAATTATTTACTGCCCGTCACATCGAGAAATGCTAAATATTTCACAGGTTCAAAAGGCCTTGCACGACCCTCCTATTCTTATATACAATGGCACTATTCGACTCCTTAGCTTAGATTACACGAAACTTTTTCAAATTTTATGAATACCGTAACAAGACACGACCATCGTGATTATGTTGATCTAATCTGAGAGTAATTTGGAAATGTATGTAGGAGACAGAAAACATTTAAAGGCCATGAATGCTCTTTTATAGAAGAGCAATTTGAAAATTCAATATTTTCCAACCAGTTTCACATCCGAAATGTCTCTTCTTTTGATCATGTATTTAAATATGTTTTTACGTCTTTTTTAAATACTTGAAAAATTTTTAACAGAACGTCATGAATCTATCATCTATTTGCATAAAGCTCTTGTAGCTTTGTATAACTTTTATGAGTATGCATTTTCAGATTCGTTTCAATATAATCGCGTCTTATTGCTAATGGAATTTCAAAATGTTTCATGTAACGCACTCACAAAATATCTCAATAAATATCCAAATACCTTCATGAGCCACTGTACCATTTTTTTTCTTCCTCCTCTCTGTTCCGAGATTTCAAGGATTTCAAGGAGATTTCATTGTGAATATTTTCACAATGAAAACGGCTATTGTAACTGTTTTTCCTTCACAGATAATCCTGAAGAATGTGTCTAACCTCGCCATCTCCGTTCCAGCCTTATGGCCCCGTTTTCATATCTCTTCCTATCCTAGGATTGCGTAAACCGCCTACAACATATGGCGTGTGGAAAAATTGGATTTACACATAAAGGGTGTGTTTGCATAAAAGATATGGTCGTATGTATGGTGCTTACTTCCTCTTCGTCGCTGAAGTTTAATTGCTTCGTTGGCTGCAGCGCAGTTGGTCCTCGACGCTGAGCAACATTAAATGTTACAGCAGCTTGAGCAAGCGATTAAGGAATCAATAGGTTTCCCTTCGCTTTGAAAGATGCTCTGAAAGAGAACGTTTGATCAGAAGAGATCGTTTGATCGAGCTCGATGGAATTCGTCGGTTAAATACTCGTTCGGATAGCGCCTTGAAAAAGGAACGATATTCGATACGTGGTGATTGGATCCGCGGTCGACCAGCATCCCTACGGGTTCTTTCGTTGAAAAAGTATAAATTGTACTCGTTTTTAGCTAGTTAAACTTTAATTAAACTTCCGTCTACCCTGAAAAGTTCCTGCTTGCATTTTTCGTCCCGTACTTTTACCGCTTTCGTGATGCATGAATAATAATGAAATCCGAAACAGTTCGAATCGCTCCGAATCTGTTCATGTATCTGTATGGGTATATTCACATCAATTACGTTGAGAGTGTTCAGTATGAATTCTTAAAACTCGCTGTCAGACATAGCGGACATCATCACCTTGTGCCTTTCGGCTGTCAGAAATACCACGTAGTGCTAAATAATTTTAATCTTCCGGCATTGAGTAATAGAAGAAAATTTCTTGACATCGTGTTCGTAAGTAATGTAGCCAAAGGTCCTATATCTTGTTCCGCGATCATTCGATTGTTGTCTCTTTACATACTTCCTAGATCGTTGAGAAATTACTCCCTCGTGCATACGGAGCACCTGTGGCTATTTTAAATCCATTAATGGAATTGTCCACTTTGTTAAGTCATTACGCCAGTACATTATGATATCGATTTTTTTGGATAATTCAAATTATCCTTGATGCACTTCTTAGAACATATACTTCAGTTTTGAACATATACTCTCATTTTGTAAATATTAGTGTGTAATCTATTTTTCTCCGCATCACATCTTTGTTTACCTCGTTAATAGTAATCATAATAATAATAATATGGCCAAAGGTCCGAATCATTTCGAGCGTGACTCGAAGCTTAAAACTCTTGGAAGTTCTGATAAGATCTCGATTCTTTAAAATTTTGATAGTCTTAAAAATGTTGATCATCTTGAAATAGATGTATGTATGGTAATAGCTCGAAGCTTCCGGATTTCCTTTAATATTTTACGTCAAAAGTACTGTTCGAACAAAAGTGGACAAGAAGCTTGTAATATATTCAGTACTCATCAAGCTTTCGAAACCTATCGAAACTCTTGAGAGTTTCAAGATGTTCAAGACTTTGAAGACTTTCAATACTTCGCAAGCTTTCAATATTTCAAGAACTCAAGACTTCTCAAGACTTATCAAGACTTCCAAGAGTTTTAAGCTTCGAATCGTGCCCGAAGTGATTGGAATTGGTCGCCACATATACAATACAGATTTCGGGGCGATTCAAAGTGTTGCAGGCCCTATCAGTATGCATGAGGTGAGCGTTCTTCGCCATCGACATCTGTTTAAGTAGTTTTTTATCGTAAGCCATGCACGAAGATCCGAGGGAAGTACGTTGTTCTACGTTTATGAAAATGACTTGCGTCAACAGATACCGTTTCGAGGAAGAGTGATTCGTTTCACTGTATACTCAAAGGGAAGCGTGTTAGCATAGACATGTTATCGTGGTTTCTGGTAACGCACGTTGAGAGATATTTTTGAAAGGAAACGCGCTAGAAATATCGGTTTGTATGTTAACACGTGTGGTGGAATTTGAGATATCTCGTCGATTTAAACACACCGTTGTTAGAAGGAATATATACTCGTTGTGTAGACGGCATCGGTCGCAATAAAGACATCATTGAATGTTGTGTCGTACGTATAATTCATGTTTTACGAGTGCAACGGCATTCTCGACTCCGTCGCGAATGCACACGGGTATGCAGAACCAGTGTGCTGCCTGATGCGAACACGCTCTGTGGGAAACTATCGGCCCTCCTTTCATATGTTACAAACTATATCGCGTACCGTTGCATCGGTTAATACAGACGGACCTTCTTGGCTTCCTCGATGGTGTACCCCAGTCGCAACAAGTTTAAAGATGCGTAAGTACCCATATTTTTTTCTTCTTTATGCATTAAGGGCAATAGCAAATCTTTAATTTTACTTTCTCTTATTTCAACAATCATTGGTATTAGTTTCTAGCGAGTTGGAGGAAAGATTCTTAAACTCATTTACTTGGAAGATTTAATTGGAACAATATCTTAATTCATGATCGTAATATCTACGAGATCTGTAATTTTATGAAATCTGTGAGATTTTCCAATTAAAGATAAGAATGTTATAAGTTTCTTTTTTCAAGTTCCACGTTTTGTATTTTAATAATTAAGTTTCTCATTAGCGCGGATCAAAAGTTTTTAAAGCTTGTTTGCTTTAAAGACACCAGGCTTACCTTTGAATAGTATTCTAATTTCTACTTTCATTCTACATTCGGCTGGCAGTAGTTTTACAACTTCTGATAGTCAGAATTTTGTATTAGGCAACTTTTATTTCAAATATGACACATAGACAATTCTACATTCTCAAAATTTCTGATAGTCGATCATCTCGACATAATCTTAGTTTTTAATTTAATTGTCATCAAAGTACATAATTCTACCATGCCAATGCACGAATATCTTTAAATTCTTCGGATAATATTTTTGTAAAACGCTTCGATGCGTTTCGGGAGAAATCGCAAACCATAGAATTTTACTGGAGGGATCTGACACTTTTGACGTGTTTGCGCGCAAGGTAGCGGTATGTATGCGACGATGCATCTACAAAAGTCAAAAGTCGCCGGAGACTTATGTTTACCAATCTTAATTAGGGATAAAACGAAAGGGTTGAAAACGGTAGGGTCGCGAGTTGACAAGAATCGGCTTTTCGAATGCAACTTCGGGCGTCTTCGGTGGTTACCGACACTCTTCGTACTACTCTTAACTCGTGCTCCCGCTGCCTCCACTCAGTCGTTGTCGCGCGCTCGTTTGGTTTGGTTCGGGTATTAATGGTGCTTCAACATTCACAAGAGAACTTGACGATCCAGGCCCAATATAAAGGAGCTTGTGCTTGACCTGCATTTCATTCAAAAAGAAATACCATCGCAGCATGTGCTCGATCGCAAGGTAAGATTCACTTGATAAACTTTCTCTTTCAAATATAAATATCTGCTGGTTCTTCGGTTTATTCCTATGAAACATCACTTGTACACATTTTTTTCGATTATGAATATTTCGTAATTTAAGTCTTAAGTTTTCTTTACGTATTGTGGGCAAAAATGTTCCAGAACAACGTGGAACGTTTTCAGATTCGCTAGACGTAGCAAGTGATTCCCGTTGTTCGAGGAAACGACGAATCGAGCCACTTCCTGTCTCGATCTTCCAAATTTCCTTCGACCACGTTCGTGTCTCGATAAGATACGCGTTTCAACTCTTCTTTCCACGTATTTCGATTGGACAGGATATCGCGTGGAATTTTCAGGGTCTAAACCACGAACGTGCTTCGTGATGCGTTGTCAAAGAATTAACTGGAAGTTCATTCAGTGGCGGACGGTCGAGGGAGGAGTAGTTTTCTCCTGTCGAGCAGGAAATATCGAAAATCCATAATGGCCGGGTAGCGTAATAAATCTTGGGGTCTTCTCTTGGATTTCCCCGATCAGTTTTAACGCCGTAATAATGCTCTATCTTTGCTCCTGTTTGATCATCGAAATATATATTGATTGGCTCGTCCGGTCGCGTTTCCAAAGGCTCTTTCCACCCTCCTTCTTCATTTTTTTCTCTTACCCTTTCTTTTTCGACTTTATCCGGCAACCGAGAGAAGCGAACTGGAGAAAGCAGCGGCAAATATTTAGGGATAGTCACATTTGGATTGAATTTGTTGTAGGCCACGACGAACGGCGCCGTAGCCTCTATCCCAGCCTCGGTCAATATTGACTCTGGCTCGAGCCAAAGCCCATCGTAATAAATTATTGACTTCATGGAAGCAGAGTAGAAGCACGAAGGTCCTGCAGTGATCTGCATTAATCGTTAAGTATCCTTCCTTTATGGCGATATATTTGCTAGAAGGCTAGGGAAATTACTCGGGACCCGTAAATCATTTTTACGACGGGATTATCGTCATCGCGCAGGACGAGGCAGTCACGAATATTGATAGCGACACAGGGATTGATTGGTCTGGAAAAAGTGGGTGCGTTGAATGCGTTATGCCCCAGTTTGATGTACCATATTTTTGAAAAAATTCGCACGATGATTACCAGGCTAAATCAAAGATTTGCTGAAATACGCCCGTTGTTGTTATAATATGATTTTACTTTACCTTTGCATATCTTTTTCATCAGAGATATCTGTTAAGTAATAATGTCCACTTTAACCTCGTTGCTTACTGTTTCATTCATCTTTCCAGAGCTTTTTATCAAAATATGTAAAAGTAAGTATTCAACAGTTTAGTTTATGATCATTAACAGACATGATACTGTTTATGTATTTATAAGATATTTAAACGCATAAAATATATAATATGCAAAAATATACAGGACGTAAAGTAAAGTATCCATTATGATATTTGAAGGATGAGACAAACGTAGGTTTAGTTTTTCTAGTTATGCTTATAAAAATATGATTTTGCATCAATTAAGTTGTAGTTGATTAAATCAATGTAACATTATACTTCAGTAGCAGAGAACGTATTTAATCAAGTAGTGAACGTTTCTGAATATCCATTTGCAAACTATATAACTCGCGCTCCAATACGCATCTATAGTATGGTGTAATTGACTTGCCGGTGGAAATTCCAGGCGTTCGATCGAAACTCGTTACGAGTTGAAAATGGGGTAGTTAAATTTTCATAAGTGTATCGTAATTTAAGGCTCGTCTTGAAGGTGTAAGTGCACTGTGCACTTTTTCTGTTAGTTCGTCGGCACTCGATACGCGATTCGGAGGGGTCGCCCACGCAGTAAAACACGTATACACACGTATACGAGCACGAGCTCACCACACACCCTGTGCTCCTCGTTTCTCTTCTGTGTGCCGGCGATTTACGGTAAGGGCACCGTCTGGTTTGTGTGTTAGTCACCGACCGTAGGGGGTGAAAGAGACTGGCAGGACTCTGTTCTAGTAGAGGGGAAAGAAAAAAAAACGAAGCAAAAGAAAGAAAAGGTGGCACACGCGTATACGATCGAACGTGTTTAACACGTATGCTGTGAATTGGATTTTCATTGCTGAATGTTCAGTACCTGCAATGCTCTTACAGAGTAATTATTGTAGCGAAGCTTTTTGCGTATTTTACATGCGCTCTATCAATATGAATATGAATTATTAACTCTATAAGATTTTATGGATTCATGTTTCTAATAATAGAATCACTTGCTAATATGTGTTACACGTTGTATCGTTAGAAATATAAGATCTAGTGCTGATTACGTTTCAATGATGGGAACTGTAAGCTGGAAATCTTGCAATCTTTATACCTGCATGCATATATATTAGATATCTAATAAGTATGTCAAATAGCTATGCGTTAACCTTGCAAAATTGCAACACAATGCTAATTGTATCACTGATTTGCATCCATAACAGTGTTATTCAGTAGCAATATCTGCGTAGTAAATATTATGAAACTGTTTTGCTATTTGAAAATCTATTATTTTCAGGATAGTCAAGTTAATCGTTGAACTAGTGCGCTAAATAAAAAAAGATTCTTTTAAATTGATACCAAGACTGTTAACATTATATGTGTAATTTTTTTTTAAATTTACTACGTAATAGGCTTTATTATGTATTAGGCTTTAAATTTGTAGTCTTTTATCTGCATAAGAAGCTAGTAAATACTGCTTCTAGTTATTAAATACACTAGGTTATACATTTTGATAACATGCATATAAATACTATTATTACAAGTCTAAAAAAATATCTGAATACTTATGAATAATAATATATGTACCTTTTAGAAGTCACATTGATCAACTCCATAAATTGAAAAGTACAAACTATGGTGATACGAACACTGTGTTTCAGATTTATCATTTAGGTAATCTTCTTCCAATGTATTCGCTTATGGAAATAACCTGTTTCTTGACTCTTGTAAGTTGTCCCTTGAGAAATGAATATTAATCGTGTACTTGCGCGATGAAATTAAGAGAATTAATTGACTTCTGAGAAAGTCGTATACAACAGATTATAAACTAACAATTAGCACTCCTCTAGTGTATCTTCATAGTGTTAAGATGTACGGCTATTTTCATCATAGATCATTACATCGAGAATAGGTTCTTCGGCTCCATTCTCGTTTCCTCTTCGTTCCTCTTGCTCTTTCGCGGATTCTCTTGTTCCCGCGATGATTTTCTTAATTGCGCCTAACCAGCCTGCTTAGTCAACTGAATCGATTCGAAGGCTACCATTCCGCGAAGAATAGTTGCCGCTCTGGTAATTGATTGGAGAAAGAAACGGGAATGGATGATTGCGGTTGAAGGTGGGAATCGGTAAGCCGTTAACGTTGGCAACAAACGAGGCGGCATTTGTCCACTCTGTTTGTAATTACTTGTTCCACTTGAATCGGTCTGGTCGATCGCCGATCACGAGCAGGATACACTTGAATCGAACGTGCAATTATCAGGAGATAGAGTTGATCGGCTGTTCCACACTATAAAATAAGATTGTTACCTTTGCGTCTGAGGTAGAATAACTAAAAAGTAAAGATCGACTTATTCTCTCGTTTGCCTTTCAAATTTTATAACCTTCTAATGCGAAAAAATCACGACGATATCTGTAAGACTATTTAGATTCTTAGAATATGGAAATCATAATCGTGTATCCAAGTCATTTGTGGTTAACGTTAGGTGATCATAATATGTAGATGTGATCATAATATGTAGATCATATATGTTTCTTCTTTTTTGTGTGAAACTTCAAATAGAATTTAAATAGGTTTCATTAAGAATCAGCCTGGTACATTCATACTTAAATTTTCAAATTTGATTTTCATGAGAAGCAAGTTTCAAATGAAAAGATTTTACTGCGTACTTCCGATTTATTTCCACGTATAATAGAATATAGAATTAGCATAAGCTCCTGTCGATTATGTATTCGTATTCAATCAGGAATTAGTCAAGTACGCGCGTTCAATAAATTTTCAAATTAAAGACTTCTGTAGGTATCGAAAACGAAGCTACGTATAAATTCTATAAATTATCATTCCATATTTCGGACGTGTTTTTTATATTACCCGAGATACTAACCACTTTCCTCTTGCACTACGATTTTCGATACATCGTAAAACCTCTTATGTCCACTAGAATTCATTAGAATAGGCCCAATAATTGGCATGTGCCGATACAACGAGCAAACATTCGATATTGGCCATTTGAAGACTCATTTAACCACAGGTTTCTCGTATATTTACCAAAAGAACGACGGAGAAAAGGAACAGCTATGGGCGTAAAAATAACACGATCTTCGAAACGGTCGTACGTGTTTGCTCGCACAGGCTACAACCATTTCCAGGCGACGCGGCAGGTCTATTTGTTGAGAGACCCTCGCTTCCATTTGTATAGGAAAGGAGAATCGAGAATAGAAAGAGAGAGAAGTTTTAGGGTGGCAGAGTTCGATTGGGACACGCGATATATTACGTGCTCGGCACGTACGTGCTGACTGCTTCGTACATAAGTAGACATAGGCATAAATAGCAGCATACGATGCGTGTGCAAACGATCTGTGTACACGCCGTCGAAACGAGAAAGTATCGGGGAAGGGAATACCTCGGCGAAGGAGAGAGACGACGAGACATGCGAGTAACGCGAGCATGCACTTTTTAACGATTTTTATGGTTCTAATTCTTCTCTTTCTTTTCACTTACCTTCCTGGTTCAAGGGAGTTGAAAGAGCGAGAGGAGTCCCTCTCGAGGCTGTAAACGGCCTTTAGTGGCGAGTGATCTTACCCTTTGATTCTCGGAATCGTTCTCCCCGTCGTCAATTCTTTTTCTCGGACAGAGTCAACTGACGAACACGCTCAGTTTCTTTTCTCTGGCTATTAGCATGATGAGGAACGCGTTTCCTTCGTTCGAAACTTGATAAGACCGGTGATTGGTATTGTCAATTTAACCACTGCGCAGACAACTGGATATACTGGTATCCATTTGTGCATTTCTTTTACCCACTAAAAGATTTGCGCCAATAAAGAGACAGTATCTAAATAGCGTTTATCAGAAGATGGCTTTACATAAAGATATACAAGTTTATTACCTCGAATTTTAGTTGACTACAAATCTGTAGCATGCTTGAAAAAATGGTTTAACTTTGCTTACCTGGTTTGCAAATTATCGGAAAGTGAAAATACCATCTTATTGCAGCAGACCCTTCGATTAGAAAGCGAAATTATTGGAAGTGAGCAGGTGTTTGCGATCGTCTGACTGGATATCCACGATTCGTTTTCGATTGTTTTACCCTGTGATGTCTTTGTTTCCATTGTCAATGAATTTCCTAGTATTCCTTGCCGATGGATTTCTGGCTTATTCTTTATCGATTGATAATTGAAAGATTTGCAGCAACAAAGAGACAGTTCCAATATTTAAATCATATTTATTGGATGAGGGAAGAGGTAGGAGTTCCATATTCAAAAGTGTAAATGTTTATTGGAAACTACTACTGGAGAGTAGAACTGTTCCCTTCGTATCCCATTCTTTGAATATTTTTACATTGAAAATTGTATAAAAATTTGAAATCTAAAGATTAGAGTTTAATTATACGCTTGTTGGATTAGTAAGGATTAATCAACAGATACATATTCAAGTAGGACGTTAGACGTCTGTGATTCAACGCCTTGCGTATCGTGTGAGCGATTGCGCCAGGAATTTCTTGACAGACGTTAAGTACATACACTCGAGGTTTGAGAAGAGTGAAGGTTACGAAGTCATGTCTTTGAGAGAAATTGGACATCTTAGACGTCTCGTGGCAGTACTTCCCTCTTTCCCATGAACCGGAGTCAAGCAGTGATTACTGCCAATTAGTGTAAAGTAAACCGGGGAGTGTATGCTCCGAAACAGCATGAAGTTGCAAGTAGAGGAGTCTTTCGGTACGAAACGAATCGCAAATAACAGGTTGAGGCTGCGACTCCTGCTACCTTTGAGCGATAAAAAAATTATATAGTAGCAAAGATTATCTCTGCTTTCAAAGTTGAATATAATTTAAGTCAGATGTTGCTATTCTTTAGCTGCATTGTCCAAGAATTTAGTTAGACATGTCCCCGCCTTTGTAAAATTCTATTTATTGTTCATAATTAATCGTTATATATTTATTTATAACCTTTTTATTATTAGATACTTGTAGAATATTTTTAGTAAACAGGAGGTAGACAATAGAGAGGAAACTCACAGCTTCAAGCCAAAAAAAGCAAAAAGAAAGCAGATTGAATATTAACATGGAAATTTAAATGAAGCTATTAGGGTAGTAAGCCAGCAACCCCAGAAAAACGAAACAATATGGGTTGCCCGTGAACTTGACAGTGATTTTCTTATGGTAATCGGTTTCACCCCTCGAATAGGGGTTGGTATCGATGAATCTGTCAATAATATAGTCGTACATGCTCGGTTCAGCATTAAATTTTATTTCGGATATAAATCACGAAATAGCTGTGTATACTTGCAAGTGCATTAAGAGGAAACATGAGAAGCGGTAGGAATTCAGTATGAAGTTTGATAGGCCGTAAATACTATGGGTACATCCTTATGATGAATCTGTCCGTTATTGCATAGGCTAGAACTGTATAATACACGTGCTTTTAAAGGAGCATCAATAAAATGATTTTATAGTAATTTTTTATCGTTTCTATCAGATAATATTAATAATTGTTATTACTCCTCGTAATTTTATGTATTTATGAAGAAACGATAATAAACATAAAATATTTTTCAAAGATATAAATGTATTATAAAAATATACATCATGTTTTTGCAGCAGAATTACTTAATACCTATACTTACTCTAATCGATACAATACCGCATCTTTTTTAAACAAATAATTGCACCGATGATTAAGATATTTGAACCGTTTACAACAGTGCATCCCCATCTATACGCATAAAACAATGGTGGCACGTATTGTATAATTTTATCCTATACGATAAGTCAAAGTTTCTGAAACCAGGCACGGTTTATTTCTTTCTTCGTCTTGTATAGAATTCCATCTTATGCCGTAAAGGTGGCGATCGTGCGCGGATTCGGAAAATTCAAGAAACTTCTATCCAGGCTATAGTTACGGTACACAGCATCCTTTAGCGAATATAGTGACATAATAGGCAAACGTCCAGGCCGATGCACCGTTATGCAGAATGGTGCTGAGGTCAAAGAGCCGGCACGGATGGGAGGGAAGAACTGGAGTCTGGGATGCGTTCGGAGTGCATCGGATATGCTCGTTCGGCTGGTTCACTCATGAATATTTGAAGAGCCGAGAGATCATGGGATACTCTGAAGTGTGTCTGAGCAAAATTTCGCGCCGCAAAACAAAGCTTCTCGGTCGTGAGATCTCTCCATCGGATCATGAAGTTCCTTGCGTATATGTATAGCGTATATGAGTCCGGAGTTCATTTGGACAACAGTAAACAACAATCTCTGTAATATAACGTAGCAAAAAAGAGAAGTACAGAGAATTGTAGAGGATGAAGAGGCGGGCTATTTATGCCCGTTTAATTCCACTTGCAATTATACCATGGCATTTGAGATAATTGCGATTTGTTTTTACTAGTATGAAAATAAAATGGAAAGTTAACTCTATAGAGAGCTAACTAAATAACATTTCAAAGGAACGATACATTTCCCACTATTCGTAACACGTTTACTACGGAGAGATTTCTAAGATTCTTATCTTCCGTGATGAAAAGAATTGAAAAAGTATTTGTTTTACTTACTTTTCCTTAGAAAATGATTACAACACACCTTAGATCGTTGTGCAATATTAGAAATTGAATAACGTTGTCACTGAAGGACTGTCTTCTCAATACACGTATCGGGTTTGCACCGAACCGATTAAAATTTCACTCTCGTTGCTGTATAAAACATCGATAACTTGATGCTATGTTACGAGACGCTACGACAATTCCTTTACAGACGTATTTTCACTTGTTATGCATTATGCAACTGCGGTTTCGAAATCGCATTGAAAACGCGCTGCTCGTGTTATATCAACGGCAAAACCCGTTTCGCTGGCGTTTCAATCTTGGCCATTGACACTGACCTAATAAGGGTTAAATGGATTGTTCCTGAATGTCCATTGAACGCAGCACGCGTCTCCATTGGGGTGTTTGCCATGTATGCACGCATTTAAATCGCAGTGCACGTTGCCGTTATCATCGTTGGGGGGCGTGTAATGAATCCCCCAGAGGATATCTTTCACGACTGTTAACGATTGATCGATAAATTTCTGTCATCGACACACACGCTCCAATATGGAAACCAGGTGTCGTTCTACGGTCCACATTCGTTGGTATCTCTTTAACCGATCGTATTTTATGGGATTTTATTCTTTGAACGAGTTTTTCACAACGATGCAGCTAATGATTAGAAAAGATCAAGTTATTTCACGATGTTTGATTCAAAATGCTTCAGACGAGTAAATTACATTCCTATAAAGCTTGCGTGGTAATATTTCTACAGTACAGGGAGAATATGCACGTTTCCATTGGGAATGGAAATTATATATTCAAGCGGCGTCGGTAGTCGCCAATCGGCTTCTTCCTTTTCACTTACCGCTATGCAGTTACTTTTGCGCATGATCGACTGTGCCCGGTATCCTTTTCATTATTCCGCTGTGGAACATCGTAAATACCTAAAAAGGAATAAACGCGATCCACGCTCGCCGTACTTAACACGCCCAGCCCGCTGAAATAACATCTCGCGAGGAAGTCGGGCTATCGTAAAATCTAACGTATCGTTGGAGGTTAAAATTTATCCAGGAATTGAATGGAAACTACGAATAAGGGGGTCTAACTTGGTATATTTCGGGAGGAAGCGGTTTTTAAATTACGCTGTTTCGTAAATTTCGGACACCTTCTCGGTACACTGTTCTGTAAACTGCAGACACAGCTTCTTATGTTCAACATTACACGCCTACCGGATGAAATATCTGCAATCTGTGTGTACTAAAACAGTCGTCGGGGACTGTATCGTCAGTATAGTAGAAGGATACTTTAGTGTTACAGACTACCAGACAAAACAAAATTAAAGAGATAAATCGTACGAAATCACATCGTAATTTCACAGATTATATTTGACAAGATTAATTACTAAATGTAATACATATGTATATAGCCTAGAATAGGTTACTCTTACTAATATGGCAGAAATTATTTAGAAGAAAAATTATTCACACGATAGAGTACCGATTTGAAACATTTCTTTGTTCGTCACTATAACTCAAATTTGTTCAAAATGTGCTGTATTCCCCTATTCAAGGTTTCCATTCAATTTTCCTAACGTCTCGTATATACCTGCCTCTTATTAAACGTCTGGTCCCTGGTGCATCGTTGGAGAAAATTTTTTCAGCGTTTTACGACGGTTTCGCACGTGACCAGCATTCGCCTGTCTCTCTATCCGTCGATCCCGCTCCCGACATCGGTAAATCACGTTTCTTTCGTTTTGTTTCCGCGAGAGCCACTTGCAATTGGGACGTTTCATGCGGGAGGGCGGCACACTCTCTCTTTTAGGGGAGAACGAAGAGACGAATAAAGGGAGCCACACCAGAAGTACTCCTCAAAATAATTGATTGTCCTAGAGGCAATCGCTGCGGATATTTGAGGTTAGTAGAATGAATGCTGCGCCTGCTGTGAACGATATGCATTGTGTGTTGATTCACTTGCATTCGTTCTGGTGCATAGTGATCATAGCACTTGAGTGAATTGTGCAGAATGATTTAGAAGAGTTAACTTTCTGCTTTGTAGTATCGTATTGTAGTACATTCATACTACGAATTGTAGTTATAGAATTTGGTTTCTATTGTAAATTCAACTTCATTTTTTTACAATTAAATTACGTCCTGACTGCTCGAAGTCCGAATGGACGAGACTGGAAAACCGCATGAAATATACACAATAAGAGAAATACGAAGAACTTCTATTCTTTTATCTTTACATTTTCACGAATATATCATCCAATAGAAAAAAGCAAGTATTTACTCCCATTACATTTTACCAGAACACGAAGGACGCCGTTAAATGATTTTTTCGTGTTATTAGATTATCGTGAAAGCACGGAGCGACGTGATTTTGAGTATCAGATCAGTGAACGATCACTGAGGTAACTACTAGAAAAATCGCGAAGGAACTAATTCGATTACACGAACGAGAAACGGCGACCGCACAGAGAGAAAGGGAATCCATCCATGAAATGAGGGAGAAATTTTACGATCAAGGTACCATGGTCGGTTACGAAACGTTCCCATGGTCGGTAATAGTTAATTTATTAGACGAAGTTATGGTAACGGTTGTTGGATCGTCAGGCTCGATGAGGTATCAGCTGTGCCACTGTTAATTAATCGACGAAAGTGATTAGTTGATAGGTACTGATTTTCTTAAAAATCACGGTTCGCGCATTTGCGACCGGTTACCTGTACGCTGTATGCTGTACACGTGAATGTAGCCAGATTAATGACCAGGGCCTATTAAGTGAGATTGACGAGCGTAAGTTTAACGGTAACCGTTTGACGCGTGAAAAAAGAAGCCAGGCATCGTTGCATTACTCAACGCGAAAATTAACCAGTCCTGTTTTACGCCCTTCCTGTCCAGTACCGCGATTACGCAATAAAAAGAGCCACGATCATTTCCTTGGCTCGGGTTAACGCGCCCGATGCGTGCCACGTTCGCGCTCTTCCACGTCGACGGCTGTTTACTCGAACGATGTTTAATGATTCCGTCAGTCATTACGCCGTCCGTCTCGAGAGAATAATATTTGTATAACTGGAATTACGCAGCTCGTTAAAATTCAACGGAAGGCACCGTACCGTGTAAACTACTAAACGGAACTGCAACCAGGTGGAAGGTTATCAATGTGTAATTTACATAAGGTGGAAATTTTGCGATGTAAAATATGTTTGGATTTAAAACAATCATATTTGAGCGTCATAGAATCGACACCCAAAGATACGTGGGGATTTAAATAAATAGGTAGTTAATTCACAGTTAATGGACTTTAAACGATATCATAATCAATTATTAATTATCGAAACAAATATATTATCATGTTTTTGTAAATGAGACATAATCCACTAAAAAGAATAATTTTAAGAAAAATGAATTCGTTTATCGTTTAGCTTGTCGTTCTTCAAAAACACGCTGACAATTCTAGGTTTCTCGCAGAAGTGAATTATATAAGCATTAATGTCTCTTGCAAATGAAATATCGTTGAACATAAGGCAAATTTTGTTGTATCATATGAAACATTATCGCATTAATCGACTACCTTATTCTCGAGAATGTAGTCAACGATCTCGCTATAGTTTCACTCTTAGCAAATTTGGGAACGGTTTACCACGTTGCGTGATAAAATTAAATAAAGTTAATTGTAAATGGGAACATTACACACGGCTTTCGTTTCGTAATCGTTGTTAAAAATTTCGGAGCATGTACAACGTTCATCGATTTTTTCCCTCTTCGATTATTACGAGGGATCATTATATAATGCTCGGTACGTGGCGCGTCGCGTACATGCTCCGCAGAGTACTTGAATCCGGGCCTAATGCTTCGAAAATTTGGCGGGGGAAAAAGGGGTCGTTTACGCGGAGCGTATACCGCCATACGCGTCCAATTATCGGTGGTAACGCCGTTTTCGGCTTTGCCCCACTCCCTCACCCCTCTGTCAAGCTTTTTTTCCCTCCGAATTTTTTCTCCCTCCGTTTGCACGAAACATGTAATCAAAGTTTACTGCCGAAGATACGTAATGACAGGGTTAGTGCTAGCGCGGAATTAACGATCTGGGAATGGAGGTTTGGGGCAGCGCACAAATTTCGTGGCCTTGCAATTACGTTTCACGTGCCCTTCCGCCATAAAGGCGAACCGACTGACGTAATTCGCGAGCTTTTACTCTCATCTTTTATTCCGTAATCGCCGCCATCGATCTTTATTTTCGTCGGCATCTCGCCGAGCCGGTAGAGAACCGGGCAAATCGAGTCAATTACGCTGCCTCTTACCGATCTTACTTTGTCATGAGCGATTCGATTAACATCCCAGTTGTTACATAACCCGACTATGGGACAACGCACGTTTGCTCGGAGTTTCTTTTTTTATCAGTTATATTAGACCCGATTGGAGGCTAAGATCGTCACAGCATCCGCGATTCGGTATAATTCGACGATTCAAAGAGAAGTATAAATGGCTTTTGTTGATCGTGATTGGTCGGAATGGAGCTGGTTTCAGCTGGTGGCTAAGGTGAGGCTAGACTTTCGAAAGTCCTGTGCCTCGTTTTTCTCCACGTGATGGCTGAATGGAGCTCGCATTAGGTCCTGCGGCAGGAAGGCCTCTCTTACCGACGAGGGTAAGAGAGAAGAAAAGAAAGCAAAAGGGAGGATGCTTGAGACAAATGGAGGGGGCGGGGATGGAAATAAGGGAAAAAAAACAGGCAGCGGATGTTTCGGACGCGGCTGGTTGCTTTAAGTTCAGCCCCTATACATATTCTCTTCCTCTTTCTCCCGAACGATGGTATTCCTTTCGAATCCTTTTACTTCGAACCGACCACACAGTCTCTTTCTCTTCGCCTCTTTGTTTCTCGCTTCTGTCCATTGTTTCCACGTCTTACTGGCTCGCGAATCGATTCATCGCGCGCGGTCTTCTCCCTGGCCGTGAGATCGAATCGGCCGGTTGAGCCACCGCGTCGCGATTCGCCGCATTCTTTCCTGCAACCAACCGCGCGTGTAGGTGTTAAGTGTCAGAGACTCTCTCTCGCAAGTATACACCTCGAAGAAACGATTCCTCGTGGTTCTAATCGTGATCCCATGCCGGAGGATACGTTTTGAAAGGAACTCGAGCCGAAGAATCCGTCGCACATGTCTTACGTTTAATAAGGAAGTATCACTATGGCTATGGGAATGGTTAGAAGATAGAATAGGGTGGATCGTGCCGGTGGGGAATTGGATTTTCAGGTTTAATCTAGCAGCATCTACGGATCGGTTAACAGGTGCTCCATTATGGAGCGTTTCCAATCCCGTTTTCGTCTATCCGCTCCCGGGGACAATAATTTCCAGTTAAATCTTCCGCTGTTATGAGGGTCAGGTAGCGGCACGTGCTATTTTGGAGGCGTAACATATAGGAAGGCCAAAAGGTGTAATTTTAGGAGTTTGATGCTAAATTTAGAACGGCCCACCAGTTGATGTCTCACTTGTCTTGAGATACTTAGCGATAGCTGCAGCGATAAATGGGTACTCTTTTATGGAATGGGAATTGCCGGAATCTGGATAAAAGAAAAGCACCGACTATACATATATTCTGATAATACGATGTATCATGTCAACGTAATTTACTATAGCAGGGATTTACAAAAGGGTTTATCTCTGAAAAGAATTTTAAGGAAGATACATGTACGATCGGTTTGGAAAGTATGCATCCAGTAAATTATTTTAAATTAACTAAATATTTCGTATTCAGTTTTTAAGATATGTATAATCGTTCGCTGTAAATTCTGTTTTATCTTCAAACGATGAGTTCACAACCGTGGAGTAAAGTATAAAGTATTCGTTGAACATAGATCACAAATTATTTCTTTTTCACTGGCGTATAATTTTATGCAAAATGTTATATATGTATTTGAAATAGATTGGATACATAATATGATACATTTGCGTGTAATTATAGTAGAAGCTTTTAAGGAACACGGTTAATTTAGTTCTTAGAGGCTAATTGGAGATGCAGAAGATGCAAATTCAAATTTTAAGGAGTTTCTCAGTAAAGCGATAAGTAAACTGAAACAAATTAAACTATCATCTGCTTAGCATAGTTTCAGGATTCAGTCGTATCAAACGGCTAGTTATCTCGTATACACTGGTAATATTTTTCATGGTATCTCTCGTGCTTTAATCGATTAAGGAAACGCAAACATTCGAATCGCGCCAGAAGAGACATAAAACGCGCGTTAAATTTTCTTATAATGTCGTAAAAAAGGAGCAACCGCCTCTAAGGAAATAAAAACGACGTTATATTATCTACCAAATAACTCTTGAAGATATTTTTGAACTTCATTAGTTCTATTTTCGCTGTTTCCTTGTATCTTCTTGCTTCTCGTTCATTCTATGGTTTCTTTCGTTGCTCCAGGACATCGAACGTTGCTCGAGACTTTTATAGAGTTTATACGCCTTCCACAGGAGATATTCCAGGTACAACCCGTTCTGCTTCCTGTTCTTCCATTCTCTAGATTCTAGATTGTTGTTCCACGATTTCTTGAAAAGGCTCGTCGACGTTGCTCGGTTTTCTTCGATTAAATCGTCAAACTCAAACTGTACGAAACTCGACATCACGAAGGAAATTGAGTTAGTCTCGGGCGCTTTACATAAAAAGATATTCATGGAGGATACATAAGTGATTCAGTTTCTAATGTGCAGTTCGAGGTCTCATGAGAAAATGAGATTTCTTTATATTGCCCTCCTTACCTTGCTTCAAGAGAAAAAGACTTGGGAAGTCTTAAATATTTCTAGCTATCTTAAAAAAAGAAGAAAGATGTTGAATAAGACATATTAAATAAGGAGACCAGTAAAATATATGGTCGCCAAGAAACCGCATGAGTTTAAAGATTTTATCTTCTCGAACCGGAAATCGTACAGCTGTAGCAACCAAAAATCTTGTACTCCCACAAGGGATAAATTGCCTGAATTTCTATGAATTTCTGCCAGAGACACATGTTTTATTCGTAAAAGTTGAATCGCACACAAGTTGTGTAATCCACGAGTAAAACTATACAGCATTGTGCGATCAATGCAATAGAATGATACACGAATACACATGGAAAAACTAAATTTTCCTAGTATACAATGAACTACGTACCACCGAGGTAACTTGACTTTCTTATCATCCCTCGTACTATCCATTGCTGGGATACTTCTATTAATTACACGTAGCTGGTAAAAATTCCTGGTATTTCATTGGCCGCGTCGAGAAAGTGTTTGGAACGAGCTGTCGTACATTGAAATTCCTGGCTTTGTGGAACGAAAGTGCATTCCCCTGGTTCTTTCTTCGCTTTCAGCATTCCTATCGGATCGCTGTTCTGTCACTCGTCGGAGGGAATCATCGGTGTCTGAATAGCGTCGAATGGTCGTTCGAGGAACTCGATCCTGGCCGGCAGTCGAGCGAGAAAACGGAAGCTCTCCTCGCCGAGAAAGAAAAAATAGAACTGACACGAGAACGAGATTCCTGGGATCGTTGCTGCTTCCTCGTTTTATCGACCCAGCCCGACCACATCAGATTCCGTTAACGGTGTCGCCGGTTCTCGATGCACTTCTAGCGATTATTGATATGGAAAGGATTTTGCCTTCCACTATACGCAATATTCCCTTCACGCGCGAACGATCATTTTTCTACCTTTCCTTCTATGCACCCCCCAGACTTTACCTATAGCGAAGTTGGCAAGCGCGAACCTCCTCTTCACGATGCTTCGCTGTTTGATAGTGTAATTCAGGAAATAATTGTTTTTTATCATCAAAACTTCATAGGCGTGGTTTTTAATTCTTTTGCGTAAGCTTTCTATAGACACTTTGTACTTTTTATAAGAGATAAATATTACCAGCTGTGTTAGGTATAATATTTAAACTTTAATATTACACCGTATTCGAATTTTTCTGGGATTATCGCTATAAAAGGAACTAAAGATTAGATACTAAATATCCTACGCTATCAAAGATAAAATAATTGCCAGCTGGTAATGATTCGTTCTTTTTTTCGTGACAGAATCTACCATCGAAACGAAACATTATGAAAGGATTGACGCGAGAAGTACCGTTGTGAGATATTATAATACATGATAATCGTTAATGCGATCGAATGAAAAGAAGCAGTGGTTTGAAATTTAGAAAGGTGAAACGATGAGGAACGTGTTTACGCCAGATGTACGTGAAGGAATCCTGTGGCGCAGGTGCTAGGAGAGAATTTTGAGAACCACTGTTACTCCGTTACTCGTACAAGAAGACACTTCCTTAGTAGTCTCGGAGCCGAAGTGGAGCCAATTACAAGAGTTGCGCCAAGAGTCTCGTTGCCTCGGAGCCGATCGTCTGGCGAACAAACTTGCTTCGCCAATTGCTCGCGCCAACGCTTTGACAAATTCTCTCGGCACGGAATTATCTTGTTCACTGAACAAGTACAATAGAATCGACGATCGTTTCGCGATTGTTCCGTAATTAATAGTCGATCGTCGATTAATAACGTCTCTCTACCGTGTCGTTATCCGTATCGTTGAACGCCGCGTTGGGAGCTTTGGTTTATCATCCGGTCGTATTAATTGCTTACAATTAGCTAATTAGCGAATCGTAGGCCCTATAAGTGCTTAACTACGCCAATTAACGTGCTCACCGGTGCAGTAGGAGAGGATGAATAATGCCGGATGAAAAAAATGCTCCGGTATCTGATACCTGGTTAAGTAACAGGTTCCTCGAAACGTTCAGGATGTTACACACGCTGGATGAATGCGTCAGATACAACGGCGATAGATACTGCAGGCTCTTATAGAGCAGAGAAGGGAGAGAAAGGCTACGTGACCAAAACAATGGCCCCCATAGGCTGGGTCTCTTCGTAAGACACGTATTGTTTGACATTCAGTATATCCCCTTATTTTCCATCCTATCCTGGTTTCTTTCAAACTCTCTATATAGTCTCGTCTTTCTTTTCTTTCAGATCTTTTTCTTTTCGATCGTGTTTCAAGTTTCTTCCTTATTTTCCCTTTTTCCCCTTTTCTTATTTCGTTTCGTTTCGTCGTTTCCACGCTTTCTTTTCTTTAGGAAACTACAAGGTCTCTATCGTATATCGCTTTTGATAGAAGCAATATCGGTATATTTTCCATCGAGCGACCACTTGCTCCCTTTGAAGTCTTGGAAGCCGTAGATTCGCGCCAAAGTTCTCGATACGACGTTTCGAGCCACTCCAGCCAGCTCTATTGTGCCTGTTTAGGGTGCGCCAGCTTCGGGTAAATTACCTTCAGGGGTTTCTCTTCAAGGAACTCGTGTTTCTTAATGATAGCTTAATTTCGTGCCGTTTGGGGTGCGCCTTTTTTCCACGGAATCAGAGGGTAAATCGAGCTGTATATTATATTTCAAGTATCGAAGGGAACTCGCCGCGATCAATCTCTGCTTCCGTTCTCGGAATATTAATCGATAATTTAATAGGAATTCCTAGGGGAGGTTTTAAGCGTATCTGTCTGTTGGACTGTTTAGGGAAAGCTTTCCTTTAGTAGTTATTGAAGCTTGGTTTTGATAAGATTTTTATATGCGTAAATAGAAACTTAGTTAAATATGTATTTATTTCATCGTATCAATTTAATTATAATAAATAGAAACACATCGGAAAAATACACGAATAAGTCACATTTCCTACTTTTTATAGAGAAGCAGTTTTAAGATTCACCAATTGTCAATCAATTTCATATTGTCAGAATTTTATTTATATTTGGTTCTTGGTTAAAACAGGTGATTTTTCAATTTCTTAACAATTTTTTAAACGTTGCACGATATTACAATATCGAAGAGTATTGTTTGTCTTTAGCCTCCATAAAACTTGATCAATTTATCAGCTACTGTTTTAAAAATATGTACTGAAATAATTGTAAAGTGTAGAATTAATAAAGTAAAGTATGAAAGAGTTAAAGAATAACCACGTTTTAAGGTAACAGATAGAAATGATGGAGGATTTTTTTAATTGGAAGATACGCCATAATAAAATTATACTCGTCTTCGAGAAACGTTCAAAGGCAAGTCTGCATATGTCAAGTGGCAGTAATTGATGTCAGTGAAACCCCTCCGTACGTACACATGCGATGTCCTCGAGAAGCGTGCGACGCGGGTGGTGCGGAATCTAATGGCGAGATATACGTTTATGGCTGGTGAATTTACGATCGATGTAAATGCGGAGGGAGGCCCTGTCCCTCTTGAGCTCCTTCTTCCGCAGGATCGTTGTTTGCAATTCGCCGCACGTCACTTTCACGGCAGACAGGGTCTAAAGGCTCCTTTATCGCTTGAGATTCGACGTAGATATCGTCGTCGATATTATCGTCCAGGATATCATACTACATCTTCACGACTCTGTTAATCAAATTATTATGGAATCTTGCCGATCATCACCACGATACACTCCTCGTAAACAAATTACTTGGGAATTTCGATTTTTATGCATATGCGTTTTTTCTTCTGATAGCTATCTTTTTAAACACTTTTCCCATTTTATAATTTTTCCCATTATTTTATAAGCAGCTGCTGCTTTGCAAAAATCAAATGTCTTAAAATTTGAAATTATTCATTTTTTGACAGATCGTTGAAATCTGCATAAGAAACATTAAGATCAACTGTATTTTATAAATTTTGGATATTTCGAATATACAACACTGACTATAATTATTCTTTACAAGCGAACTGATAATTCGAAGTACATAAATTTTATAAGTTTTATAAGCTTTTACTATCTTGCTGGCTTAGCTGCTGCGATCTTTAATAGCTAATACGATGGTCAACTAGACTTCCTTTAGATTTTGAATTTTAAAGAACAAAATTAAGACTGATGTTTATTTGTTAATAACTCTGTAACTTGCATCATTCACAAATATCTCACTATGTGTACAATAGAGAATACCTTTCTTCTTCTTCTTCTTCGATATCCCAAAAAAGAAAAAAGGTGTTGGCCATTATGCTATAACAAACAAACATAAAACTGCATAACCAATTAGTTCTACGGAAATTCATAAACGTAGATGTCGCAATCACATAACGTTAATTTTATGTTCCAACAATTTCAATATCCATATTTTCCGTGTATCTTTTTTTTCTTCCAAGCAATTTCTAACTAAAAAGTTAGTGAGGTTGAACACGCAGAAGAGGTGGTTTTGGTCGCGTTACCCGGCATTCGCCCATGAAACGAAATACATATTCCGGGATTCGTGGCACGTAGTTGGAAAGCACAATCCGTGACCGCCGGATGCTTTCAGACGGTTTTCCACGTAGCGAACAATTTTACATGACGAATAAGTCGGCGGTTGGTGAGTTGCATGCCTAGTCTCGATAGTAAATCTTTGTCGCATCCGACGAAGGAAAAGTTTGGAGAGCTTGCATTTCTCGTACATTACACTATAGGAAATTTATTTCTGCCACCAACCAAATGGCCGAGCTAATGAACTTCTCTCCCTTCCTCCTTACGATTCTACATCGAATTTCATAGTCCGTCGAATACGCGCGAAATTCAATTAAACGTTTGATTTATCGCCAACTGTGCCTGTGTTCATTCCTTCGTGCCCTTTCCAATCTTCTGAAGTTGCAACGAAGCCTCGTGTATCGAACTTGCTTTAATCCTTTGCGAGACTAATGGGACAATATGTCTTGAAGCAACTTTTCGAACGACTGCTGGCTTGTTAGAATTTTCCTCTCTTCAGTGAGGTCTGTGGAAACGTAGGATACGTAGGCAAATGAGATCGCACATTTTGTTTGAAAAATCAGATTCGCAGTATTCGCGTGTTCTGGCATAATATAGGTATTTCAATTACATGTTACAATAATTTTCTCCTTTCTATATCTCGCATAAAATTCTCTACTTCTTTCTTTCAATGTGTTTTCTTTGAGTACGGGTTTCATAGTAGTGCCTAGAGGATCCATGTCTCTGCATTTGACGTATTGCATTTAACCTGCATCTGACATACTGCATTTAACTTGCATTTGACATATCTAGTTAGTTATTTTTATACCGTTTGTGTTTTTATGCATCATCTCTAATGTGATGTCTAGGAAAGCTTTCAAAGTACGAGTTTCACAGTACCCGCGATTCTTTGTCCCTGTATCATACATTTAACATATCTGCTTCCTTATTTTCATATTACTTGTGTTTCTGTATAATACGCCTAGTGTGGGGTCTAGTAAAAGCTTTCATGAATCTATAATATACGCTGTGAAACAGCTTTTGTGTTCTGATAAAGTTAACCGTAAGAAGTACCATAAAAAGATGGTCATTCCTTCCTGATTCCTGAATTACGACTTGGAGAACCGGGAAGAGATCGACTTACAAAAACGTCTGCATGCAGAGGACACGATCGACTTTTCCATCTCTTCCTATTGCCTCTCCTCTTTTTGTCTCCATCTTTCTACGACTTCTTGGCAATGCGTGCGGATTTAATGGGCCGTAAGGGAGGGTTCACGCTATATAAGGCGACGTCTGCGCTACGTAGAATCGATGATGCTCTCCCACGGTGCGTATTCTTACTTCTTCTCACTCTTTTTTCTTCCTTCTCATTCCTCCCACTTTCATTCTCCCTCGTTCCTCGACTCATTAATCAATGCTGGCGTAAAATTACTCTTCATTTCTGATAGCGACCTTGTTAATAGCAGCGAAGCACGATCGATCAGCGCAGATCGTCACCTGATTAGGGTAGATCCATCGTAACAAGCCGCATCGAAGAGAGCCCTTAATAGGTTTCCCGAGCACGAGGATGCCTTTTCCCGACGCTAATCACCGCTAGATACCTTTCCCGGTTACTATCCTTTCGCGATACACGGAAAGCCACCAGAACTCTAACCAGTTACCAGTGAACATCGTTTCTTTTGGATTTGTAACGTTGTTACGTTCTTGACCGTAGGTCTTGTGGCAAGAGCGGTTGTTTGAATCGAAATTTATGTACGTATCTTCGGTCGCTGTTGAGAGAACTATCCCGACCATGCCTTCGAACAATTCCAATTATATGGAGAGTTGCCGACCGCCAGTCTTCTCGTCAATTGTCACAGCTGAGTCGATACCCTTACAGACCACAAGGTTCGTTAATGCATTTTCTCGAAAAGGGGATGTGATTCTGCTCATGGACATTAGACCGAGTCTCTCGATTCGCCACCGATGTCCAACGAAATACGTGGAAATCTTGAATTCTCTCTAGAACGATCGAACCGGTTGTCGACCGGTTTGCCGTTTAAAATATATAGATCCTGTCTACGAGCAAAGGGGAAGAATTCTCGTTTTGCTTATGTTTGGCAGGTGACGAGAACGTACAGTGAACTCGTGACATACTTTGGTCACGGTCACGGTTACCTCGATTGTTATTTTACCGAAAGCACATAAAGATAGTCGAGGTATTTTCAAGGACGTTGCATAGAGAAACGGTGAAAGAGACAGCTGGCTGATTTACAGACGTCGCGGTGGCTCGATGCGATGCAGTTCTCGGCGGAATCGCGATCTCTCGCGTGGGTAGAAACTATCGCGAGAATTATTTCACGACGTAGCTCCGCTCGACCCCGCGACACCGACATAATTGAAAACTGGTGAAACGACTCGCTCCAAGAATTTGCATGATAATTCCATCCCCTTTGCTGCTTGTGATTTATGTCAGCCGTTTAGGTGGAGAATGCTCGCGTGTGTTTTGCATACCGGAGAAGTAACGTCGCCTAGGGTAGATTCTAGCCGGTGACTTCGATGCCTCGCGAAACCCAGTTGCGACTTTGGAAGAATTCTTTTATGTGTTCACTGTCTGCTTCACGGAGGTATTTTGGCTTTAAGGGAGAGAAAAATTCAAATGAAAGTTTGCGATTTATTGGTCAATGATAAATTCGTGTAGAACAATTTTGGGGTAGATGATTGTTGTTAGAATTCTCATTATGTAATTTAAGCCCTAATAGCAATTGTAAAAGTTATTTGATTTTTGTATGTGTTCTAAAATTGCGAAATTCCAAAGGAGGATTAATTGGTGAATTATTGCGCAAAAGCACCCGGATAACGAATAGTTTTCTAATCATTCCTAAGTATAAGCTCGCATTCTGTGAACATCCTAATACGTACCAACAGGGATGTAAATTCGTGCTTCTACAAGATGGTCGGCGAAAAATCATCATGGTTCGCCACCCATACGAAGTGCATCACGAAGAGGTTAAGGTTAGAGGATCTATTCCACAGTCGGAAGGAAGAAGTTAATCGCTATAAAATGTTAGTCCGGCGCGGTCCAAACAAATTCGGTGCATTGAGATTTATGGACAGCACGTCCGCCTGTTTCCCTAGCCGATGCACGAACGCGCAGCGCGGTGTTCGCATATGAGTACGTGCACGTTCGAAACCATGCTCGAACGGAAACCAATAAATTATTTCAGTCACGTTGAATCGAAGCTGAATTCCACCGTAGCACGCATTTACCGATCACTGTCATTTGCCTGTGGCGAGCCGCTTCCACTTGGACATCTATCAAACCGCGATCGCAATTAATTTTTTACACGTTGCCCCGCGTGATTACGGGTCGTCGGTGATAATAGGTTGTCTGTGATTGCACGAGTCACAGGAAGAGGACGGTTTCTAATAGACACACGAGAGCCATTGGTACTCGCACACAGCGACGACGTACCTGGTCTCCCGATACTTTGTAACAATCAAGCACTTTTCCGGCCATGGTTATTCCGTCGTGAATAATGGCGATTCATCTTCATTGACTCGCGATTGCCTTCATCGTTTCTTGTATTCATTCGGTTCTTTTGCTTGATCTGGTTAGATAGTAAATTGTATCAAGATGAAGCAGCGTAAAATCGCTTATCCATCGCACGAAATCCTTAACTAGCTTTCGATGGCATGCGTCGCGGTTTCGATAAGAACTAGGCAGCTGACCAAGCCGCGGATCAGGGTAATTTGCCACAATCGAACGATCCACGCGAAGCTATTCGATCCTATTACCTTCATAACCTGTGTTTCTTGCTTAATCTCGTCACGTGCGTACGGATGATTTAGTATTTGTTTGGAAATCCTGCGTATCTCCTATCGAAATTGCAGCCAGCACGCGGAATTCCGCGCGATAACACGTAACTCGCATTATCGCGATATATATCTTGGATCTTGCCCCATGCAGTACACCTCGAATCATCCTAATCTCCGTTTTCGAGGATTTTATCGCACCCTGTTCTTCGTTCCATCGCTTTTCTCCTTTTCTTCGATTGTGCATGCGTACTACGACCGCTGAAAAGTATAGGGACATTTGCTTCATTTTGTTTTTGACGTAATCTAATTTAATTACAGAAACAAATAGAAAAACTTTATTAGGGCTGACATATAGGATATTATGTCGATATGCGGTAGAAGAATCGACATTTGTAAACATTAAACATTATGATACATTTTTGTCTTTTATAAACATAGAAGTTTTTTTAAAATTGTTAGAGCTATGGTTGTAAAAATAATGTTTCAAACATTTGGACACTTCAACAAGTCGAATATATTTAATTTTCATATATCGTTGATAAAGTTTAAAGTAAATAATTAAAATTTCATGTGATATACATCTGTTACTTCCACAAGAATTGATTATTTGGGGGTCGTATAATAGGAGTCTATTGATTTTTTCTTCTACATATGATTTCTCGTTTGTATAGTAGGAGTCCACGTTCAAATAAGTGGATTAAACTAACAAGAGATCGGATATTCGCTAAAATTTGGCTTAAATAATTTATGCGAACGGAGTTCTACTGCATTGTTAATCGAGCAAAGTATCACATATTTATGAACAGCAGTGTAGAAGCATCGCTTTCTACGATACGCGTGTGGCTATATCTGATTGATCATGTGCGCTTGAGCCTCACGCGCGAGCACGTGTGCCGTTCGCACGAACTCCACGACGAGGGTGCACACTCGATACGAGCCTCGTGGACACGAGTCGGAGTCTTTGTAGTCGACTATGGTCAGCCTCTCTGCACCGAAGATCACCAAGGTGAACAAACTCCTTTGTCCTCTCTCTCTCTATCTTTATCACTCTTACACGCTTTTGTTTCTCCGTCGTGCCACGGATTAATACTCTGTCGGGACCACCGAATGATTCTCTCTCAACCACGGGATTAACACGGCCACGGTACGCGCCGCCGACGAGCGTGAAACCGCGTTCTCGTGTCGATGACGAACATCATCGTGGTTTATAGTCTGTTTCACGCATCGCCATGGAATCTTGCGAATTATACTCGAAGTTTTTACTCGACCTGCAAGTATACAGCTGGTCGAACGCATTAATTTCACAGCTTGATAATTACACGCGGTAAGGTTTCGAGAAATCTGCGAGTTAAGCCGAAGATCCACCAGAAAGCTAAGCGGATGATCTATGCTATACTAAGTTCAAAAATATTTCTTCGATACATATACGTATGTTAGCAGTCGAGAGCGAAAATAGGTGGTTAAGTAGATAAAATAGATATCAACGAAGTTTCATTAAATACATCTTATTTACAGCAAAAATTAAGCTACTCTATACGTTAAAAGTATTCGGTTCAATAGTTTCATAATACAGTTGGGGACAAAAATAAGTAGACAGATAGTGGATATCAATGAAATTTCGTTCATCGCATATGCGTATAATGGATAAAACTTACATAGATGACACTAGGATTAGTTTGATTGAACTCCATTTATACTACTTCCATTACCTGTCCACTCACTTTTGTCCTCGACTGTACGTATTGAAGGGAATATTTGTAAACTTAGTCATAGGTTCAGCTTAGCTTCCCAGTGAATCTTCGGCTTTACGCTTCCTCCTGAGTTAAGCTCTGTCAGTATAGTCCGAGTCCAAGAAAAGGAACGTCCTTTTCACGAACTCGGTATTTCTGGAACGGAGAGGCGGCTGGGAATCTCTCTTGCTAAACTCTCCAGGAATCTGAAATATCCAATGGAGCAAAAAGTCGTCGTTTCCTGGGACGAATCGTTCTCGTTTCACATAGTTTGCTACCGTAAAATCGAAGTTCTCGAAATCGTACCCCGGAGCGTTTCTCCCTGTAGACTGTGGCTGAGTAATTAGTCCATCCGTGTAGTCTGAAATCACGAGATTAAACTCGGTTCACAGTGAGGTTGACAGTGAATGAATGACAAGGGACCTCGTTGCTTGTTCAGGGATAACTCGTTACCGTTTTATAGTCGGTTGGACGAAACGTCTCGATGGATACAGCAGGAAGTTACACTCTTGATCCTAAATCTCTTGATAATGAAGTAAAGCTGAAAGATCATTAGGAAATTATTACATACCTTTAAATCTATTCATTTCGATCTAACCTCCCATTTAGAAGATGTATATCCGATATGATCTGCTTCGGCAATTTGATCAATTATGTGTAATAAAATTAAATCCTTTTTACTCGTTCACATTCGCCGCAAGTACTGCCTTGATCAGTTTTAGTACTTCTATAATTAGTTCACTGCTATATGTATTCGATTCTTCTCGCTTTCCTGTATAATTATCAGCAATTTTACCAGTAGGTTTATTCGTCAGAACATTAAGTGAAAGTAAATACATAATTATTAATTCATTATCTTTTTGTAATTCTTGGAAATAGTATTTGCATTAAATCAAAATACAAAGCATGTATTCACAATTATTTGAGGATGCTTAAGTAGCTATAAGAACAAGACGAAAATGTGCTATAATACATTTTCTAAAAGCTACTATCTTTCTCCGTACTTGATCAGCGTGGCTTTCATATCTTGATAAGTTAGGACTCGCGACGCGTATCAAGAATGGCTCGAGTGGATGCGTTGCATCAACTCGAGCGAGTCATTCAAGGCGAGATGAAGGAAACGCGGGACGTGTACGGGTGGCGAGTTGGCTTTTCTCGCAGTCGAATGTTAACTCGACCAAGACAGAAATTACAGGCTTGCCGGGCCATTACAATCCCGCGGCAACCACCGACGTCTCGTCGTACCTGCCTACTCGTTCCTCTTCCTCTTCTTACCCTCTCGCGCCCGAGCGCAAACGCATTCCGCCTCGCGGTCAAACGAATCGGCCAACTGCCGTGTTATTCTCTCGTTTGAGCTTTCACGTGATCGTAAGCAATTTGTTCTTGAAAAGTAGCTCTTAGAAAAAGAGGTGATCCAGTCAGGCTTATATCGCGAGAAAGTTACTTGGTGTAGACCACGGTCGCGTTATTGAATCAATCAACCAAGTCTAACACTTATGTGGAAGGATCTCGTGTTAAATTTTACGTTCCATGTACAAAAGCGAATAATTGGTGTCTGTGAGAAGGAAGACACAGGACAGTTAGGTAGTCGATGAAACGGGTCGATAGGCCGGTAATTATGTGGTAAATTACAAGAGCGCCTAACAAGTACACCGAAAGAGAGAGTCGACGTTAGTATGGTGCACTTGGTCGGGTGTCGGCTAATGACTCGTGCTTTCATCTTCTCTGATGGAAACGTTACGGTTCGCTAGAACGAAAGCGTCGTAGATTGCTTCATCGGTTTATTAATAGACCGGTATGGTTCTCCAAATCTGAATATCTATATTCCACAATCTTCGGAATTTTTGCTGTCCAAAACGGGTTAAATGGTCGTGTAATGTGTTACAAATGGTTTTTTTTTGGTACTAGGAAGCGTCATAAATAATCTAGTCAATTTATTATTAAATCTGAATACGTTTTAAAGATTTTGGGCTGTTTATTTGGTCTCGAATCGTTTCGAGTGCTTTTGTAACGTGTTACAGATGGGGATGTTGGCGATATGAAACTTTGTAGATTATTTTATCTACGTTTTAGAGTTATTGAATTCTCTGTCGACTTGAAACGTACCAAATGCCCGTGTAACACGTTACCAATGAGAATTTTGACGATACGAGCATCCTTGGAAATCCGAAGACCTACATTTTAGAATTTTCGTAATCTTTGTGTAATCAAATTGGAGAACTTAGATAAAGCGTAAACTCGTAGATTATCTTATCTATTCCTTAATAAATCTCTATCTTTCTTGAAATCTGAGTAAACATGAATCTTCGTAGTCTCGAAAACCATGGAACAATTGTGTAACGTATTACAGATGGGAATCTCGGTGATACAAAGCGCTGTTCGATATCCCATCTCGACTGATAGGGTCAGGTCGAGAAGCCAAAGTGAATAACCCGCAAAAGCCGATCCGGCTGATGATCATGAAGATTAATCTCGGTTCACCGCAACACGTCAGTGTTGTTGCTCCTTTTCATTTTTCATTCCATCGGTACGACGACGTTGCCCCGTGTCTCTTTTTCCGTTTCCCCCAGTCGTTGCTGTTGATGCGTGTTGAATCGTCGGTCTTTCTCACGCATGTACAATATACACTCGTATGCACACGCACGTGCTACTCCGCCGATTGCACGCCGCCTCTCCACCTTCTCCCTCGACCTGTCTTCTTCCACCTCCGGTTCTCCTCCTTCCCCTCCTCCTCCTCCTCCTCCTCTTCTTCTTCTTCTTTTCTATCCTCTTGCCAGTTCTTTTTCATCTTTGCCTCGCCTCGCCCGTTCGGGTCGTGCTCTCTTCACCGCTGTCGATCCTCGACGCTTGCTCTTCCGCGTTCTTCTAACCTGCCAATCGTGCGCTTTCGACGAATACGTCCAGAGGTAATGGACTACCGATCGACACACACTCGCTCGGTCATCTTCCTGCTGCTAAGCGGAATCGTAATCGCGACTGAAAACTTTTTGCCAGACTATGCTGCGAGTACGATTCGAGAAGAATAATGATGATCGCCCTGTTGGGCATCATCAGACCTTTCGTTATTGTTACTTACTTATCGATGAGAGGATGTTGTCTTTTAGGCCGTCCTTTTGTGGCAAGGTGATTTATATATGTCGCTATTAATAGTTAAGCTGAGCGCAGATCGATTTTACAATGGTAATGTTGTACGTATGACTTGATAAATTAATATTTGCGATGATTCAATGCACAGCAGAGTGCAGTTGTGTTATTAGGAATATATATAATACTCGATGGTTTATGGTTTTAATAACCATAATAACAATTATAAATGATGCAAGTTGGACGTGATTCACGTCATTGATGTAAGAAGATCCTAAAGTAGGATCACTCAAAATTTCTGATATTTTTCAATCTTCTTCATGCGTCTGTACGATTGTGATTAGAAATTATAGTTAGAATATGTGTGTATGATCATAGTTAGTAATTATAGTATTATAGTTAAAAGAATTAAATTTCTACAAGTGGCAAAATTCAATCAACAAGGATTATATCTATATCGATGCTCGTTAGGGAATATAAATTCATCAAATCTCACAGCATTTGTAAAATCGTATCAACTTGAAGGACGCGTAAGCTCGCTCCAATTCCCCTATTGCATTTGCTAAATCTTCTGCTCACTGTCGGGACGATGGCCCCTTATCACTCTCGCAGGCGACCTCACTTATTTTTCTCGAACAATGAGTTTCATTGAGGAAACAGCCCGTCCGCTCCAGCCAGAGTACGTCCTGCGTGTTTTTATTATACTGAAGATCGACGCAGATAGAGCTAATAAATGTGACGAGAGGCTCGAGATTCGAGGGAATCGTGTGAATGGAGCTTTGTTACGAACGCAAACTTGTAGATCACCCAAGACAGATATATTCGTCCTAATGAAAATCAGTTAACGAGTCTGTCGACTCGGAACGTCTTCGGGCTTGTCTCTAGATCAGGATTTCTCAAACTCCTACGAATTAAGATCCACTTCTGAAAGCGGTAATTTTCCGCCACCCAGTCGGAGATTGCACGAACTCTAATTTCTGTCGAGAGTTGATTAATATGGAATTTAAATTTAATTTGGCATAGATCCGTGAGCCGAGAGAAACTGGCCAAAAATATGACACATTTGTAATTCTTCGTGTTTCAATCGTGTCGATTGAATCGAGTTATCTACACAACGTGTTGTCTAGTCATCGTGAGAGATAAAAATTTGTGATAGACGTAAGTAGTAATTCTCGCGTGATTTTTATCTCTATCGACTTGGAATTGTTCATCTGACAATTCTTGGTGAGTAAAAAGCTCCTAACGGACATGCAAACTACTTAACGCGACCCTCAGTTTAGGAATCTGTGTTATAGTTCGATAAGCGTAGGGCGCTCGTCAAGCGATACATATTTCTTACTGTCGACGCCTATTTCGCCTGTTTTTCTCAGATCTCACGATTTCCTCTCTTACGTCTCTGATTCGCGCGCGTGACACTTGGCTCACGTGCACGAGCGTCTTAAAAAGAACGTGCACAGTCGAGAGAATAATTTTACAGCGAGGGAAATGCCTGGCTAGCATATTAATTTCGCGTGACAGGCGTTCCTCGTGCTTTCCTCCTTCCGAATCCATGAAAAGTCAAAGAAAGGAATATTTATTAACTCGTTTTGGCTTCTGTCAACTTGGTCGAGCGAAAACTACCTTCGTTTTTGCTCCCTTATCCATCATTTCAGATAGTTTGTTGAAGAATCGGTCAGTGATTCGTTAGGGAGACGTCGGCATTTACTGAATAATGCATGAGCGGTGTCGCTGGATACGCTTGAAATAATAACAGGAAAATTGCACTGGCGTCAAACGCGCAACTTAAAATCGGTAAAAATATCTCGACCGATATATCTCGACGTAGGAATATATTTACAAGCGTTTGAATGGCTACCTTTTTCGTCGAAACTAGATAGAAATTAACAGGCAGAGATGAACACAAAACACGGCGATACTATTAGTGAAATGGAAGGCACGTTTCTCGATGCTACGCGCGAAGCATCGGTTTAGAAAAAGAAGAGGAACGACTGGTGAATAATTAGCGAGGTCTTCCCCCGCGTGAAGCGAGTAATTAAGAGGAAAAGGTGATTTATCGTTGGCGTAGCCGCCGTACGCGACAGGCAGCCAGGCCACGGTGTCTCGATGGTTTAAGAAGCATCGTGTGTTGGTACGCGAGCTCTGCCGCGGAACATCCACGCACGTCGTCGTTTTTGTCCGGACGCCTCTCTGCTCGTAAAATTTCAAGTCGTCTCGTTGCCAGAGTCGTCACTTTTACGGTCAATGAAATTCTTCTTTTGCTCCTTTTTTCCTCGGACGTTACACAGCGAGTTTAATTTACGATCTGCCAGGTGGCTAGCTTAGGGGACTAGTTTCGTTCTTTCTAGCTTTTTCTCGAGAGAGAAAACGTTTCAACTGATAGACGAGGTCATGGCTGCCGAGCTGCTTTTTCCTCTTTTTAGATCGCGCGACTTGCTAGCTAGTGATGGATTGTCTTTTAAGCTGACACGGGTCGGAGATACGTCGCGAGATCCGCTAGTCTTTGATATTCTCCAAGCGTCTTCCATGCAACCGTACCGCGTACCGGAACTCCAGCCACCGCTCTGCTCTGTCTTCCGTCCGCTAGGCTTTTAGCCCCTTTACATTTATGGAAGGCGTATCTCGCCAAGCGTGGATGAGATATCTCGCGTATACTTACATTAAGATGCACAATGGCGAGTATGTAAATGGGAAAAGTTCTTGTATCTAATTCAACTTAACTTAGTTTGTACTTTTTACTCGAAATGAACATTTGGAAGTTTTATATTTATAGCACTTCAAAGTACAAGAAATGTAATGGTAGATTTTATATCATAGGGAAGGAATAGATATAAGATTCTGTAATATATTAGGCTGTCCCAAAAGTTTCTTTTGTTCCATAAGGAAATAATAGATGCACAATATTTGTTGTTTTATATTATTTTATTAAATTATGTATAGTCTATTTTATAGTAATAGGACAACAGGGGTTAGCAAACCAACTCAGTGATGTTCTTTTATTTATAACGTTACTATATAAAATGAAGTATTTTGTTCTAATTATCTATTGAGATAATCCATCTATGCAAAGTTCTGGAAACTGTTGGCTCTCGTCTTAATTTTTGCTACAGTATACTGCCGACATTGACGTTCCAGCATGTGGTTATCAAATGCCCGTAACAGCATATCATACTTCTAAAATCAATTTGGTTTTCATCATCCTTATACATAAAACATCCAATCACAAACATTAGAAAACGAACATGTGAAATATGAAAAATATCGCAAATATATCGCCCATAAATGCAAAGAAGTTAGTTCGAAAGTCTCGTAAAAGGAAGGCTCATAGCGGTGTCTGCCGTTCTGGTCCGCAGAATCGAGATTTAATAAATGCGTAATTACAGCGTAAGGACAGCATAAATCACGAGACTCTTTTCATTTATTTTATTACGTTTTTGTCGACAACCACAAGATGGTCCACCACGTACTTTTCCAATTACGCTATAATCTTTTAAATCCTCCCGAAGTCAGGTTTTTACGCAACGATATGAATATTTACAGCGGTTCATTTGAAATTGTGATTGACCATTCTTTTCGTTTCAGATTGCTGAGCTGCGCGCTGCTGCTCCTTTCGGGCACCATCGTTGTAATCGCATCCGAGCAAGCGGTGTCCAACTTCGAGACGGTTCACACGAGCAACGCGGCGATCTTGAATCGGCTCGGTCTCGCGCCGCTTCAGATCCCCGATGGACACCATAAGAAACGTCTGGCTGGTCCCGAGCCGCCTGGACTCGGCTCCCAGACACGGATCCACCAACCTTACAGCCGTCGACACGGACATAGAGACAGCCACGTCTATATCGTGAAGCTTCCTGCTAGTCCGCCGTACTACACGATTACGAAACCGCACAAAACGACGAAAGACGACAAGATAACCAAGACTGGGCCGAATTTCCCCGTAGGATTTCAAGGAAACGGGAAACCAGCGAAGATCTATCACTGGAATCTTCCTGTCGTGAAGAAGATCGGCGAGAAGAAGAGACTGTACTCTCAGCTAAAGCTGGAGCAGGCTAAGAAGAAGATGGACGTCACCAAGAAGTATCAGAACTCGAAGAATCTTGTAGAGACTCGGGGCAGTTCGAAGATCAATCAGGATCTTCCTCATCAAGAGAATAAGAAATATTTTGATAACAACAACGATAAGATTAACGTTCGTCAAAGTAGTGACAGTCCATCGAAGCACGTAAGATACAATGATAAGAGGCTCAACTATCCCGATCACGAAGAGAAGAAAAACGAATCGACGAAGAAAAACGAATCAACGAAGAAAAGCAGCACCAACTTGAGCAACAAGACCTACAGGCTGGATGATTCAGGCGTGCACAGGATTCACCTGACGAACGAACTTCACGGCTCGAGGAACACGGCAAAGGTGAAGAAACACCGGAAGAAGGCAGCCATGTCGTACTACGCACCAATCACCGGCAAGTCCGGCTCCACGAGCATCCACAAGAACTTCCCCGGAAATGGGAAACCGAAGGCGTTCTACGTGATGGAGAAGAGTCGCAAGCCCGTCTACTATCATCCCTTGTTACCTTAATCTCGCGTCGCGACGCTAAGAATCTGTGTACTCACGTGTTAACGGCCCGTGAACTTGTTAACTTAAGTTAGTCGCGACATCGCGATGAAACAAGAGCAAGGGCCGTCGTTTCGTAGGACGATGACGAAATTTTCAAAGGACTGAGAGAGAAAGAATGATCAAGAATGCGTGTGTGAGAGAAAAAGAACGAGGGATGTTCGGATGGAGTCGTCCTTGCTCGAAGCCACGCGTATCCTGCAAAAACCGTTCCACTTTTGTTACAGTTGTTAGAAGTATTAGATTAGGTTTCCCGAGACTTTCTTTGGAAAGGTGGACTTAAATTTAGGATAGTTTAAGGAAAGTTTTGCAAACGCCTGCGACTGAGTTCGGTGGTACGCTCAGAGATGTAGATTAAGTCCAGGGAAGTGATCGCTGGCGCTTCTTCTCCTTTCACGAGCCAAGCACCGACGATCGCTTCCTGTTGCTACGTTTAACTTGTATAATATATTTTTATAAGTTTTAACAGATACTTTTTCTATCGTATCGTCGATGTGTGCCGTTTTTTACAACAAAGGAATAAGCCATCATGACTGGTTGTCTTATGAGATACGTAAAAATTATGTTAACAATGGAAACAATAGAATAATGAATTTGCAGTCTCGTAAAGCAATCGGTCACGAGCGAATTTTTACGAAAGACTGGACAATATACCTATGTATACCCCTCTCGATGGGATGCACATGCCTTTTTCTACGTATAATCGCGCAAGGATTTTTACTGGTTCTTTTTTTTTCTCTTTCTTTAATAATGAATTGCAGAGGCGCGAGAGCAGCAGACATTTTTTATATTCTTATATCGTATGTTATAGGAGGAAGCTCAATTGTATCGAACCATGGCATTCAGTGTAGTGTAATAAAAGTATTTATAGTACTTTGTACAAGAATGCGTTGGCTGTTGTGTGTGTCCGTTGAGAAAAAAGCAAAAGAAGAAAATCGGCGAAGAATAGTACTGTTTATGCCGCGAGTGTCAGCCGTTTAGATTCTTGCTTAGAATGAGAACCGCTCTTAACCCGTTACAGCACATTTGCGATAGTATCGAGCCAACAACGAACCCTTTGCCCCGAGGGCCACATTTTTTGATAATTGACCATCTAACTTTGAAATGACCAGAGTGCCTATCTTCCTTCGTCCAACATCTCTTTTTTTTCTCTCAAGCCCTTTAAGCAACGTCTTGTTTGTCATCCGTGACGAGAATTAGCCCCTCGTGTTCTGATCTGAGAATCATTTAGCGACTCGTCGTAAAAAATGATTTTATCCATAGGTAATATCATTTCGAACAAATAGAAAGGTTTAAAAACGACAGATCGTTTATTTCAATGTAAAAGCTTTAACGTGTTACGTGCGTATTTTTTAAACGATATGTTATCTGCAAATAGGAAATTTATTTGAGGAAAGATACGCGAATTCCTGGAAATATCATTGAGGGAAATCGCGAGATTGTATTGAAATTCCATTTGAAGCCGGCTTTTCCGGGATGTCTGGCGCTGGTGTTATCGCGATCTTTGAATTCAATCTCTTTGAGCAAGTAGCATAGATCGCGAGGCATCCCCGTAACCAGACAGGATATAATCCCGAGTAGACTCGCGTCCCAAGTCAATATTTGTGCTACGTGAGAAGGGGAAACATATGAAACGCGTTTTCTGGTCGACGCAGCCGACTGGTAAGAATTCTCGAAGAACGCCAACGTTCCGCTTTCTTTGGTAAAAAGATAGAGAAAATGGAAATTATCGATTGGAACTTTCGTATATTTTTCACGTATTTACAAAGTAAAAAAAGGAGGAAATTTCTGTAAAAAAAGTTTAGTGATAACGGCATATAAATTACGACTTTACAAATAAATATATGCGATTAAGTACATTATGTTATGATACTAAATGCTTCGTAATATCATGGTTTCACTCAAGATATAAAACAATGGATAGTTATATATTAAATTACCCTAAATGGTGCTTGAGCAAATAGTCATCATGATTTCTTCTGCATAATCAGCTAGCTATATATAAATTATATATACGCATCTTTTAACTGATTAACGTATAGATAGACGCATATAAATATTGATACTCTATAAATAGAAACTATACACTTAAGAGTAACAATTAAAATTATACATCTACTCGCAATAGAGTCTGTTTCTCGAACAACCACAGCGATACGTCTTAATTATGCAGAGTGGAATCAATACCAACATACTGAATTAACGCAACATGAAAATCAGAAGATATTTAACTACAAAAATGAAAAACTTCACGGCTGTTATGTTTACGTTTCTCATTACGTCGTTTTATCTTCCACATTGGTCGTTATCGTTCATTTCTCGTTTACCGTACAGGGATATTTCTTCTCGATCTTTTCCCTTCTACTTTAAAACGCAACTTCCACCACTGTACCTTGTACAATCAAGGCATCGAACTTGAAAGCAACGTATAAGGAGAAAAAAAGATACAAATCTCTACCAAAGAGATCGCATTAGCTACGCCAACGACGTCCATCATCGACGTGATGAAATTTTTTAACTGTCCGTCTTAGGGAACTGGCTCCACGGTTCCCGCATAATCATACGCGTAATAACCTATACTCTTAGATGTAAATGTAACACGGTATAAATCACTAACCAGCCTGTGTAACTTCTATATCAAGGCCGTAAATACGAAAGCTTGTCGCTGTACGAATATACGTGTTTCAAATGCCGTTCAGACCGGTCAAGTTTCTTGAATTCAGGCGATTCAATGAATAAAGAACAAGCTTAGAAACTTTAAAAAACATTCCAAGGAGGTATACTATCTTGAAGAAGCTACGGATACAGTTTGAGAATCTTTTTATAAATAACTACAAAATAAGGAATTTAGATCTTGTAGGATAATATTGACATAGCCCTATTTTCTAATTTTTGGCGACGCGGAGATTTCATAACGATCGAGTCAAAAATATAATTTCGAGAAAAACGTTGACAGAGCTTTCAAGATAATACATTCGTTCTAGTAACAGAAGTCAGTAGTATGACGCCTTAACGCGATATTTCGCGCACCTAACTCCGTAAGAAAATTAAAAACGAGGCTTTGATTTCTGAAAGTCCAATAGTATACCCCTTGAAATCTAGCATGCTACAAGTTCAGATGACGAAAACAACTTCAAGTTGCCTGAATTCAGATAAATATACTAATCTGAACGAAGCGTAAGCGCGAGTGTAATTTTTAAGCGATCGAGCATCACGATTATCTGGCACTCGCAGTTATACGATTCGAACGAGAATGGCGAATCGATTCCTCTCTCGTTTCACATTTCTCGTGCATACGCTCATCGCTTCTCATCTCTTTCGCTCGAATCCATCATCATCCGGCAATCAAACCGACGATTTGTAGGATTCGAGGTAGCCGTGGTTCGTTCCACGTTTCGGTAGCAACTAGCTGCCCCGTGTCTTCAATAGTAGGAATTATCTTGCTGGTAGTCGGGGTACCGGAAAGCCTGACGTGCCCCTGCGGTTCCATCAGACTTCAACAGAAAGAAACTGGTAGGCTTGCCATTAAACGTGTACGGACCCTTGTCCAGCTTGTTGACCAAATCGTCCGCTGGTTTCTTGGTCGGTTTTAAATTGCCCTGCCATTGATAAATCGATGTTGGTTTCCCATTGCTCACAAAGTCCGCCGAAACGCTGTCCAGATTGGTGATTGGGCTGTCCGTTGGTTTCTTGTTCGTCTTCTTTTGCCATTGGTAGACCGACGTCGGTTTCCCGTTGCTCACAAAATCGATGGGCAGCTTGATGAACGGGTTAACGGGTTGCTGGTAGTTTGGTTTCGGCCTTCCGGGTCTCGTGTACGGGACATGTGGCCGAAGGCTGGCTGTGGAGTAAGTGGGCGGTTGCGAGATATAGCCTAAACCTGGCACGAACATGTACGGCGTGGGCGGTAGCCTGATGTAAAAGATGTTGCTTTCCTCGTATCTATTCGGATCCGACATGGTTCGTTCTTCGGTATCGAAGTTGTTGCTGGGATAATCGATGTCGTAGGGGACGTTAGAGAATGGAAGCTGTGAAACGAGAGGATAATTGACGAAGATGGCTTTATGCTTCCGATTCTTCTTAGTTGTTTTGACTTCGTTGGATTGCTTTGAGAAACGGCCAACCTCAAGCTTGCCTTGATTATTATCTTGAATCGAGGCTAGCAACGAGGATTTCGACTCTTTCGTTCCACTGTCGGTCTTCTCTGATTGCTTTTTTGTCGACTGATTCGTCGCGTCCTTGCCAGTGACAATCGCGGGTTCCGTGGAAACTGGAACCGCGTCCTTGTTCCGAGGGAACAATCGAGCGTCATTCAGGGTGTCTTGGAGCGGCACCGCCGCCGCCGATGCCACCGCGCAAACCAATAAAGTCGCCGAGATCTTCATGATGACTGGAAAAAACCAAACGATTTCATTGCTTTTACCTTGAACAACTAGCACGATTTGTTGAAAAAATATGCTTACAAAGCAAATTTAATAAGAGATATTCATGGAAAATGTTCAAAAAATCATCATCACTTGTATTACGAAAGAGTCCACGCTCCAAGTATATGTTAAAACAACATTGAAAAATAATATTCACGCAAAATATCTGAAAAGTCATTTTCGCATCTGTTATTGGAAAATTTACGCTCAAAATATACGTCAGAGAACGTCTGTTCGATTCTCATTGCCGAACGATCGTTCGATACAGCTATTGGAAGAAGAGGCATTGGAACTACATCAACCATTCACCAAGCATCGAGGAAAGGCACGTATAATCCGGCTTATGAGTACTTACGAGTTGCCTCATTCTCGAGCAGAAAATCTGATTAAGTTATTATCCCTGAATACTTTTTCGCTCTTAAAATATCGCGCTGAGCTTTTCATGCGGGCAACCTATCCAACAGTAGATACAGTCGTCACAAACTCGCATCCTAAGAGCACGCGTTACCTCCGAATTAAACCAACTAATCGTTTATTTGGCGAGTTAACGCGACAAGCGAATGACATTAAGCATGCAAAACGCGATCCCGCTGAAAGATAGGGTGGATGCGAGCGAATCATCGGCAAACGAGCCGAAACAAATCATCGGCTCGTCCGGGTGAACGTGCCCGAGGACAACTCGTTTTCTCGGGAGTGCCGCACTATGGAAGTCTCTTCCTCCTTCATTGCGCGGCACCGGCTGTTCCCCGTAATCGACATCGAATAAATCACGTAGCCCCGTGGCGGCAGTAGGGAAGCGCATATAAGCGAAAACGTAGAAAAAAAACAAGACACTGGATGCGCACGCGGGGAAAGAAAACGCCGCCGCGACGGGGACAAATTCCGCGCGCGTGCATTCCCCGCGTCAGGCTTTCTTCTCGCGGCGCAACCGTAGCGCGAACCGAAGGGAGAAGAACAAGAGCACCAGGAATGATAATTGAAAGCGGGTTATAAAATCGTCGAGTCACGCATTCCTGACCAGAGAGAACTCCTCCTCGAAGACCTTGCAGAAGGTCGGACGCACAGAGAGAGAGAGAGAGAGAGACAGAGACAGAGAGGGAGTTGGACCGAAACAATCCATTCAGTACGGATTTCATAATAGTGTTTCTCGTACGCGTCGAATGTTATTTAGCAGATAGATTTGGCTATTTGGTTTCGCTAATTCTTAATTGCTAGAGATTTGTTACAGCGGTGATTTTGATTTAACATCATGCGATTTGCTGATTGAATCGCTTCTAATTGCGAGAGTAACCGCGTAGTAGCTTCTGCCAAGTGTAGGGTCCGCTATTTCTTACCGCGATGACTCGCGAAATATCGCATGTACCGGTTGTTTATTATTTCGCCACGTTGAATCAGTCGGTATCTTTTTTCTTTTTTCTTTTCTTTCTTTTTTCTGTTTATTAAAATATACAGGTTTTGTACGAGAGCGTGTAATCGAAGTGGCAGGGGTTGGTTAATAGTCTCGAATTAGAACGTTTTATCCTCGGTTCTGCTCTCGCGTTTCCATCTTAAACGGGTGTCGAGTCGATTGATTCTCATCTTTCACGCCGCGCCAGATGGATATTAAAATCGAGCAATTAAAGTCAAGCTCGTCGGCCCTCGTGCAACGCGGATTTATGAGCGTATAGATGGTAGAACGGCAGCGCGATGTAATTTTCTCAGGAGATATTCAGATTCCAACGAGTATAATTAACAGTGTGACTGATCGATTTAAAGGATAATGGCGGCCCGTCAGCATTTACGATTAAGTACCAGTTGATTGTTACGCGATACCTCGTTATTACCGGCGTCGGGTTCCTTTTTCTCGAACCGCTGTTAGTAAGGTAAACCAACTACCTTTTCCCTGGCGGATGATGCAGTCAGCCTACAGAGACCTGTGTTATCCGCCAGTGGTCTTGTTTTATACCTGTTTTCCCTCTGTACACGGTGGCAACACGCTCCATCTAACATCGCTCATCCCGCCCAGGTTTTGCATAAAATTTCAATTCATCATTTCCGCGGGAACATCCCGTCCGATAGAATTTTTCCTTTTTACATATGCTCTTTTATACAGAAAATCCTATGACATCAGCGGTTTTCGAAACGTCAGATACAGGATGGAAGGATCTTCGAGCTCTTGCGTCTTATCCTTTCGTATCATCCTTACCTCCTGTCCTCTTATACCATTCTTCCTACCCTTCAAAAATGTTCCAGGTGATTTAAGGAGGCCCTGGGTACTTATTTCGAAGAGTATTAAGGATTCTCGTCGATCATCGAAGATTATGACGACGAAAATAATACTAAGCCGAATTACATACGAGATTCAAACCTGTCTAAAGTCGAGGACTCTTTTGGAGACTTCAACGTTCGCACAGGTCGTTTTTCATCGCGGTCATTTCGAGCACACCGTTATTTTGCCGAAATGAACTGCCCGAATACGCAGATGCGCGTAGCTTTTTACGGGCATCTTTGTCAGGAACGATACAATGTGCTCGTGACAGGAAAGGCGAAACCAAAGTCTTCGCGTGCAAATGTACTCGATGAGAACATCCACGGGATAAAGGTTCTTCGACGTGGCGTGCGGCTCGTACCTTCGTCACGTGTCATTAGGACTACTCTTCGGCCTTTAACTCCTGGTATTGGATAAATTCTCTTGTAATTCTTTTTGGAACTTCGAAGTAGCACGTTCACTTTATATGTTACGCTTCGTTTTATATGTTAGGAATTTGTAAAGCAACGTTGCTGGGATAGCTTCTACAGCTTGGATGGAATTTATGGAACAGTCAATTATCAATTGGCCACTTTTATAATGATTAGCGATCCCTCGTTTTTTCTCCGAGTTACATTAAGGAGTTTTTAAGCTTGTATAGTGGTAATGATATAGGATTGTACGATGGCCATTATCGTACATTTGTATTGTAGCGAAGATACAGATAGTATAGCTGAAGGTGTTGGATAAATTCGAACTCTTTTTAGAGCTGCGAAATAGCACTTCCACGCTTCACTTTATCAAGTTAGGAAATTTATAAATTGATATTGTACCGCTTAAACGGGATTTATGGAACAGGTAACTATAAAATGGCCACTTTTATAATAATTAGCGATGCTTCGTTTCTTCTTCGTGTTAAATCAACTAGTTTTTCATTTTGTACACTTGAACATCATCGTACAGATTTGTCCGATAGTAACGATCTAAATAGTATAGATGTAGATGCTGGATAAATTTTCTTGGAATTCTCTTTGGAGTCTCGAAATAGCTCGTTCACGCTTCACTTTGCAATTTATAGAGTGATATTGTACCGCTTCGATGGGATTTATAGAACAGGTAAAACATAAACTGGTCACTTTGATAATGATTAGCAATGCTTCGTTTTTTCTCTGAGTTAAACGAACGATACTGCTTGGATGATGTACACCCGAGGATATGCCATTTCCGCAATTTTAATGAAACTTGGAGACATCTACACGTGCTCAGGATTTTGACCTAGCCAGACTGATTCTCCTCGTTAATCGGAGGGAACTGCGGAGTTGCAAAAAGTTAGAAAGTGGTGTGGTACATAAAGTCACCGGGTAATGTGGGGATAAACGATGCGTTATCAGTGGTAAATGGGCACAGATTATATGGAAGGAGGCTGATTTTATCGACTCTGTCGTGCCATTACGCGCAGTCGAGCAATTAATTTATCGCGTGAAAGATGATTTGGCATTCCTCGATATGCCGTCGTACTTTCTTTAGGAAGATCGAGCCTCTCCTCGCCAGCCATTTGCTTCTTTTTTCCGTTGCTACTTTCTCCCTAACCCTCAATTTACGTAGATAAAGAGAGAGGGAGCAATGGCGGAGTAATAGCAATCCCATCGCATTGTTGACCCGAATAATTGCATGTTAATCGCAAATGCACTCTTTGAAGCGGAAATCAGGCCATTTCTTCCGTGGATTTCGACAAGCGAACATGTACATACATCCGGTGTAAGGCTCGCGTCGCGGTTGAAGATAGCTGTCTAATCACTATCTAAGTCATTAAATCAAAAATGACTCTTAATTATTCGAGTTAATATTGTTCATTTTTGCAGATTAGCTTGTATTGTTTTCAAATGTAGTGTAACACAGTAAGTAACTAAATGACAGAAGATCTAAAATTAAATTACAGAAAGAGTTGTGTCAAAATGTACTTGTTTTTTTATGAAATTCAAAGAACTGAGTCCGAACTGCAGGATGGCGGTGAAATTCTATCCAATCCCTACTAATTTATGTAGTTCTCCTTAATAAGTCGTATTACTCATTTTTGAATGCTTGTACTTGGAAGTTCTACCTTATTTAAATATTTTTTATAAACATTAGCGACAATAGCGACATTTTCTCTAAGTAAGGATCCTTAAGAATTTAAAAACGTACTACGCCCATCAAAGACTCTTACAAATTTCGAAACTTAAAATTCTAATAACAAAGGGTCCTTAAGAATTTGGAAATTGAAAAAATGATTAAAATTATGACCTTTTTACGGTTAGACAGTCCTTTACAAACGCTGTACGTCTCGGTGGTGCGTTGAACTTTTGTTTTACGGGTTACGAATTATTTCTGACACTGGCTACGCGAGTTAGGGGGCTCGTCGAATGGAAATGGACATGGAAAAGTGGCATGTATGCAACTGGAAGTTGGTTCCGCGATCGAGCGCGAAAGGCAGCTTAAAAAGGAGATACTTAAGCTTTAACGGGTTTTCGAGGGAATCCATAAAGTTGGATCGCGCGTACGCCTCTTGCATTTCTCTCCTCGCGGCGATTACGCGCTCCTGTTTCGGTTTGATTTTCATCCGGTATGAATTTTCGCGCAATTTGCGAAGCTCTTAATTAGACTTCGACGGATAACGGTAGGTAATTGCAGTAAATAATTTTTAATAAACAACCACGGCGTGTTTCTCGACGCAATTCTTCTCTTTTTTAATCGTGGCTAAGACTCGTTTAGGTTGGTCAAGTAATTTGAATTATGTATAAAATATATTCATATAAGTAGGACTGAATCAGGCTTGAATTGAAGTGAATTGACTTCAAAGAATAAATGTCTAAGATCTTCATCACACACTTGCCAAGTTCTCTTATACGTATAATTTGATTAGTGAAATTTCACAAACCAGTGACAAAGTCACGAATCAGAAATTAACAGCACCAGAGCCTCTTACATAATCAGAACAAGTTTGATACAAAACAATTGACATTTTAAGAGTACATCATACAAATTGTAAATCACTTGATACTCTACTTTGTTCAATACTTTTGAAGTTATGAAAGAGAAATCTAAAATCTATATACAACTAGTCGTTTGTCTCAATTTAATAATGTTATTAATAAATTATTACGTAAGAGGGTTCTGGAATTAGTAAAAGTCAATGAAATTCACTACGCAAACACTGTTTAAAATACGTACATTTCGGGTGTCAAAAAATAATTGAGAATATCTTAACTTCACTTGTCACTTATATTTATAGTACTAGTAAAAACATTATTATCGAATTAAGAAATTTTATGAAGCTTAAAAGCACGACATAATAGAAAAACTACATTTGTTAATTCTAAAATTATCAAACCAAAGCTACTTTTATCCAAACAAAAACGTAATTCCATACTCTTATTTATTTTGTTCGTATCACTTTAATTTTAATTAACTGCATATAAACTATTTAGGCACACGTTGAAGGTTTTAAATGTTTGACATGTTAAAAGTACTAAAAATAATTTACTGTAATTACCTAAGAAGAATGGTAGAAGTCGTTGCTCTGTGGCTCGCGATAAATTCGTTGAAAATTAATCGAGTTTATTCGAACCTTCGTCAGGAGGTTCACGCGAAAGAACGACCCGTATTGTGGTCCATCATTCTCGTCTCTGTTCGCTCATGCGTTTCTAATTAGCCAATTTTACGCTACTGACTCCTAGTACGGTAAATATTCTCGTGGTGCACACATCAAACTCTGGCAGGATAGAAATTTTCATACTCTGATTCGTTTGATGCTCGAGCGAATGTGAACACATGTTGCATCAAAGTCCTTTATTGCGACTATATCGCAAACGACCCTGTTAACATGTTTTGTTCGACATAAAGAATTTATTTCTTCATTTAAAAGACCTGCCAACGAAATAATTTGCCCGCGATAAAAATGTTGGGCAAAAATTCTACTCCGTTGAATGTTACGGTATTCTGTTTGTTCTTGGTAATGGTTCCGTTTCTTAACATGAGATCTTCGAATTATTTATTAACGCTTGATCCTAATCGCTACTTCTGAAAGTTAATTCAAGGGTACTCGGGTAACTATGCTATCCTGTTATAAACTACACCGTTAAAAATCGTATCGATATTTCGTTACTAGATCGCGTTACCGGAATGCAGGAATTTTATATCCGTATTTCGTTTTTAATATTAGAACTTCATAGAAATTTGATAGATTTATAGTGGTATATTTTGAGGAATGTCAGAATGATTTTTGGTAAAAATATAATATATATATATTTGCGTATGTATATCTACCATAAATATCCACAGTGTACTTATAATATAAAATGATACACAAGTTTCTTAAATTTCTTTAACAAATATAACAAGTAAATGAAAATGAAAGCTTCTTTTCCCCTCATACTACGTACTTTTTCATATTGCATTTGATTTCTTTGATAGAAATTTTATACTTCAAAAGATAATAGTTTTTAGCGTTAAGCAAAGTCTTGCTTGGGAGACTGACAATGAAAGTTAGAACCATGGAAGGAAATAGGATTTAATCGTAGGATTAAAAGTATGGCGTTAGCGGAATTCGAAGTGTTTGCGAGGCACGAGAGGTGATAATTTAAGTATCGCCAATTTGAGCGTCATCGAAGGTCGCACGTGGCTCTTCTAACGAGCGAGTTTGCTAGACTTTCTCATAATTGCACCGGCAGTCACGAAGGCTGCAGGTGGTTCTCGCGAGATCCCAATCATGTGAGTCAAGGTATTCTGACTTTACACAATGCTCCCCTCTCCTTCACGTTGTCTTAGATACACGTAAACTACAATTCCGGATTTCTGAGACTCGGTCTAATTTCCTAACTGTACACGATTGTTCTTTTCGGAATGCAATCCTTCATCATCCTGCCATCAATCTATTCACGCAAAATATCCGTTAGAACGATCGGATCAACTTCTTCTTATGAGAGCTTCTTATGTGTGTAGAGATTCTGACGCCGATTTAATCCTTGCACAATGTGACAGAGTAAAGAAGAACTCGAGCAAAATATAACGCTGTTAACTTCACATTTTGACAGATTGCTGTGGATTTCCTTCCATTTCTGTGGGTTTCCATTATCTGAACGTTAACAAATAATTTGCCTCTCAATGTATTCTGTATTGCTAAATGTTAACAAATAATTTTCTTTACAACTGCATATAAATAAATTGTAAAGTTTTACGTATGTGTTGGATATATATTATGAAAGATTTTTTTCACATTGTCGTGATTCTTACTTCGCGTCTCACATTCAAGCCGGTACCACGAACATGCCCTAAAAGCTTGTATATTCTGATCCGTATTGTACGTAGCGAACTTGTTAAACGTTACCATACAAAGCAATCATTAACATTCTGACACCAGAAATACAAGGAATCTTTAGGATAAAGAAATAATTATTTTCTTCTTCATTTTAACCTCTTCGCTTTATTATTACACCGTAGGAGCGTTAATATCTTAATAATGCAATACTTAATATTTATTACCTATATAATAGTACATATAGTATATATTTTCTGCACCTGATGCCCCAAAAATACAAGGAATCTCGAGTACAAGGAAATAATTATTTTCTTCTCCGTTTTTAATTCTTCGTTCTATTACATTGTAAAGGGTTGATGTCTTCTCGATAAAGATCAAAGGTTTCGTTAGAAAATATAAATTTCTATAGAAGATCTAAGGTGGGTTTTTAGGTATCTCTTCAAATTGTCAAATGATGCTTGCCGAATATGCAAGCATGATAGAATCCAACTATCTGAAAATCATTGGATATCTAAACGCGCGATAAGATCGTTTCGGTAGATGATCCTCTAATTATACTTTGAACAGGATATTATTAAATAAACTCAAGGTATTGTCCTTTTTTCTCTGTCCGTTGTGGATAAGTACCGTAAGGAATCCCTGCTTGAAAAATTGGCTATCCTCTAACTGTAACGAGATCGTCGAACATTTCGACGATGTAATAATACAGTAGTCTCAATACACAATGAGAGCCTGGACCCGATCACGCGTTACGAAAACCGAATTAACCTCTTTCAAGACCTTAGCAGATTCCGGTTCTTTCGCCGATTTGTGTCCAACAAAAAGCCTGTTTTCATCGATGATGGTTCTCCTATTATTAACGTGGACATTTACGGTGTCCAAAAAGTTAAAGATTTAAAGAGCAGAAAATATCGATCCGATGCACGTGTCAATTATTTGGCTGATCGGTGCATGTACGAGATTTCTCGGGTCAATAGCAACCGTTAAATCTTAGCCTATTATCATTAATTGTTTTTAATCGCATTGAATAATAGAAATATTAAAACTTTGTCAGCAGTCACTATAAATAATTGGGAAATATCTTATACGATATATATAGGAATAGAATTTTTATTCATCTTTAATGACCGTATAATATTTTCTAAATTTTTCGACCAATAGATTGTTTCAGAATGAAAATGTTGTAAGAGTTGCGTTGGGAAAATTGTTGTACTTTAGAACCGATGATTTTGATGAATCTGGAATGGAATGGAATTAGTTAATTATTCGGAAAATGTATAAAATTATATGAATGCTATTTCGACTACATTATGTTTTCATTAAGCCACATGTAATTAAAGTCTTATTTGGAAAAACGAAATCATGGTAACGAATGATTAAATTTTCCTCAATCGCAGACATATGATCAAATCAATAGACTAGAGTACCAATATTGACCATCATGATTAATCGGAAGCTAGAACAGTAGAAATTTAGAAATAATTTACATACGTAATTAAAAGATTCGACGTTAGAAAGTCCAGTTTTGATACAGCGTATTGATAACCTCAGTAGAGCGAGACGCAATTAAAAACGACCGGACTAACACATTCTCACTGCGCACTCGCTTCAATTAGTATTTACGGCGAAAGCGTGTCGCAAAATTCAAACGATATGATTAAAACGAACGTAGTATATACTCAGAGAAATTAACGTCTGACAGATTACCAATCACGGTGAATTTCTAATGACATCAGGAATTATGGGGAAATTATACAGAAACGAGAAGGATCGTCGAGATAAATTAGAAAACCAACGTGACTAAAACAAAATCACTAACGAACTCAATGAATCGATTTCTTGAAAATAAATGATTTTAGCAAGAAACGGTCGTATCTATCAATTGAATGTAAAATCAAACGGGTTTTCATGTGGCTATATATAGATTCCCCTTATCCGGTCACGTTTTCATTCAAAGGAAGACAATGAATCACATGTCGTAGTTATCCGCCGTTCGTAGCATTTATTGTAGAGAAAACTTCATTCTAACACATTTACTACCGAAATACTGCTCTTCAAGAAATGCATATTATTTGTTTAAAAATAAATCGAAGAAGTTAAATGATATTGTTTGTTTTAACACATTGTTTATTGATTTATTTCTTTCTTTCGTCCAAGTACACATAGAAAACATAACTGTTGCATTAGCAGCGTTACTTACAATTAGATAAACCAATCGACGAGACGCGAATAAATGAAAGAATATCGATGAACTTCCATGTAACTGATGCGCGTTTTATCACATTGAATATTGTTTTCGAATTAACCGGTCGCCCGTTTATCCAGTTAAAGGGAGTATCCTCTAAATTGTCACCGAACAAAGAGTCTTTGGACGAGCACAGTCGATTGATCCTTTCATCGTCAAACCACGTAAACGCACGTCCCGTTAGAGTTGGCATAAAAATGAATGCGATTCTTCAAAATGTTGCATCACTGTAAAAAGGCAATGGTATGCTTGCAAATTGTATCGCACATGGAACGATTAATCCGAATAACATTTGGTGTATTTGGTGTATCCTATACATCTTAGCTCTCATACGGTCGTCATTTAAATTAACGTTGTGGATCTTCATGCTTTTTTTTATCATTTGCATTAAATAAAAAAAAAACATTCGAAGCAAGCATAGAGATATTAAAAATATATTATAATATTGAAAATTCATTTGTCACAATAATTAAATGCCTCTCGGAAGCATATTTTTCGCAATGTGCATGTTTAAACGAGGTTTTAATATCTTTTGAAGGAAATTTGCATCGTCTCCTTTTTTATAGCCTGTGAAATCCAGCCACGTTTAAACATCTCGACAAACGATCACGTTTTATTTGTTCGTTGCGAATTTCCTAGTAGTCTGATCCTCGATTAAACGTTATTTTTAATCCATTAGATCGTCAGTGCGTGTATTTCATCATCGTCATTCTAATGTCCACGCCGATTTTTTCCTATCTTTAACGATCTCGAGAATCGTTCGACCGGTGATTCACTTGCGGCTTCTTTTCTTTTCCAGAGGTTGCACAGGATAATTCTAGAATCGCAAAGTGTTTCCTCGCCGATTGCCTGCTTCTTTCCTTCTTCCTTCCTGTGAAGCACGAGCGACCGGCTCTTGGGTGTGTGCCGCCATTTGTATTCGGAATCACAAGGAAGTGAAATCTTAAACCGGTCGGATGCGTTGTTAGGCTACGGGCGTGCGAAAATTGTCCGCCCATTGTCAATCACCTCACGGATCATCGGCAAACTAGGAACAACCGATCTTCTCCTCCTACCAGATTTTTCGACGAATAAACGACAACGGAAGCCGCTTTCGAATTTTTTGATGGTTTTCGATTTACATGGCGAAAGCGGAGCGATATTTTTGCAGGGAACTGGGTTAGGTCTTTTGTTCCGATTTTCCTTCTCTTGTCATGCAGACGGTGCCTTTGTTATCTTGGAATCTTTTTTTTTCGAGGGTGGACATAGGATCCAAAATGACGGTCGTTGGTTCGTACGACTTTTCGAATGTTTTGTCCTCTCCAATTGAACAGCTTGTAGCAATAAGAAGTCAGCTCTAATATTTAACGTTGCATTAGAGTTCTGATCTTTAAGGTATTTTATCCTGTTTACTGCTTTGTATCTGACGCGATGAAAGTGATTGATAATAATTTTTATCATCTTCTATACGCGTGTTTTAATATTCGGTATTCTAATAAGTTATTCTGATCATCCGTAACCCGATATCGATTTAGAGATAAATTGTATTTATTAGAAAAGAGAGAAAACTGTAATTTCATATACCTTCTGCTTTTAAATCAATGTATAAAGGCGCAAAAGTTTATTATCGCGACTATCAGTTGATTGTGAATATGTCGCACGTTTCAGTGACTCGATTCTGATCGATTTTAAGATTGGTTTTCGTTGACTTACTCAAATGAGAAAAATGGAGCTATCTTCTTATCGCAGTAATTACTTCGATTTTTAAAAGAAAGCAATTGTGCTTAAGAATAGAAACAATGTCGTGTTAAGTACCATTTTTTTTTACAAAAGCCCGTAAGTACAATGCGTTTACGACTTCACGGTGCTCGTTGCCTCGCCATTCTCTAATTACGATCCTCCAATTATTTTCAACAGCGTTAGCGGATGTTAGAGATTGTAACGAGCGGCTATAATTCAATGGCTCCCGTTTTATAGAAGGAAAATAACGTTTGGCTGGCTGCTTAGAAATATGGTATGCTCGTAAGGTGTCGATGGTCTAGTCAACGAAATTCTTCGCGTTTTTCCCATGCCATACTCGCTGCTCGAATAACGTTCACGGTGGCTGCTCGTATCGGAATACCAATTAGTAGCGGTGATAAAGTGATCGTGATCGTCACGCGCAAGCTGCTCGAGTCGCTTTGAAAAACGTTACGTAATCATCGATCATACTTTTCTTTTATTTGTTTTCCTTTTTCTTTTTTTCATGATCTGTTTCTTTACTCTCAAGTTGATCTTCTTCAGAGAAAATTGAGACATCGTATGACATGAGTTTCATTCAAGTCTCATCTTGTACATTGATCGACAAAGGACTCGGGTTAAATGAATCAGCGATTTGCCTTTTATGCGGATATTACCATCGAACAGATTGCGTACTTCTCCATCGGCACAGAATATATTATCTCTCGAGGAAGTAGACGGCGTCTGGTTTAATCGCCATTGAATATTTAGAGGCGAGCTCCTGCGATTGTCGCATAACGATCCTTCATATTAATCCACAAGGACCAAGGTTGCATTGGTTGCAACATTTTATTTGTAATTTCTTTTTAACCAATTCACATTACTGGACTCTATTGAACTCTGTTGAACTCTATCGAACTTATATTGCAGTTATAAGAAGGAAGTCCAAGAATTTGGTCGATATCATTTTATTACTTCTACTTCCGCCTAGATTCTAGATCCTCCACTTTTATGAAATTCGAAAAAATTGAAGTATTTTATAGCGCAATAAAAAGCAATATCTCTCTTTACATTATAGAATTTCCTTTTGTACCTGTGATTCTTCGATCAGAGATTCTACAGCTTCTGCATTGCTACTGCTATTATTCTATATTTTTTCTTTTTCTTATTTTTTTCTTATCCTGACGAAATAATATTAACTTACTTTATTTGTATTTTTTTCATAATGCTACTTCTACACGTTACACGTTATTCGTATTGTTCAGTCCTGAATGGATCAAAGAAATAACTTTGCACGTGAAGAAGAGGAAGATAAATGAGGTTTTCTCGTATCGTAGAATTTCCGTACAGTTTCTCTGAAATGGTCGTGGTACTCGTGGAAGTTCCAAAAATCACGAACATTCCCTCTTAACTCGAGCAACGAAACCTGTGTCCGGCGCTTCTCTACACGGCTTTTCAATTAGTCATTAATCCTTACGCGGTTGAATGTAAATGGGACCGTTATACCATCTTCTTGAGTGCAGACTAATTTATACTGTTGGTAGAATGGATAAACGATACAGAGCGGGAAGTTGGTGCAGATGCAACCTGCTACATTTTTTCATTCTTTGTTCTTTTTTTTTTTTTTTTTTTTATGGTTGATGAGGTCTGAAAGGTTCCGCGAGAATTTCATAAATTTTACATCATGACACGTTTGATTTTTCTGAATTCGTAAAGGTTGAAACGAGTAGATTGGACCTTGGCCAAGGAAGCGGTAACCCATTGGTCGTCTCATACATTTCAATTAGCGGTCAGCTATTTCATAAGCGCCACTGGCGTGCAAGATAATCGGCACGTCTCGATGAACAGACCACCGCGTTACGTACATTTACCGCGGCATCGCGTTTGAGTGTAGCGGTCTTCATACTTCATGATCAAGCGAGATTTTATATTAAAAGATCGAGTAAATGATATATGGTGATGATTAATCGTTAAGACGATTATATATACGATTTATTATCTATCGGAATTTATTTATTTATAATTCAGTGTTTATCTTTTTAATATTAAAGATTTCTACTAATTTATGACTATTTATAAGGATTATATTAGATGAATAAATAAATTGTAATAACTAGAGGTACCTTTAGGCGTGCGTCTTATTTAAGATAAATTAAAGTATAAAAGCACCGCGAAGCAGTTGTCAAGATAAGACAGATGGTTCACCGATTTTTCCATAATGAATGAAATTTCAATTCATTGACCGAATTCCATATGGATAGTATTGTTAAATATCGTCAGTGATACTGAAGATCAGTTTCTCCAAATTTGTACCTGGTAACTGTCTGACCTCTGTGAACCTGCTAAAGGTTCCTTTTGATAGCGAATTTTCTGGTAGACCAACCTGATCTACAAACAATATCCAAACCTTATTACTAGTATCTATAATTTGTCACCTCGTGGACATGGAAAAATTTTCAAGGAAGAAGATCCTAATAATGGAGGAAATTCAAAGAACATCCCAAAATGGAACAATAACAAATAACGAAGAACCAATAGTGAAAATCAACGCAAGAATACTAAAAGAGGAATTTCAACAATGAAAAAAAAGACATTGCACAAAGATGATAAAGAAGAAGTTCTCTCAAAGATAAAAAGAACTTTGGAAAAAGGGACTAAAAGGAATATAATGAAAAGAAGTATTGCGAGAACATAATAATTATAATAGAAGGACAAATAGCAACATAAGGAATCAGAAAGGAGACAAACGAATAAGGAGTAGAGTCGAGTTGAGGCAATAAAGAGAAGAAACACAGTGCATAAACACAAAAAAGTCTAGGAATAAAAAGACACAATACAAAGACACAAAACAGTTCGGACAATAAAAAGATAGACTCGCTAATATGACATAGAAAAGGAATAAAAAGAAGAAAAATGACAGGGCACGGGGACATCAAAGAAGTAAGAAAGATTACTCAAAGACAGCAAGAAAAGAACGTTAGAATCTAATAAGGTTAAAAAATGGATTCCGATGATAAGAAGGTGTACATAGCGTTAGACGTCAACAGTTACCATCTAACATAGCAGCTTGAGGTGTGATTGGAATACTCATTAGTACACGCCATGTAACCAAACTACCGGTATATCAAGTTTTCAAGAAGTTTATACCGCCCCATTTTACTCGCTGTCTGGATCTTTGGAATTCAAGAAAACGCCGAACAGTTAGGTCTAGCCTGACTGAATTGTAAAACTATTCTTTCGTTAACTGCATCGGGACTCGAGAGAGAAAGTAATAGATCTGGAGCTTGTATAACATCACGTAACAACCTATATTTCGTCGGAGAACCGTACACTGTAATAATAGTAACATGTCGTAAGTATAACATTTTGAAAAATTACGCTCTTAACCATTTTCATGCTGGAAGCGTTTTGTGCGCACAATTTGCATTCATTCTGTTGTCGGCGGCTGTTTAATTAGAAATACACGCGAAGCTTAAAAACTAGAAAGACCATTCAAGACCATCGACTCTACCGGCCATTTTCCTATCACGTAATATTCGCAAAAATGATAGTCTCGTCGATTCCATAAATTCGTTTGGACGATATCGTTTCCGCGTAACACGTGTAGAAGTGGTTGTTGAGTCGATACTTTTCGTGTCACATCGTAATTTAATCGACGATTTTATCGGTCGGTGCGCGAACAACCTATTTCTAGACTTCGGTAATATCACGATCTTAATTACGGAAAGCTCGGACGATTCTCGCGGCTGTAATCCCGTCCCATTACCGTTCGGTTGGTGCATTCGTCGATCGAGTTACGTTTCAATGTGCGCGAACTGGTTCCGCTAACTCCCGTGGATAACTTTAGACATCGACGTCATTAATGTTAGACTGGAAAGCACTTTCCGTGACGCACAAGTAGCGCAAAACGAAGAAGAGAGTCGCCTTGGCGAGCGAACGAACGTCCTTGCCATCAAAGTCCACTCGATAAAGCTAAATCGCCCGCAAAACTATCTGCCGTGTCGATTATATACTTACGCGTTCAAGTAATACTTCAGTGACAGAATATGATTCAAATTTATTTTTATTTTTGAAAAAAAACGTTTTCCTAGAATTGTCGAACGACAGTTAGACGAGCACGTGAAATGGCTTGCATTACCGGATCGTACACGATTTTACAACTGTTATTCGGACCTTATCTCCACATTCACATCGTTGACGAAATTCCACCTTTCAAAACCAGTGCTTGATGCGATCTACAGGAAAAGAGATTACTGGGTTTTCAGGACAAAAATTTTATTCGAAGATTGCATGAAACTAATTCTTAAACTGCATTGGATAGATTTATCAATCTACTGGATTGTATGACGAAGTACATTTTGTTAGAAAGGCTTAGAGTGGATGCAAAAAGTATTTTCACATTTTTTATCAGGTTCTACATTTTATTCGTGTAATATGCAATCTTTTTAATCACATGAAAGTACTTTTGTAGCCGCTGTAGATCTTTCACAGATAGAGTGCAATATTGACGTGAAAAGATTCAGCTAACAGAATATCTTCAACCAAGTTCAACTGATTGGCCTACAAAAGTGAAATGGATTGACGGTATAGACCATACTTCCTCAGAAAGTTTGATGAACCATATTCTGTTCTCAAATATATGGAACCCTCAGTAACGATGAGCACACAATGTTATACAATCTAAATCATAAATAAAATCATAAAAGTCCAAATCATAAAATAAAATACACCCAGTAATCTAGTATATTATTGAGATAGCGAATATAATCTAGCATCGAGCATTAGCCCTTAGGCTATGACTACAATGGATACGTGTTCTAATAAATACAAGTGCAAAGATAATAAATCACATACTCTGTCTTTTATAGGAAGGAACAATTTTAAAATTCAATCAATTCCATATAAAATCTACCTTTTCACTTATTTTTTGATTAAATACGTGGTTTTGTTAGCTTCTTAAAAATTGAAGAGATATTGATAACATTACAGTTATGCAGATTAACATTAGTTAAATTAGACTAACATAACAGTCAAACTAATATTCGTTTCTTACAAAATATCATCAGATTTACTAGTTATTTTCAAAAGGCCTATATCATCTGTCGGATGGTACCCTGCTTCGTCAAAAATTGTCAAAATACTTCTGCTGAGCCACCAAGTGACATAAAACTCAGAAAACCAACACAATTTGATTTATTATGTTTCCCATACGCGCTGTTCATATAGATTCTTACGAGTACAAGCATTTCTTCAGACATATTTCGTTAGTTCGTCAAAGCACGAATTCGCGTAACAACAACCCTAACTCAGTAAACAAAAGAGCCACCATCTTGTCTCCGATCCAATAATGTCAATCTATTGAAAAAGCCTATCGTTCTTTTTTTCCATCCGACGTGGGATCATAAACGATGCGCCATGTCTACGCTCGATTATCGAACTCCGATTATGGTAATCGTGCGCACGGTGCTTAATGCTCAGGCCGCGTCTCTGGGGAATTTTTAGAAAATAAACAGAGAGGAAACGTTTCCTGAAGGAGCTCGTGTAAGGAAGCTCGAGGCCGAGCGCCAACGTACTCGAAAGATGCGCCAACCCCCCGTCATCTTCTGCTTCTTGTAACCTCTTCTTGTCCCGAAGCGCGTCTCGCGGATGCTCAGCTCACGGGATCTTCGTGTAACATTGTGGCAACAAGGAAGTCGCTGTTGCAGTCTCTGAGAATTACCGTTTCGCGATAACGTCCTCGAATCTTGAGTGGTGGCAACATATCCACCCAAACGAAACGCAGAAATACACGGTGAACAGTAAATCGAGCCGGTGTGCGAACGCGCGGCGTTAACTTCCGATAATCGCGGAAACTTTAACGGAACAGATAACGAGCGTGGTAAAACTGCAACGATTTAACGATCTCCGGTGGCGATTAAACGGCGCGGCTACGCGTATTCTATACTCTCTTTTGTGTTTTCATTGTTTACGATCTGAAATTACAAAGTGCGCTTTGTAAACGCATCGAGGAAGAATGTTTTAATAATAATTGAGAGATCATATGGGATTGCGCGATTTTGTTGAGAAAAATTGAACGTTGTAGTCAATGGAAACTGTTATAATTTTCTTATACCACCTGAAAAGATTCTTTTAAATTATAATGTTGTAAATTTTCAATGTTCTCAACGAACTGTTGTAAGTTCACTATAATTATCGAGACGGATAAGATGGTATTTCCGATTTCTAGATTGATCTTTCTATTTATAACTGTGGTATTTCATTTAACTGTAATTAAATTCGATCGAATTGCGGAAGGTTAGTAGATGTTAATAGCTGTTGGCATATACTCGATGACTAACGATTTCGATAATTATTCTATCCTTCCTTTAAGAAGACTCAAACACGTCTTTCCTCCGGGAGGAAATCGTGGCCTTCGACTTACGTAAACGAACGCTGTTTGGGCCAGCGAGTCCTTCTACGTATTCACGCCGTATCGCGTTGAGCAATTACTGTCGAGCAAAGTTTGTTCACACTACCCACCTCGTTTGCCTTTGGAAGAACAGCGGGATCCACGGAATAGTGTTTGATCTATGGACGTTCGATCTCTCGTGTCTCTTGAAGGATTTACTGGAAAGTGCACCCGTGAACGATCACCAACGCAGTCGCGATCTCATCGGTCTCGCGCATCGAACGAACTTTTATCCCGATCGAAAGCTTCCTCTCGACGCTATCAAACCTTTTCTCCTTTCTTTTTATCAATTTTTCTTCCGGATTTTCGTCTTTTTTGTCTTCACACTCGATCGCGACTTTTGGTCACTGGCTACTTTTGGCCGCGTTTTACAAGTTCACCGACTCCGTGAATCGCGATCTGCTATCAGAATGAAGGCTTTTCTTAAGGCCGTCTCGTACTTATGTCGCTGCCCCCACTATGGGGCAACGCGCCGCGAGCACTCCTCAAGCTCTTCAGCTTGTCGGGGCCCGAACAACGATGCCCCCCTCTGAACATAGAAAAGGAAATACGTGCCAGAATGGACGACACACTTTCGTTCGTTCTTTCGTTCGTTCGCCATCGTTTTTTCGACGGTTCACTCTTCCTCCTCCGAAGCTACATCACGCTACGGTTTTTGCTCCTCAACGATAGGTACTTTCGTTCGGCGACGAAATTTCGTTTGACAAAATTGCAACGTTTGTTCACTCGATGTTACTTAACTTTTAGCTCTTAACTTTTGCCTTAACCCCTACATTCTTTTGCAAATGTGAATAAAAAGAAGCTAACACCTCCACATGCAAAATCAAGTAATTTTCTAGATACTACCTTCCTCAAATACAGCTGACTGATCTTTAATCAATTCGGACGCGATTCAATGGCCCTTCATTTATTTCTTTTTTTTTTTTTTTTTTAGAAAACTTAAGTTATATATAGCATATGTAACAGAGGGAAGATTTCTTTTTTTTTACGAACCAAGGATCGTAAAACAATTCCTCCCATGTGGTTCATGGCTCATTGTAAGTATTCTTATGATTAACAATCAGATCGTCGAATACGTGCTGCGTGCAACATCCGTAAAATGCCGAATGGTTGCCATTCTCCGTTGATGAAGGTCCATGATAAGCTGCGAAAGAAATAGATCCTTAGTCTTTGATGTATAAACGTGTTTGAAACCTTCATTTCGTTATTTTACGATCCATCGTTAAATCGAGTCTTCGATCGAGTTATTTTCAATCAGAGAATTTTCGATCAACGAATCCTCCATCAGAAAATTTTCGATCAAGGAATCTTGTATGAAAACCACTTTCCGTCCGATCGTTTCGTTTTCATTTTCAATATCCCTGTGCGTGCACGAGCGTCATTGAAGACCGCGAACGATTTTTCTCCTGTAACGATCAATCACGCATGATCCGATGAATTATTCGCGGTACTTTCTCCGTAGACCTGTTGATAATCTAGCACAGTTACGCAGCGTGCAATCCGATGGTGGCACGAACGCAGTAAGAAACATGTGTGTCATGTCAGATTGAATATCTGCTCGCGTGAAATGGCTATTCGCGGGGAGCAGCCGCGAATCCGCGAAACGATCAGGCTAGGTTCAGCGAAATGGAACAATATAGAGCCTCGTAACGCTTTCTAACTGCATTTGTTCTTCCTTTCAAGAATGCCGATGGGTGACTTCGCCTTTCGATTGTTGTTTTTTGTCCGCTTGATTGGCTTCGACTGAATTATTTAATTCTCAATAAAATATCTAGCTTTTAAAGGTCGTGCATGTGATATCAAAATGATTTTGACAAATAGAGTTAGTTTGAAAGAGATAGGCGAAGAACAGAATAAATCATAGTTTTCATTCTTTATCAGAAGACCAATTAAAAAAATGTTATTGTACCAAGTTGTATCTTTATTTGCATTTTTATTTCAAGATTAAATATATGTCTCTTTGAGTTTTTGAAAGATGAACAAATATTTATTGTTATTACTAGACTGCGAATATTCATACAAATTCATATTTTTGCGAATATAATTAAAAAACTGGAACTGGATAAAAGATCGTTTTATCCGTTAAATATTATAATTGATACTCTATTTTGGTTATTTTATATATTGTTTCATATGATGCGCATTCTGTAGAATATTACACTTTAAAATTTTTCATAAATGCATAAAAATCAGCAACGCGGTCACTACATTATTCATCATCTTATTGTATAATAATAAGTATTGAACTAAATAGTATAAGTATATAATAAGTATTGAATAAGTTTCAGAGCTTTTTATCTGACTTTTCTCTTCAACAATTATTTCTCCAACTAATTTAGCTCGTATCAATTCCCCATAACAGATAATTCTATTACGTGTATATTAAAGTAAAATGGACAAAAATAATATTTTTCTAATATTTTTAGTATAAATCTAATAAGTAACACAATCGAAGAAGAAGTCGTAGGAAAACACCCGTGGAATAACGTACGAGGTTCCAATATTCGCTGGGTATTTCGTCCGACATTTCTGTAAAATGAGAATGTCACGGTTCGTTAATGCTTCACGAGGGTGGTGAGCCGGAGGCAGGTCGTACAGTCGATCCACGTAGCACAGTGATAATGATGATGATGATGATGAATCGATTCTAAATCGGTTTCGTTGCGTCTCTAGCCACGATTTCCTCGCTCCTTCATTTTATCGCTCAACGAGGGAAACTACTCTTAGAAACTTTATAGATTCTTACGATCAGGTAAGAAGATTGTAAATTATTCGCGGTTTCCCCCTTTTTCTGATAATTGCTGATTATGCGGTACAAAACGGTTAATTCTACGATTTATGTTTTCTTTCTTTTTTTCCACATGAAAAGATAGAGATCATGGAAAGATTCATGGTTAAACGTGAATTTCAAGAAAAGTCAACGACATGTCCAAGTGTTATCCTTCCTCTATGTGCGCTCAAGATCACGGGATTAATCTTTATTTCTTTGACCCTCCACTTAAAACGGAATGCGCCAGTACTTCAAGAACGATCCAATCTTGCAGAACCGCCAACGACAAATGCCAATCGCAATGGTACGACAACATTCCGCTCCATATTCGTGATCTTCCTGGGATTCAATATTTTTCCTTAATCCAGATAATATTTCTCTTTGATTGCTTCTGAAAAATTGTATCGTTTATGAGTCGTTAACGCTATAAGCCCGAATGTGTACTCGTTAGACGGTGTCGTGTGCGCATGAAAAATTTAAAGGTGCAAGGATTTATAGAATGCGAGAAATATGAAAATAACATAAGAGAAAGACAATGATAACTCACATTTTTTCATATAAGAATTTTTTGAGATCTGTTACCTTGCCAGTCAATTTGTCTGCGAGTCTTGCCAAAAACTTGTTTATGACGTTTCCTTAAGGAATATTTGCATCAAAAGCATTTCACGATTTCAGATGTGTCGATTATCATACTTCAGATATTAGGTGTCCTGTTAGTTTATTCACGAAACTCCATGATTTTGTCATCGGTTGCTAAAAGAATTATATTTTTAAACAGAATAAATTGATCCCCCTTTCACCTATGTTATATTTAAGTATATCATTTTAACTAGTAAATAACATAAAAGTCAGAAAATTATTTAAACGAAATTATACAATTATTTTAAATTATTGACAATTATTCGTAATATTTAATTATATAAATTTATACATAATACAATTTTCTCTGCAATCTTCGTACGGGATATCATAATATTTAGTAAGTGATACAGATACTTTGATACGTGGCTCTTATTTCTTTAATCATATTCAGAGAAACACAAATTTGCATAAGTATCCTCGATCTGTTCTTTTTCTTTCTCGTTCTTTCTAGATCAACTAGCTTTTACTATATTTTCACACCCTAATTTAAATTTTATTCGCACCTCCTAGATGTAGAAAATGGTTGATAAAGAATATAGATTAAATATTCAAGTGTGTCATCAAGATTAGTAATTAACAACTAAAACAAAACCTCTCGTGCTAGTACTTGACTGGTGAATGACTGGTTTTCAGCTTTCCTTCAGGTTTATCCACACTTTTCACATATATTTCATCCCGTGCCTGGAAATCAGCAACAAGTAGTCGAGAACGGGGTCTTTAATTACACGTTAGCAGCGTAATCAGCGGCGGAACAGTTGTAATTGATTTTCGTCAGCAGCGTGATTAACCGCGAACGAGCGTAGTGTATTTAATTTTGGTTTACAACAAATCACTTAATAGCCGGGACGACCATTTCCACTGTCGCTGGATAAAATTACACAGGCAGCCATATGATTCCACTTAATGCTCTGAAAGCTAATTGATTACATCGCGTGTAGGTTATGTAACGGGTATATACCATTAATTCTTCTCCCCCGTGGACTTGAATCCTTCGTCAGGTTCAGGACGTGTTTCAATGATTCGATCAAGATTTTGGTAGTTTGCGTTCTTATGAATCGTTGTGCCCTCGAGCACGAGTGTCGTAATTGTAAGAATTGCAGGAAGTGAGATCATTCTATAATAATTGATTTAGCTAATAAATTAAATTTGATATAAAAGTAATTTAATTTTGCGAAATTGAGTAATTTAGTCTTCGGTGAAATTTCTCTTCATAAATGTGTCATCGTGTTTTCATTATCTTCATGCTCGAAGAGCAAACATTATGCAAAGCTTCGGAAACTTTCTAAAGTCAACACAGTACTTATGATACAGATACAGGTAGATATGTATAATTCACGGCTAGATTTTAATTATACATGTGTTTAGGTCGAAGTGTATAAGCACTTCATTTTGTAATTCCAAATTTAGTTATAAGCAATTCTCGAGCAATATGTTTAAAGCAGATAATATAACTAGTTGTCAGTGGCATCCCTACAATTAATGCGAACGATTTCGTTATTAATAAAACATATCGTGCGTATTAACAGTTCGATAACCATAATTTTCTATGAAATTATTTTTTGTTTATTCTTTTTCGAACTATTCTCAGATTGGAGATAAAACCAGTTAAATTGTAAAACTTATTTCTAAGACCTCTTTACGTTTACGGCTTACTTTGGTATATGCAAACGAAGCTTATCAAGGGTTTGCTACAACGTAAAGACCTATCACACGAATAAAATGATAACAGTATCGAGCGGAAACATTGAAACGTTTAGGGTGAAAATAGGACTGGTATTTTTCTTAAACTGCTAAAAGGCTAAGCGAAAGCATCGGTGGTAGCATCAAGAAATTACCGTTTACGGATGAAAGCGTCGCATATTCTCCATAATAAAGATAGCATGACCACGGGGACATTAGAAAATTTACGGCGAACAAGAATTTAATAACGACTAGGTGTATAAATATGATGCTAATTAAACCAGTCGCGGTGACGCTTTGCTTCCTTCGTTAGTAGTCTCTTTAGACGCTGTGGGAATGTATTATTCTTAAAACGACAAAACCATTCTTCTTCCGCATAGAAACAATTGAGATTCAAGATGTTAATTCAGCATGTAAAGTAAGTCTTTCGTCTTTCTGTGAAAATTGCGAGTTGGAAGATTTGAACGAGCATTATTAACAATTCCATTATTAGTTACAAATAATATAAAAAATGTTTTTAATAAATTTTAATATGTAAGAGTAACGCGGTGAACTTAAATTTCAGAGATAAAATTTGAACAAAAGAGAAAATAAAAACGTTTTTAATAAATTTTAATAGGGCAAGAGAGAACAATAAATTGAAACTTTAGAAACTAGGGATCTTGCTTTCTACCGAATTTCAAATAAAAATTGCTTCTTTGTTTAGAGATTTAATAGAAATATTATTCAGAAGAACGATTGTACGATGGAAATTTCAAAGTTCAAAGGCAGTATATCGAAGAGAAAATTCAGAGAATATATGCGATATTTTGTTACAAACGAGTACTTATCTTCCGTGTGTCGTACATAAATGGGGAAATATAAGTTGGAAAATTGCTACCTTCCTGAAAAAGAATGTGTATCAGCATCAGGGAATCTTCGGAGTGACTCGGTACCGCGCAAGTACCGTGATTACACGATGAACAGATCTACATATCTGAAGCTATAACTTAGGTCTCTATTGTGAGCCAGTCTCCGTGTAGGTTTGTGCAATTATGCGACTCGAGGAAAGTGAAGAGTCGCTTCTATTCATTTTCCTCGCGATTGGGATTCCACTTTTAGGAAAATTCCTAAGACTCGAAGCGAATTAGTTTTAAAGTTTCAATTTATTCTTCTATTCTAACATATGTCTTTATTGACTATTGGCAATTGATAATACAGCAGAACACACGCCTATATAATACAGTATTTTAACTGGTAATTTCCAAATTCAAGATGTTATTCCATTTATACAAACATCTTCATCTAAAGTCATCATAGATAGTCAACATAATTCGAGTTCATTAATTCTCTCCACTACCTATAATTTTTCATGCGTATTTCACGTTTAGATAACTGAATTTGATAGTGCATTTAATAATCAACAGTTCATTTAATCTGACGCTAACTAAGGATTTAATTTCAATAAATAGACTTCTACCGTATTGTCGGTTCCATAGGTGCTGTAGGGAAAGTATTAATCTTTTGAACCCCTAATCGAGCCTGCCTCAATAACACAAATATTTCATGCTATGTAATCCAACATTTCATAAGACATCGTACTATAAAAATTCTTTCTCGAGAACGAACAATCTATAAAGAGTGCAAATTAACAAAATAATTAGCAAAGAAGATTTATTACCCGTATTGCCTCAATACGATTCCTTCAATTAATACATTAGTTGCCACACGAATTATATATATACATATCTTGTCCCGAGAGCCGCCATGTGTATAATAATACTACATTATAACATTTAATTTTTACAAAATATATTATATTTCTTTTCACAAAGTTCTAAATCATTCAATGTTAAACCCATGAAATTTATCTTACTGTAATCACTCTATAAAATTTAATAACATAGATTATTGATGGCCACTGCGGCAATGTATTGAAATACCATCGATTACGATCCAGCGATCTTGTAGTATTCCGTACAACGCGTCGCGACGCTTGGATCGCTGTTTCCCTCTCGAGCGCTGTTCACGGCCAATTTCTATCCGTAACGCTTGGAAAATGATCACGTTCGCACGCGAGTCCGTCGTGCTCGTGCACGCTTGCCCACAGTAGATTCCACGCGTCGAAGAAACAGGAGCACCGGCCACCACGCGTTATAAATATTGATCGTGCGTGCGAGGACTGCCCGCTCGGAATTATCTCGGGCATCACGAGGATCGATCACGTTTGTTAATCACGTTCTTTCTCACCAACAGGTAACTGCTGTCGAACGCTACACTAGCCAGATCCTCTAGTATATGCCACCTGTGCCAGTCTCAATGCACGTCCTCACATTTCATTCTCTTTCTTCCTGTTTCTTTCCTGAGACCTCCCGCACAATCGATCTAAGTTATCAATATTAACAAGTTTAGCGATACAATGGAATTCCACTTTATCTTGATGTATGCATCTTCGAGGAAATCGTTCTGTCGGAGAGACGAACGCGATTCTAATAGTTTGGAAAATACACAGTAAGGGCTCGTTTGTTCGATATATAGTAAATGAAATGTCAGCTATTTTTTTATTAAAAGATTGGATTCACTTATCTGAACCAAAGATCATAGTTTGTGAGGAGCATTTATAGGGAGCATAGAACTTCAGTTCTATAGGAACAATTTATTTTTAGATAAATGGATTCAGATAAATGGAGTTCTATCGTGAAGTAAGTAAAGTTCTACAAGCTGATTGCATATGATCAATAGTAATTAGTATAGCTTATATTGACCAGATCGTATAGGAATTCATTAGTCACTAATCAGTATTTTTGAGTTGAAACAAACATTATTAGCCTTCCAAGCATCATAAAAATTTCACAAACAATCTGATAATTTGACAATTTATTTATTTATTTAGAAAATTGTGCAACGAGGCCATAGTAAATCAATCGTTTCTCGGTGTGCTTATAATAATCTGAAACTTCTACCACGTCAACTTTCCGAGATCAAGAGAACTCGTCTAGTTGCTAGAAAATTACCATACTCAAGCGAATAGGCTTACTCGGAGTTGGTTTCCAATTTTTAATCGCAGTTTGATAAATGAAGTGACTACGTAACGATACTGCGAACTATAACGACTTGCAAGAAACGTGGTTCTGTGAGAGAATCGATATAAAAGCAATTATTCAGAGGCAATGATTCCATCTTAATAAGTCGTTAATTAGCCGGTTGAATATGTCTTCGAGACGATTTTGCTTTCGTGAGAAATACATATGCGAGTTTCGTAAAAGGAAACGGTAGCCACGTCATGTAAATCGTTGTTTACTTTCTTCTCCGCGCCGTTGCTTGGAAATTAATTAAGACCGTGAATGAATACGCGGACGTCGAATCGCTCAGGTAGGACCGTTTTTCGTTTACAATGGACACGACCATACAAGAATATGTTGCTTTGAAATAGGGCTCCTGGGAATTAGGTAATTTCGAGCAATTAACGAAAACGGAACGTTAACATGAGTCGTGCATCCGAGCTAACGGTAACGAGGAATCCACGAAAAAGAAGAAAGGAATTTATGGGAGATGGAAGAGGCATTTTTGTTTCCACGCTTCGAGTTCGAGTTCAATAGCAACTAGAATTTCAACCCTTTACAATTCAAGTTATAGTTGATATCTTGTTCCAACAGATTCATATCCAATAAGTTACTTCTACGGTAACTACATTTACATCGATGCATTTTTATTAAATTTGTACTGAACAAAAGAATGTATTTTATACGTATATTGTAATTGAAGAGAATTGAATTGAAATAGTCTAGACTAACCACGATTGGAAAATGATAAATGAAATAGATTAGAATTGAATGCAACAGGGTCGAATCCAACCTATAGGGAAACTTAAGAAAAATATAAAGGCAATTTCCACAGAATTAATGTTTTATCAAATAAATTAAATTTTCCTCCGACTCTAACTTTTATCATCCATCAAATAGCTTCACAAATCATTTTTCGAGAAATCTTCCTGTTTTTTTGCATGAATAAATTCCTTCAAGTAATTTTTGCACATTTTAAAGGTATTCAATTTCTCACCATTAAAAGCGTTTTATAATGACCAGAATAGATGATAGTGAGATTATATATAGCATATGTAGTGAATGGGAGCTGAACATTCCAACTATGGTCTAACATTTTTTGCCTGGTCTTTATCGATACATTAGGTTCAATGTTGTCCTGTTAAAAAACGACGTCTTCCCCATTGATCAATTCCAGATGATCCTCTTTGATACAGGTAGGTAATGTCCAATTAGAAACAGTATTCACAGTTTGTAATAAATAATTCTCCAAGTAATAGAATAGATTTCTAGGAATCCTACAAACTTTCTAAACAACCACTAAAGAGCCACTAGAACAGAAAAGCCTCATTAGCAGACTACGAATGTTTAAGTATTTATGGGAAAATATATAAACGTGCAAAAATGTACGAAATCTACGTAATATTATATAAAAACCTATAAAATACTCAAATTAATGAAATAATATTTAAAGGGTGGAACACAGCTCCTTGATTTGTGTTGGTAATATTGAATTATTATATTAATATCTATATCTGTATTAAGATTGACGTATCACTTGTTCAATCACAAACCTTTCTATCTCATCACGCACGTATTATCTCAGATATTTAATACGCACATATTAAACTTAACTAATTATTCAATCATTATTTATACCGACTTTGTACGAGATAATAAGATTCCGTTTTCCAAACATTCAACTTGTGACAGAATCCACCGGTGAACTATTTTCGCTGCGTGGCGTGTTTAGCAATGAAAAGCACAATTAGTTCGAAAGCCATAGAAAAGTAAAAGTCACGAGTGCATCACCGAAATAGATTAGAAACTCGCAATGGAACGTTTATCCCCGTTAGAAAGGATAATTAACCCGCGTGTTGCGTTTACGCGCAAAGATTACCAGCGTATTATGAAAGTGGAAAGAAAACGCGCGGGATACACTCCGTAGGCGTGCTGTATACGCGGTGTATTAAATTCTCTATAATCGAGCACGTCGTTTTACCATTTTTTCTTTACCATCGCTCCCGCTAATCAGAATAACGCCATAACTGGTTCGTGTAATCGCCGCGAGTAGATCGTAGCCAAGGAGACGTAATGGGGCCTCCCCAGCGACTACTAATTATTCTATAAATGAACGGTTCACGTCAGACGATTTGCGTTTAAACGATCGCATTACTTCTCTCGCGAAAGCGCCGTGGACGTTTCTCTTCGATTACTTGATCAAACAACAAGCAAAAATGGCCAAACAGAAACGACACGATATCTCTCATCCTCGAGAAAGAAACACCTTCGAAACATAGGATGTCCTGGCATTGAAATTTGCCAATTCGAAGATTTAAAAAAAGATAAGTATAAGTATATAAGTATAAGGATAAGTATATAGATTCTTTAGAATTTTAAGCTAGCTATTTTCCATAGAATTTCAACAGTCCAAGTGCAACTATGGCATAACATTTGCTTTTCTGCACCATTTTGGATATTATATATTCCTATGATTATTTCTTCTTCATTGCTAAACTCTCTTACGTTGAACGTAGTCCTAAATGATTAATTTTAAAATTCATTAATTGAACAGCTCAGAAGTCACGCTGCTCAACTGCGGGAATTAAAAAGCACAGAAAAATGATATTACAAACGCTGGTTTTTAAATTACCTTAGAATTTCTCATTATTTGTGACATCTTCCTACGATAGACGAATTTATAGAAATAGATCTTTCTAATAGGTAAAAAAATAATCTTGTATCGTCGTACGAAGATTATAAATTTTATTTTCGTATTTTTCAATAAAACTGTTAACATTATACATTAGTACTCAAAAGAGAAATATATCTTGATAATCGTTAACGAGTCTCTTCTAAGTTTGTAGCAATAATGTATTCTGAACAAAATAATATTGAATATTAAAAAGGACAATTGGGTATATTGGGATATTAGACTATGAGAATAATGGAACATGTCACGCTGACTCATTATGAATCGGATAGATTTTCGCAGATGGTGCTAGATTTCACCCTAGTTTCCGTAGATCGTTTTCATTGATACTAGATCTTTCCTAAAATCTATCCTAGATCTTTCTTAAAATCTAGCCTGGATCTTTTCCTCGTAGCCGTGCTCGACGGAACGAACGTTTCTCTGTTACGCTTGCAATCAGATAAAATCGAGAGCATTCCGTACACGCGTCACGTTCGCCAGACTTTTAATCTCTTTGTAATCTGCGGGGTGCACGAGAGGCTGGCAAGGAAGAAGCAACTTGCTAGTCCGCTTACACGGCTAACTGTAAACGGTGGCTGCACTCGCGTCCGCGTGCGTCTTCATTCCACCATAAGATGGAACTATCGTTTCTTCGTCCACCGTGTCCAAGAGTAACAGGTTTTATAAACGACGATTTATCTGTGCGGACAGATTCTTAATTCTGAATTCTTCGACTCCTATATATACGTCAGATCGGTAGATCGATTGTCACGCTAATGAGGTGCCATGAAGATTAGTTTCGATCGATCGCTGTTTACCGATCAGCGATGCTTTCACTCTGCGCAACTATTTTCCGATTGGGATCGATGACGATGGAGTTGATACGTTCAATCGTTCGCTATTATACGCTTAGAATCGCGACCATGAAATTAGGGATATTAGGAGAAAGTACGCGGTTCTGTTTGCGTTTGTCGTTAAGCCATTCGCGACGGTATGTATCTTGCTCGCATAGATCCAAATCGCGATCGATAGACGAACGTGACGTGTTTCGACGGTCGACTGAAACACGAAAGGCACGGTACCTGCGTGTTTGAGCCATTTCAAAGGCAAACCGATCGGCTCAGAATGATTGGTTTTAATTTTTTAAAAAGGAAACGATTAAGGTCCGATATTATTTAGTCCCTCGGAAGCTAGATTGGTCATCTCCACTTTCTGTTCATTTCTTTCTTGGTTTTGTTTCTCATAGAACAAATTACTTACGTTCATAAGTTTACTTATTACATGAGAACGATATAAACAATAGGAAATTAAGAATGAAAATGTTTAGTACATTTAGAAGAATTCAATGGTAAAAGAATATTTGTAACATCATCGTTCTTTGTACTTTTCAGCTTATGGAATCGACCAATGTGAATTCTGAATGGCTCGTGCATAGACGGTCGAATTTTATCGCACATTATATAGAAAATTATATAGAATTATATAGATAGAAAAATATTCGTGATGGATTGGTTTGTAATACCTGCATATCCTAGTTGTGAATAAGAGACTGCGTTACATACGTCTGTCGAATAGTTTTAGATACGATACTTCGAGTATTGGGTCAAAAGGATTAACAGAAATATGAAGACAAAAGAATCTGAAGATCTCAGGCCATATATACTTAAACCAATGACGATTAGATCGTCAACGTTAAGAGTTACGAATCTATCACGATCGACCCACATACACGTCGATTGATGTTTCAAGGAAACATTGAAACGGATGAAGTATCTAAAATGATCGTTTATGGTCTCACGATCGTGCCGATTGCCACAACGAAAGAAGTTAGAAGCCGTTCGAACGATCGGGAAGTGAGTCAGTGGCTGATCAATCGCGACACATGCCGTAAGAAGAACCTATCCTTTCTCAAATTGAATCGAATTGGACGAAGGAGATAGGAATGTCGATCTAAGGCCATTTTGAGATTTTCTAATAAATCAGGGACATCTGGATATATAGTACTAGTAAGTCAGGAGCGTGTGAACTTGTGGACACTTGCTTGCTCTTTTAACAGAATGCAATATTGTTTCGAAATTATAAATAGGAAGAGCCAAAATACTTCGACAGTTTTATTATTTAAGGAGTTTGTTATTCTCAGATCGTTCCAGAGATTCTTCCAAATTAATACAAAGGTTATCATGACTCTAACAATAATATTTAATATTAATTAGTTGCATACTTAACTTTAATATACTATCGATAAGATTTTAGATGATCAATTTATATTTCGTAGAAGTTATATCCGAAGAAGATAAATAATTTAGTTCTTTCATATAATAATAAAAATATTCGTTATCTATGAATGGTTGATAAATTTAATTGTATTACCTTATTGCGTATGTATGTACTAAAAATTTGTTGTATGGACATTAGTTTCTTATTTCGCCGTTATTTCATATATCTTAACAATATTCATTGATTGCTATAAATCGATCAAGTTCCGTGACCAATGGAAAGTATCCAGAAAAGTTGGAAATGGATTATCACGTGGAAAGAAAGTTTAATCTACTTCTACCGAAGAGGAGGTGCTCTCGACCATTTGGTCACAGTCGATTAATATCGTAATTACCAACACTGGTTCTCCATGACTTTTTTGTTCTCGAGGGTAGCCCACGGCGAGCAAACTTCTCTAATACGTGGATACCGATCTATCCGAGCAAAAAACGCGTTCATCGCGTTCGATTCGCTTTCCATCGTGATCCACCCACCTCTCGGATGTGTAATGGATACGAGAAGGCAAGAAGAAGACGGCTACTTTCTTGTCTCCGTGCTCGGTACTGTTTCTATTCGTCACACGATGAATCCTCCGCATCAGTGATCGCGGATGAAAAAGCTGCGGAACGATCGAGTTAAACGGGTCCCTGTACGTGGCGCGATAAAAAAGAAAAGTTGGCTTGAATCGTAACTCGATGAAGAAGCGAATCTATTCGGCAACGTGGACCTCGTTACCAACCTGACGAATCGCGTCGATTTCGCGAGAAAACTTTCACGATTTTTAGGTTAAAGTTTTCTGCCCCTTGGGACGCGTCGCGTTGTGCACTTTCGAATAACTTTCGTGAAAGACAGAAGAAATTGTACGAGTGCAGCGGGTATGAAAACGATCGAAACGAAGTCGTAAACATCCGTTGGAATTTTCAATGTTGCGTGCAAACGAAGAGCTACACGGGACGGCTTACATTCTGTCATCGAACAACTGAAAGTAAGATATTAGCCGCAAGGAGAATGATTGCCGTTGCGTCTTATGAGTCGATCCACGATACCAGCTACCTATGTACTTACTTTCCTCGACACGCGAATTGCGTAATTATCGTTTGCTCTTGCTACTAATGCCCCGAGATGAGATTTCGAATCGGATTCGCAGGTTATTTCAGTCTATGAGATCCATGTGGTGGTTCGATGAAACCCTTAATTTTAATAAAAAGCATAGGATGAGAAATGATCTTAGAATTGATCCGTTGCGTGACCATCGAAATTTAGCGAGCAAATGGAAGAGGAAGAAAAAAGGATTCCAACAGATGAACCAATGCTTAGAGAAATTCGTATAACTGTGCTCCGCAATCTCTTATTCCAGATGAAAAGAGAATAGACCGAACTTTCATTAAGGAAGAGGGTATAAATTACCACTTGGAATTTCTCTTGTTTAGGATGTTAGCGATCGTATCGGGACGGGCGTTAATGCGAGCGTGCTGTTTTCGGCGAAAACGTAGAAAAAGTGTGAATAATAACGGAGAAGAGCGGAGAAACGAATCGCTCTAGCAACACCCAATTTATTTAGTCTTGTCCAGAAGAGCGTAATGACTGGCCGCGTATTTTGAAGACAATTAACCTATTTCTTCTCCGATCTCTTTCTGCTAGGTGGCTAAAAACAGGTACCATGAAATGCTTGTCGTAATTGAATCGCCACTCGTCGCTCAGAAATCGTAACGAGAAAGTCTGTCTCGTAAATGGCGAAAACTGCCTGCGAACGAATGTAAAACGATTTATCTATTTGGGAATCATCGATGTCTAGCATTCGTGACATAACAAAGTTCTTAGAATTAATTGAGATTCTCGGATGCAAGCGATAGGTATTTTTCGTGCAAATTTCTTCCATGAACACTCATCGATATTTCCATGATGACAAACGTTTACTTTCGTCGAAGGAAGGATCTATGGTAATTTAACTGAAGAAATAACAAAAACTACAGGGGAAGAACACGATAAGCTACCTATTCCTATTTTTCCTATTTCTTTATTTTCCTATATTTCTACAGGAAAGTAGTTTTAAATTTTAGCATTAAACGTATGTTCTTTCATAAAAATTTTCAAAATATTGCTTGTCACGATATTACAACATTGAAGATATTAAAACATCATTTGTCTTAAATAATTACACCTTTGGCTCTCTCAAAATTTGGCCAATCTATCAACTATTTTTAAAAGGCTCGAGACTCTTATCTTTGAAAGATTTACATCTTTAGATTTGGAAGGATATCTGCATTTTCGATCATATTATCTTAAGAGTTTTCTGTTTAATCATAAAATGACATTGGAATCAGAAAATCAACAAAACTGTACTTGTCATGTTTTTCTTGGTCATATTCTTCGTGTAATCGTCATATTATTTCTACGGATATATGATTCTTATTAACTGCGTAGATATTAGATAGAGATGCGAAAATATCGAAACTGGTTACAGTTTCTGCGAACGGCCTTGCTTCTCATTACACTCGTGCCAAGAGAAGCTGTTTATTGAGTTAAGACGAGTTCAATAGGATTCGAGAGGCCAATGAAAGAATCATTGCACGTTGGTGCAGTATTTCACATAAAAGCAAGAAAAAGTACAGACAGACTCAGCTAGAAACACAAGCGGGGTGAAAGTGATTTTTTTTTTTTAGAAATCTTGGCAATCGATCTCGCCAATGGCAAACTGTCAAGCCGATTGTCTGTAAGGCGGTTTATCTTGGCGTGAGAAAAGCAACTAACTGAGCAAGTCAGGGAATCGCAATTGCATAATTGATCACAACTGATTGCTTGAGTTTATCTCCTTGAATTTAAGTTCTTTTAAACTTGCCGCTCTCTCTATTATACTTATTCTGATACTCTATTATACTTATTATACTTATTCTATTATATACTTATTCTGAAACCTTACCGAGGAAATTATTCACTTAATATCAAACATTTTTGGAATCAATATTTAATTTTTAATTAAGATTCATTAGTCTTTTCTTCGTAAGATCTGCATAAATTTTTAGAACGTGTATTTGAAGCATCTGTAGATTTACTGAAAGTCTGGAGTTCAAAAGTAACATAATATGTATCCTAAAAAAATGTTAGTATGATACTTATACTCAAAAGCTTTATAAAGTAGAGAGACTTATGGTTATCTTTTTTATATACAATTTGAATAAAAGACAAAGCTACATATCACGTATCCTATCGGTACATATAACCCTGTTCAATAAATTTTTCATGACATTCCCAAGTCTGTTGCGAATTCCGTTTATTCGATATCAGATCGTAATCTTTATGTCAGATTTGGCTCGTGCTAAAGAAACAGTATATTTAGTATGTGTGATTGTATGAACTAATTTAAAAAAATTTGTTGTAATAATATAACAAAATAGTCAAGTTGAATCAACGGCACTAATATTTTTGCATACGTTCAAGAGCAGTTTTAAAACGATCAATTATAGTAAATCATTAATAATAATTAAAGTAAAAATTGTACATGATATATATATCGTATGTGTATACATAATTTCATATGAGATATCCAGTTTGCCAGTCTATCTTCCTTATCCTCGCATATCTGTACTTTCTCACCCTTACCTACGTTCGATTATCATGGAAACATTATAAATTCGAATTCGAAATTCAAAGATGCGCACAAATGAAATAATCCTGGCTTACGAACATTTTTCGAAAATGTATCTAGAAACGTAAAATGGGTCACTTTGTGTAGCTATTTCCTTCTTATGGTGTGATCTGGACAGTCGATATTGTTTTCTCATTTACTATGCGCATGATAAGTTACCGGCTGCATACACAGCATAGTCATTGACTGATTGATTATGAATAATTGATATTATTTTACGAAATAGATCTGTTGTTGTTTTACACGACCGTTGCCAGCCAATTCGTTGCGTGTGGATTGAAAAAGCTAAACCCAACCCACATCGAATATATTGATGATATTCATTTTTAATTGAGTTATAATAGGTATTTCTTACAGCCTCACATATGCAGTTGTGCACTGGGCTTTAAGCTTGTTAAACTCTTGTTTATATACATATATGATGAGTTGAATATTAATTCTTATATTCGCCGTAACAAATCGCAGAAGACGTAAGAAACACTAATTTTTGTCCAAGTTGGTATTTCAGGAACTGAGACACGAAGTCCCATTTAATATCACATCTATCCTATTCTTGATCACTGGGATAATCACCACGTGTTTGACGACGATTTGGCGCTAGTATAGAATCCAAAAATGGCACTAGTTTATCTTATTAATAGTAATTTTAGTTTTGTATTGAATACATTATATTGTAAATGTATGACAAATATAAAAAGATTTGTAACGGAACACAATGTTATGAGATATTCCAAACAAGTTGGTATGCTTTCAGAAAGATAATTTTATAAAAAATTATATTTCTAATTTCATAACCTTACTCGCAAGATGATAACTTTCACTGATCGTATTATTTTCTCTCCTGTTTTTTTTTTTCTTAAGTGTGCTTAAGTGTGACTCTATATTAATTGGTTCTTTTCCTTCATTATAATTTAGTTATTGTTTTATTCGTTTCTTATTTTATTTATTAAAGATTATCTTATTAATTGAAGCCTTAACATTCATTTGTATAATATAATATAATTGATAAATATCTAATATTTAATAAAAAATTATAAATAACTTAACACATATAATATAATTAATCTCCTTTAGTTAAATAACATAACAAATGTTATCAGCATTGTTATATGTATATTGTTCAATAAATATCAGTATTTAAAGCAGTATGAAGTAAAAAATATATTTTGTAGGTGCAAAAAAACTTGAGAATTATAAATCATTTGAGCAAATGCTTAAATTCAGACAGAATGAAGCAAAAAAATGTATTTTAGTAAAGATACATAATATGAAATATATTAGTGATCTTGAAAAATTTTGTAGACATTATGCAAATATTGTAAACATTCTTCCTTATTCTGTAACGAATAATAAAGTAAGTGCAGACATCTGAAATTTTTATTTCACAGATCTTTATTTAAACATTATAATACACAATCTAATGAACTTTATATATAGTTTCAATATAGCATGATTATTTATAGAATTTTGTATTAATGGAATTACAATCAGCTGAAGATGTACAAATATTTAAAGATATAGCTGCCTTTAAAACAGATGTAGAATGTATTCAAATTGTGTCACCATTATTTTCATTTGAATCACGAAATAAATTCAGTTCATATCAATCAAAAGAAGATATTACCTTATATTCCAACTTTAGAGTTCCAAAGTTAGATGAAGTCAGAAAATCACTGGAACAAGTAGATTCTGTAATGTATTAACATATTAAACTAAATTTAATTTTATGATTATAAATTACATATAATAATAGAAAACGTTTTAATGTTTTAGGTATCAGATCAAATGGTATCCCTATACAATGGTTTAAAAATTACAGATTTAGATATAAGGCTGAGATTTTATACTGCCAAACAAATGTCATATTACTTATCTATGTTATTTCCCAATGTACAAGTGGTACCATTTGGATCCTCTGTTAATGGGTTTGGTCAAATAGGATGTGATCTTGATTTACTATGTAAAACTATTATGGATCATAGAAAAGTTTTAAATGTGAAGAAGTATTTTAACATATATGTATTTATGTTATCAGTTTTGTATATCTTTGATAAAAAAATTGCTTTGTTTTTAGGACTCCAAAAGGTTCTTTTCTATAGCACGAAAAATCCCTCTTATAGAAAGAGATGAACAAAAAGAATTCTTAGAAGTAGTAGCTACAATAATGAAAATGTGCATTCCTGGAATCAGTAATATAAAAAAGATTCTTGAAGCTCGGGTTCCCATAATTAGATTTTCGAACGTATATACAAATATGATATGTGACCTTAGTAGCACAAACACGTATGTAATAAATATATATTTTTCATCTTTTTGGGGTATTACAATAGTTTTTGAAATTATTTATACAGGGTTGCATTACACATGTCCGAGTTGTTATATATATATGGACAATTGGATTGGCGCATTAAGCCACTTATTTTCACCATTCGTAAATGGGCAAGAGATATGAATTTGACAAAAATATTTCCAGGTCAATGGATAACAAATTTTTCCCTTACTTTGTTAATTATATTTTATTTACAAACAAAAAATATATTACCATCTATAAGCACCTTAAATAAATTTATAGGTAAGTGTGAACATTAAAAAAATTCTTTATATTCATTTATTGTATTGTACTTTTTATTTCTCTGTTTGCAGAACTCGATAAGAAAACCAAGAAAGCAACAAACTCTAATTTTAATTGGTTTGTAAGCTGGCAAGGATCCATAAAGCATGTCAATGATGAAAGTTTGCTGAGTCTTTTATATCATTTTTTTGAATATTATAGTACTTTCGATTTTAAAACGCAAGCAATTTGTATAAAAGATGGAAAATTCAAACCGAAAAATGATTTCTCACCTCTTTATATTCATAATCCATTTGATACAACATTAAATGTCAGTAAAAACGTTAACTCAACTGAACTAATACGTTTGATAGATCACTTTCAAAAAGCATTTAATATAATGTTAAATTCAGCTGAAAAAGACATAATTTTGAAACTAATTAATTTAACACCAAACCAAACAACAACTGATTATAAATTTAACGATGAAGAAACACAAATGAGACTTAAGCAAAACCTTTTTCCAACCATAACTAATATTAATAATTTGAACAAAATACAAGGGATTATAATAAAGTAATAATAAATATGGCATTTCATTTCAAATTAATTTATTTGTAACTGATTTTTCTAAACTTCACCAACCTGTAAATATAATTTTGATATTAAAAATTTTGAAATTAGGAGATGGATAATGCAAAAATCATCATCATGTATTTATTCTTAAATTTAAGTAGATGTATGAAAAATAGAATAAGTATTTGATAGAAAAACTTTGATAGCGAAAAAAGAAATGAAAAATGTAAATTTACTTCTATATATTATCAAAGCTAATAAATCGTGCGTTACTTTACTTTATTAAGATAAAAATGACATAATTCAGATTACAATCTAAATACTAATGTTATAATATCATATGTATAAAACGGATAGATTTTATCGGATAGTAGTGTATATAAAATCAGCAAGTTTTTATAGTCAGCAAAAAAAATTGTATGACGTCTTCATTTTAATATTTTGTATTATACCTCATATCTTTTTCTTAAATCTTATTAAAATTTGGAAATATAAGGCAAACTATGTTGGAAAAACGTATTGCACCAGTTCTGTAACGTAAAATCATGTTAGTAAATCCACTGCATTGAATAATGGAAATATCTATCGATAATTAAACGATTTTTATACTTCATAACTTGTATATTTCTCTATATTATCAGCAATTCGATATTTTTCATACATAATTAATTGTGTACACTTACTATAATTATAACTCATGATCTGTACGAAGACCGTGATATCTTAATTTTTTAACGATTGTATTTAACTTTCACGAGGAACCTTCGTTTTTCGTGGAAGCTAAGTATTGTGTATTTCTAAGGAAACGATCACCTCAATATTTGACACGTGTATGTAATTGTAAAAACATTTATCGCAATTATACTCCTATATAATTGAAGTACAATTTCAGACGATGGATCCTCGTGTGTTTGGCAAATTACAAGTACACTTGTAATTAGGCTGTCTTTTCTTATCAGGACAAAATGCTGTCACTTCGATTTTCCATGTACAATCGACGATTCGTTCATCGTTCAATTATAGGGATTGAGTGTACATTGTATTTGTTATATATAAAATTTGAATTTGTCATATATAAATTCTAATTCTTCTTTTTTTTTTTTTACGATTCAATTTCAATCGTTCACTTTACAAAATCCATTCCTCTTAATCCAATTCTAATTTCAAATTAAAGAATAATTAAACACATGATTTGAGCAGTATGGGAAATTACTTCTTTCATTTCCACTCTCCTTCTTCTTCTTCTTCTTCTCCTTCTTGCTTATTTCCTTCTTATACTTTTTCATAGTAGGAGTAGGAGTAGTGATAATAGTGGTGGTAGTAGTAATAGTAGTAGTAGTAGTAGTAGTAATAGTAGTAGTAGTAGTAGTAGTAGTAGTAGTAGTAGTAGTAGTAGTAGTAGTAGTAGTAGTAGTAGTAGTAGTAGTAGTAGTAGTAGTAGTAGTAGTAGTAGTAGTAGTAGTAGTAGTAGTAGTAGTAGTAGTAGTAGTAGTAGTAGTAGTAGTAGTAGTAGTAGTAGTAGTAGTAGTAGTAGTAGTAGTAGTAGTAGTAGTAGTAGTAGTAGTAGTAGTAGTAGTAGTAGTAGTAGTAGTAGTAGTAGTAGTAGTAGTAGTAGTAGTAGTAGTAGTAGTAGTAGTAGTAGTAGTAGTAGTAGTAGTAGTAGTAGTAGTAGTAGTAGTAGTAGTAGTAGTAGTAGTAGTAGTAGTAGTAGTAGTAGTAGTAGTAGTAGTAGTAGTAGTAGTAGTAGTAGTAGTAGTAGTAGTAGTAGTAGTAGTAGTAGTAGTAGTAGTAGTAGTAGTAGTAGTAGTAGTAGTAGTAGTAGTAGTAGTAGTAGTAGTAGTAGTAGTAGTAGTAGTAGTAGTAGTAGTAGTAGTAGTAGTAGTAGTAGTAGTAGTAGTAGTAGTAGTAGTAGTAGTAGTAGTAGTAGTAGTAGTAGTAGTAGTAGTAGTAGTAGTAGTAGTAGTAGTAGTAGTAGTAGTAGTAGTAGTAGTAGTAGTAGTAGTAGTAGTAGTAGTAGTAGTAGTAGTAGTAGTAGTAGTAGTAGTAGTAGTAGTAGTAGTAGTAGTAGTAGTAGTAGTAGTAGTAGTAGTAGTAGTAGTAGTAGTAGTAGTAGTAGTAGTAGTAGTAGTAGTAGTAGTAGTAGTAGTAGTAGTAGTAGTAGTAGTAGTAGTAGTAGTAGTAGTAGTAGTAGTAGTAGTAGTAGTAGTAGTAGTAGTAGTAGTAGTAGTAGTAGTAGTAGTAGTAGTAGTAGTAGTAGTAGTAGTAGTAGTAGTAGTAGTAGTAGTAGTAGTAGTAGTAGTAGTAGTAGTAGTAGTAGTAGTAGTAGTAGTAGTAGTAGTAGTAGTAGTAGTAGTAGTAGTAGTAGTAGTAGTAGTAGTAGTAGTAGTAGTAGTAGTAGTAGTAGTAGTAGTAGTAGTAGTAGTAGTAGTAGTAGTAGTAGTAGTAGTAGTAGTAGTAGTAGTAGTAGTAGTAGTAGTAGTAGTAGTAGTAGTAGTAGTAGTAGTAGTAGTAGTAGTAGTAGTAGTAGTAGTAGTAGTAGTAGTAGTAGTAGTAGTAGTAGTAGTAGTAGTAGTAGTAGTAGTAGTAGTAGTAGTAGTAGTAGTAGTAGTAGTAGTAGTAGTAGTAGTAGTAGTAGTAGTAGTAGTAGTAGTAGTAGTAGTAGTAGTAGTAGTAGTAGTAGTAGTAGTAGTAGTAGTAGTAGTAGTAGTAGTAGTAGTAGTAGTAGTAGTAGTAGTAGTAGTAGTAGTAGTAGTAGTAGTAGTAGTAGTAGTAGTAGTAGTAGTAGTAGTAGTAGTAGTAGTAGTAGTAGTAGTAGTAGTAGTAGTAGTAGTAGCAGTAGTAGTAGTAGTAGTAGTAGTAGTAGTAGTAGTAGTAGTAGTAGTAGTAGTAGTAGTAGTAGTAGTAGTAGTAGTAGTAGTAGTAGTAGTAGTAGTAGTAGTAGTAGTAGTAGTAGTAGTAGTAGTAGTAGTAGTAGTAGTAGTAGTAGCAGTAGTAAGTAATAGTATTAATTAAATCGAAACTGTATGTATACCCACATATAGTTTATCGACGTATCCCTATAATTCTATTTTGAGCCTCTGAATGTTTATGCACCATGTAAGGATTGCATCAACAGTAAGAGTATCGTTTATTAATTTCTTTTTTCTCTTTTATATACGTATATGTAATAAGTATACCTTTTTTACGTATTATTTGACTATTGGCAGCAATATTATGACCTTCGGCCCTTCAAAGTGCAATCAAAACGCTGTTCGATAAAAAATTGAAGACTGCTCTATGTTGAAGGCTGGTTGACCCTGAAACAACTCTGACTAGACATACATGGGAGTAGAAATTACTCGATCAATTATACAAGATGATTATATAAACGTTGAAAACACTTCTTGGTCCAGACCGAGAAATAAAACATTCAAAAAATTTACAATGTCTCGTAAAAGTAAAAACATGCACTTGTCGAAGGTGCTTTAATCAATGGCAGTTTATAGCGATAAACGATTCCTAATTCGTAAGATCATCTTCGTCTGTGGTATTATATACATCACACGAAATGCCCTTTATGTTTATTATAATACCTCTAATAAAACGCTCAAAATACTTGGAAAAAAATCCTCGTAGTACCATTTTGCGTAACGATGTATTATTTTTTTTCTACCAATAACAATATGTTATCGATCGAAAAAGTACAGTCCTTCTATAATACTTTCCCCGATGTATGCTAGGCATTATTTTGGAGGGTATCGATTCCTTCCCGGATAGCCAAACGCAGCCTAACTACTCAGAACAGCCTAGTAAATACTTTTATTTCGATATAATTTTCCTTCTACTTAAAATCTACTTCCGCACTTTGGCCATCCGGGCTGGATACCTCTTGAAAGAAAGCTTCTTTGAAACCTTCACCGTGGCTTCCCTTGTGTCATTTTAATTTGTCTTGCTCTTTCGGTGATGACGATGATGATGCACGTGACGATGATGCAGGTGTGACCTTGTTTCCTGCACGGCCGCCACCAGTGTTCTCACGGTTTCCTCGTGCCCCTCGAAACTGTCCGTTTTCTTCAGCTGGCTAAGAGATGAGGCTCCCCCCTCGCTGGCCGTTACACTGCGTTTGCTTTTTGGCCGAGGAAATGTTTCCCAGGAACGCTGCTTCTGCACCAGAGACGACGACTTCGGTGTAGGCCCGATCAAAAAAACCATTGTTTTCCTGGGATCCTGCGCGGATTGACCTACCGTCCCATCGACAATACTCGATCGCCTGCTTCCCGAGCCAGTGGTACTTAGGCTGTCACAGCTCGCACGTCGACGTCTCCTCACCTCCGTCGAGGCCTTCTCATCCGCGTAGAACACATCCTCCGAGTCACTAGCCGGATACACCTTGGTTCCCTTGCCTGCAGGAATCGATTGCTCGTCAGGAACCGCGTGCACCTGAGCCTGAACTCGCTTCTTCACCTCTCCCGTGCTGGACGCCTCCGAAATTCGTTGATATTCTCCTTCTTCCCCTGCTAGAAGTATGTGAATGATTTAAATGAATGAACTAGGATGATAAAATCAAATACGTCGCTTCATGCATCCTTCTTTGAGAAATTAGTTATATTAATTTTTCGGAGAACCGATGTTGTAAAATTAAAAGAAACAATGTAGCTAAGATATATGGTTTTTAAATGATGTTTGATATGAAATGTTTGTTCTATTATGTAAAAGAATTTGAAGAATTTGGCATGAGAGATAGGTAATTAAATGATGAATTGAATTGAACCGTGCATTTACACACACATTGGTTTAATTAAAATTTTCATGATGTGCACTGAATGAAAAGAATACTCGAACTGTGTAACTTGGAAGGAAGGTGGAAATATCATCCATCATCTATTAATTACATTGTTTTAAGTGGAACAGTACGTAGTAACCGCGTCAATTATCAGTACGTTTGCTCCGAAACGAGCTACTCTGTGCATCAACTTATACCTTAATTAATTAGCCGGCGTGACTTTGAATGAAAGCGATACTTTGCCGCATTCGTTCCTGAATTGGGCGCGATAGTACAATAATTCTCGTGTACATTCATCAGGGTTTTATTTACATCGATCATAATGCTATCTACATAATCCTCTGAACTATCGTCAAATTTATAGCATCAAATTCTTTCTAGCATTATTTACTCGTGCATACAATCCTCACAGATCTATTCTTACCAGTCGTATGCGACTGTGGTTGCTGGGAATCCGTGCATCTTTCTGGTTGATCGAGTCCCTCGGCAGAATTATCTCCACTGCCACCCTTCAGAGATCGATACAAAGATCGTACTTTGCTGGCAGACCAGTGACCAGGCGGTGTTTTAGGCTTCGTACTATCAGGAGACTTCCTCGGTCGTCGGCTCTGACTGCGATCACGACTTTCCTCTCTTCCTGGCGATTTCTTACGATCTTCTTTACTTCTAGCTTTTTCGATCAATTGGCTAAGCATTCCTCTTTTCGAGTCCGTTGACTTGGCCGTTCCATAGACAATAATGTTTCCACTCGAATCCAGGACAGCTTCGACATCAGCGGAAGGAGTACGGCAACGTGTTGGTACCTCCTTCGTTTCTAAATGAAAAATTCACGTGGATCACGTGATAATCTTGAAATTGAAGTATATTGAAGTTAAGAGTAGATACCTTTCATGTAAAGCGCATTATCTGTACTAGTTGCGGTAGTACGCGAATGTCGATGATCCTTGGTCGGGGCTTGGGTTTGCGTTTGCGGTGGTTCCTGCATTTGTAAACGTGCCAAGTGATCCAGTAACGCCTGCAGATGTTGATTACTGGTTGCATCAGAGGCTATCATGCTTACTTCACCAGCACTAACTCCGGTTGCGAAAGATTTTATATACGGTTCTAATTGTTGAGCAAGATTCTGCAATTGTTTTACCTGACTTCTCAATGATAGGATATCGTTCATCTGAATGAACAAAGGAATTCATCAATCGACGTATCTTCAAGGCGTTCAAGCTTTGCCAATAATAAAATCTAAATAATACCTGAGAATGGAATATTTCTTTTTCTATGTGAATTCTACATAACTGTTCATCCCAAAGTGTATCGAACACGTTTCTAAGACGTTCTAGTTCCATCTGATAATGCTCTAATTGTTGCTCTAGCACCCGACAATCCCTCGCCACCTGTTCATAACGTATGCCCAACGGAGGTGTGTTAGCTCTTCTCAAAACTGCCACATCACGATGTAATTCTTCTAAACGTTCCTTCACAGTGAGCAACTGCTGATTCAATTCCTTCAGCTGACTATCAAATGTTCGACAGTGACTGGAAAACGGTCCACCGTCGGTCCCGCTCTTGGTTGGAATCCTCTGAGCAGACTTGCTGCTCTGCTTGGAAAAGAAATATCTCACATAAACTCTGAGCCATTTCTTCCCAGAACGTCAGACGTGTATATAGATATATACGGGTCTGAATAAACTGTCTGATACTGACTACCACATCATCGGCTAAGAAACTAACAAGAAACGAAACGTTTTCACGTCTGCCGAGAACAGTCAATTTGCTACAAGAATGACTGTATTCTAATCTGGCTACTAACTACCACCATACGATTAAGTACAAGCCACATCATATATCGAGTAAAATCCTGTAAACAAAAATACTTACACAGAAGTGTGCGCGAGAAATGCAATGAAAAAGAAACTTGTAATATGAACGTAAAGATGGAATTCGTAATCGAGAGGTGGCCAGGCTAAATGTATCTAAGTACCTGAATCACTGGCGGATCCTGTTGTGCCGTCGTGTGAGTTTGATCATATAATGATTCCTTCTGGGACTGACCAACGTACGGTTGCAGTGCGCGAGCAAATTCATTCTTATAATTAGTCTTCAGATGTGCAGTCAGCAGAGGTGGCCTCGATGGATATCCTAATTGCGCGACTCGACTTAGTCGTTCCAACATCGGATGGGCTAGCTCGAGAAATTGATATTTCGTCGCACCGCTAGTAAAGGCAGTGCATAGCATTAAATGCATCTGCAGCACAGGAAGTGCGCTACCTAATGAAAGCAATTGGCTTCGAACCATCCTTTCCTTCGTTTCAAACTGTCGCTGCAATTCTGTCAGAGTACTTCCGTGCGTCTTCGTTATAGCCTCCTGCATTCCCTGACAGAAAGAATTCAATGTCCTTTTTTCGGAATCCAAACTATGTCGTAGTTCATCCAATTGTGATTTTAAAGCCAACACTCCGTCTCGCACGCCAGCTTGCAGCTCACAAATGGAATTAACAGCTCGTTCCATCTTCTTCGAAGCCTGTTGCCACGCACTTTCAATATCAATGCAGTGAAGCCTGGCATCCGCAGGAGTGTCACGAAAACAAGTAGCGCAGAGCATGCACTTGGCACTTTGACTATACATTATGTATTGTTCTCCGTGGGTCGGGCAACGACGTTGTGTATCTTTGGTGCATTTGCTCATATGTAACACCTCGTGTGTGGAGAACATCTTTGCACGGTGGGTATTCTCTCTGCAGTGTGTACACAAAGCTTGTCCTATATTCAAAAATAGTTTTAAGTTTCAAGGATAAGATAGTAAGATTATTGTTGTTACATTTATTATTGTTTGCTACTTGCCACATGTTGTACAAAAAAACATAGTAGACTTGTCCCGTTTATCACAGTTGGCACAAGGTGGATTCTCAGAGTTTGCCAACTCAACTAGCTGACGTATCAGCTGATCAGGTGGTGGTTGTTGTGCTCCATCTTTCAACTGTGTCTGTTGCCTATGAGCAGTAATGTATTGTAAATTTGTGATAACAGGCAATAGAAAGTGTTAAGAATGTTATGGAAGATACTTCAACTCTTGCAAAAGAATATTATCATAAACTATATAGAAAAATTCTCAGAGAAGTCATATATAAAGAGAAAAGGATTTCAAAGAACCATTACAACAAAATAAACAATTACAATAAGATGAATCAATAAGAATTCCATTCTGAACGATAAATCAGAAACACGTACACTTTACAATAAAGAAATATGCCTAAACAAGTACTTACAAAACAAACATAATTTACAACTTATACAAACAATAAAAATAAGTTTAGCTATATGGGTTTTATTTCATATATATCTCAATGAAGTTAAGCAAAACTTATCACACCTATGCATTCTACGCCACAAACATCAAAACAATTAGGAAATTTCATTCTTTAAACCCAAGATTATTGAAACAAAAGTGTACGAAGCAAAAGATCATCGTGGAGAAGGAACTGACAAAGACATAACAAATTTTGTCATTATGTTAAGACACAAAATTTACACAGAAACAGTAGAACTAATAGGAAATGTAATAACATGCACATAGTAGCCGAACCTAACCCAGACCTGGGATCGTCACCCACCCTAAGGACGCCATGCAATAACAGTCGTTGTTATCTACCCGCAGATGGGACAGGAGACTTTTCCCTCAAGATGAGGGCCACGGATGCAGCGAGCACAAAAGGTGTGAAAGCAGGACAGCAGACAAGGCTCGTTGTAATAGTCATGACAGACACCGCAGATGAGAGGATTCCTAGGCCCGCCACCGGTTACACCTGTCGTACCATCATTCTCGCAGACGTCGATGCCGTCGACCGTCGTCCCCGCCGAGTTCGCCATCGTCGGCCAAACCAACGGCGGCCACCTGGAAACCAGAATCCAGAACGTGCTTCACCGACCACCACCTTAGTACCCTCCTTCATATTTTTCTTTCTTTACGGTTACTTCACTATCAAAATTAAATCACTATTTAATAAAATCAAATAAAATGCAACGTGCAACTACTTGAAATGATAAAAAGAAGGACTGTTTACCCTAAGACCGTTGGCCTGCCCGCCGCAGAAAAACCTGATAGGTAGTTTATCGGCTCGTCATTCTGACGTAGTATGGTGGGCGCAAACCCCCAGTTTGCGCCTGACGATCGGCTCTGACGTCACTGAAATGGCACCAATCTCACCCCCTCCACTAAGGATGATACGTACACATAGAAAAGAGGACGGGCTGCTGCTGCTGCTGCTGCTGCACGCGCTGCTACGTGGTAAGGGTGCACCAGCCTGCATATAAGGTAACTGTGACGTAAGTGTGTAGGGGTAGTGATGCACATACGTGTATGCACTCACAATGGATATTTGACCCTTTCTCCTACAAATTTTCAAATAATTTTATTATTTCTATAAGAAATATGTTTGAAAATTTGAAAAATTTGTTTATGTAGAATCTTATTTAAGCATTAAACATTTTTAAGAGCTATCTTTGCATATAATGGATACGTGAATAGTGATGCACGCCCACTGATAATGGGTATTTGACCCCTTTTTCTACAAATTTTCAAATAATTTTATAGTTTCTATAAGATATATATTTGAAAATTTGGAAAAATTGTCTACGTACAATTCAAGATCTTATTTACACATTGGAAACTCTTAAAAACTTTTTTTGCATGTAATAGATACCAAAACAGATATGTATATAAAAACAGAGAATTTAAACTCTCTGAATAAAAATTCATAATAATCGCTCGAAACTTACAACCTGTAATTTAATAATCACTTTAAATAAAATAATAAATAATTATAGATATAATTTAAATAATAAATAATTACAAGTTTCGTTATCATCTGCAAAATTCTAACATTTTCAAACACGTGGTAATCGTGAGACACGATAAAGCAATCGATAATGCATCGTTCGGTGATGTAAGATACTGTAAAAGTTGTAAATAGCAAAACAAACAATAAACGGCATTTTTCGCGTGTCCCAGAACTTCAGAGTAATATCTTCTGCCAACGAGCAAAGATGAGTATCATATTCATCTTCACTCATAAGTAATAGCTAGGGTTGCATATGGCAATAAAATAGTGTTGCGTTAACTGGCCGGGATTTTGCTTTGTTAACTGGCCATCGCTATCCCCACTAGTTCTTTAAACTGATTCCATGCCTTTGGTCTTAGACATATACGTAAAATAAACAAATATGTAAAAAATATGTGTGGGTATTCGTATCTCATTTGTCTTCTATCAAGAAAAAAGATACTTGAGATTTTCTGTAACTAGTTAAATGAAATCTTAACCCATGACCAGAGTCAAATACTGTATACATTTGTAGGCTAGATCTATATGGGTGGAAGCAGCACCTCGACGTTCTCACCCCTCAGCACCGCCATCATTCGTTTTCTGCACTTCTGCAGGGACCTACATATACATTGATATATAAACCCTTCAGAAACCACATTGATCAACTGTATAAGTAGAAAGGCACAGAAAAGTAACGATTAGTCTACTAACACAACTAATAAAGTGTAACCTAAGTAGAGATTTGTTTCATTCGCTAAGTATTACAACGAGTATCATATTTTGAATATTGTATATATATATATTTTTATATTATATATATTTTGTGCATTTTTATAGTTTTAAATTTTCTTTAAGTGGATCAAAATTCGCAGTCTACCGATGATATTACAGATACTACTGCCTTCTAAGTTCACCTTAGAATTTATTTACATTTATTTTTTGAAAATTAAACATTGATTACTTATGTAATGGAAATAGGAAATCAACAAGAAACAGAGTTGATCAATCTGACTTCTGAAAGATTCATATACAGTAATAATAAGAAAATCATTCGATCCTCATTATGTATATCACGACAGGTTGCCACTATTCAGATACAGTTTGACGAACAATGCCCGATAACGATTATGCATTTGAAGAAAACATATTTTTAGTGATATCACGATATCCTTTTTCATCGTTATGATAATCTCGTTTTCATGAAATTATTGTGAGATTTATGAAATACTATCGTAACTTAGTGGTGAAAAGGTGAACTAATTTCTCTAGCTCTTCTTGTGCACACTAGTGCCACAAACAAGGTACAGAATAGACGTGACATTCAATGCATTTTTGTTTTGGAGATCACTCTATCCCCATAATATTTTCGAATCGCATGCGACCTTATCGATTCAGTATAGTAGCGGTTCCTATGACATTACAGATAAGGGAGTATAGGACAAGACATTTTACGCGTGAAGTAAATGTACTACTCTATTGTATTCCAACTGTATTATGATACAACTGATTGGAAAAGTAATTTCGTGCAAACCGTTCGTCTGCACCGGTGCAAAAATTGGGCGCGCAAACGCGTCGGCAAACGCGAGTTCTTTACACCGGACATTAAAAATATTTTATAAACAGCTTAGAAATTATAATTTATACAAATTATAATTTACGATTCGATTATGAATGATTAATTGGATTGAACATGACTAATCGTTTCTTTGACCAATCGTTTCACCGATTCTGTTATCCTAGATCCTATTAGGCTCGAATGTCACTTGTTCGTTTTGAAACAAGTACCTGTCTGTATAAATGCATACACTAAGGCACCAAACCTCCCACTTCAACCGTAAAATATAATAACCGTAAAATCACAAAAATTATTGGAAAATTCAAGAAACGACAGGATCCTATGAGTTCTTTCAATCCGCGGGCATCCGCCTACATGACATAGTTTTAAGTAAAATAAATGTAAATTTTATATTATATTATTTCTATTACATTGCCTACGTGTATATAATATTTTGTCGCATACGTAATATATACGTCATTATAAACCATATAAACAATACATCTACAATATTATATACATTTAAAAGTGTTATACCATCTAATATAGCATAGCTTATGGGTAATATGTTACTTTATATTATAAAACTAAATTTGATGTAAATTACTGTATATTCTCACAATTTCATTGAAGAAATCAATATCATAAAGAGAATCCTGCTGTTTTATCATTCGCCCTTAACTGTCGTTACTCTAAGCCCTCATCCTAGCATTTCTTCATAAATTAGGAACAGGAAACATACAAAAATTTCGAAATATATTTTTGTTTACATATTGAATGTAAATGAACATTCAAAGTGGGAATAAACAAGTAAATATTTATAACTAACACAAAATATTTAGAAATACGAAAAATTTTCAGAAGCATTCACAAAAACCTATATAAATTAATCAAACAGCCTCCGTCTTTCATTTTAAGTCATATCGTCTGTATTTGTTATGTGACATATCAGCCCCTCTGCATATATTATCAATCGTATCATCTGTCTTTGTCGAATACTGTAACGGTGTCTTTCTATCGCCACTCCTATCGTTTGTCCTTGTCGCACGCTATCACCCTTCCTGTTTGCGGTCATCATGTACTGCCATCTATCAAGTAGTGAAGGGACTGAAACTTGGAGCATATATGGATAGATGGCAAAACGTGATATGTCCGAATACAAAACTGGAGCTACATGATCTGAAACGTGTGTTGGATAAGCCATGTGATGGCATCTATTCAAAAACGGCCCAAGTTATAGTTCCTTCGATATGTATTAGATGACGGGACGTGGCATATCCATAGACAAAATTTGAGCTACTTGATCTGAAACATGAGTTGGACAAGCCATGGGGTGCCATCTACCTCCGCTATATAATAGATGGCAGCACATACCTTGATCGCAGATAAGAAGGGTGATAGTGTACGACAAAGGCAAACAATAGGTGCGCCGATAGAAATAGAGGGCTGCAGTGTGCAACAAAGACACACAATACAGACAAAACAGACGATACAATAGTAGAAACAAAGAGCACAGCGCGCGACGAAAATGGACTGAAATGATGAAAGTGTGGAGTTCCTTCCAAAGATTTGTTTTATCTAATAATGTTGGGAAAATCTACCGTATATATTGTAATACCCAATATAATTGATAATTAGTCTTATGGATATTTATATAATATTAACAAAGGTCTACAAAAAAAAAGAAATAAAAAATACTAAGATATGTACTACTTACAACATATATCGCATCGAGAAGGAAACCATTAAGAATAATGTACAGTAATAAAATAAATATATAACATAGTGTTCTTTATTTTTATTATATAGCTAATATGCTATGACATATATCGTATTCGAAAATATTAAGGTTCGCTTTGAAAAACTGATATGCAGTAGTAAAGTAATAAATCGACCTAACCCCAATCTAGTTTCAATTAATCGAGGAGATTTGTTTAATTTAGTTTATTTTTCAGGCCCATTTTCTCTGTATTATTAATAATCGAAATAAATCACGATATTTAGCAGATCAATTAAACTATAAACTTATGCAATATTTACATAGGCAACTACCAATTTATTATTAGACAAAATAGGTTTTATCGAACAAAATGAAATTAAACTACAAAGCGACAAATATGCTTTATCCATTCTTGCCTTGCCATTTTATACTCTGGTTAATAATACATCTCATTACGAAATTGAGATTTAAATTAACTTCGAGAATTGTAGAGAAAGAAACGAAGGACCGATAAGGATCAAGGACAGTTACGATAATTTGTCATTTGCAATTGATCCTAAACGCATATATTAACCATAAAAAAGCGAACTTTGCAACTTGATTTATTTAAAAACAAAGAATTTTTTAATAAAATATTTATCATTTCACTTTTCTAGACATCAGCATTAAAGACTAGAAATTAACGTTATTACAACGACGATACTGATTTTTTGCTCGTGTTCCTACAATATCTATACAAATTTTCTAAAAATTGAATTACAACAAATTGGTACTAATCAATGAAAGAATGACGTATTATCCGTAACTGATAGTATATCCCATGGATATCATAAGTGTCTCTTTAATAGCAGGATGTAGCTGTTTCTCTATGTATCTGGTCAAAGCCTGGCTGGCACCGCGTAAAAACACATCTTCCATTTCTCTGGCGACGTGTTCTTTCGACTGCCAACTTCTACTATCGTTTTCTAAGTCAATTGGGAAAATATTATCCAACGTTTCATCGATATACAAATGTCTGGTTTCTTTCGGGGCATCGTTTTCACTTATCCGATAGCTATTTTCTCTTTTAACGTTCGCCTTTGATTCGCTGTTGTCGTCTAAATTTTTCGGGAGAATCTTCGTTATATTGTTCAAGTTGCTTTGCCTCGTTTGATATTGTTCGGTGCAATTGCCAGTTTCGTTGGTTTTCGACCGTTTACTGGTCAATGCTGTTGCGAAATCTTCAGGAGTAATTGTCTCCGTAGATCGTAATATCTTCATGGGATGACTGCTGGCTTCCTGACCACTTTCGAAAGATCCTGGAAAGCGGCGAACGCTCGAGGAACTTACGACAACGTCAGATTCGTCCAGGGCTCGCTTTTCTCTTGGTGGAGATTTAGTGAGCCAAATGTTTTTTCTCCATATTCCTAATTTCGTAAGAGGCGCGCTTACGATACGAGACTGGCGAGTTTCGTTTGGTATAACGATATCTACTTCTTTTGAAACACCCACAAATTGACGTGGTTCCGCTGCTTCATAATCATCGTGCAACGTTAGGGGCAGAAGCCCATACTGAAACAGATTAAATGTTTTATTCTTGATACAGCAGAGATTAAAAGTCAGTTAGAGGATAACTTATCAATACCTGAGCACTTACAATGGCTATAAAAAGTATTTACATATCATTGTATTTATTATAGCATTTATATGCTAAAGGGTTAATTAGGTCCAGAGTATATTAAATTCTGTATCATTTGGTAATACTTTTGTATAAGTACAGAACTTGGATATCACGAGGATAAAATGTAGAAGTTGATAAAAAAAACTCTCCAGTGGAAAATAAGGGGATGTACCCATAATTTTTGTAGCCACTGTATCATAGAAAACTTTTATGGATATATTGTACGTGTATTTTTGATATATTAGAAAATTTCATTCTCTCATTTTATCTGTGAAATGAGCCACCACTTTTACGATTATATTGGTAAAGTTTGTTGCTAATAATATTTCAAATTTTTTCCTATAACATAAATAATATATTCAGAAAAGATTTCTATAAGTGTTCGCGTGTCTTTTTGAGCTTCTATAGACCACAGATATTTACGCAGTCATAGTTTTATGAAAAAGATTAAAGAAATGGAACCTAAGCAACAATATGTTGTTACTTGTTATATGTAATCTCTATATTTTTGCACTTTTAAGTTTCTCATAAATACATCAATATCCGCAGTCTACTTGTTAGAAGCGAAATAAATGAATTACCTCGTCTCGAGGTGGATAAAATGGAGGCCACTTGTCTTGTCTTTTAATTTGCTTGTCTAAACGCGTAGGGCGACAACCGTAAGCGTAGATAGAAGCAAATCTGGGCTCTAAGAAGCTGGACTCCGTTCGAATGCGCATCTGTCCTCTACCACGAGCGATTGGACTTGTTAAAAAGTCAACACCTGCCCGTCTCAATCTTAGAGTCATCGTACAAGATTCAGCAGGTATAGGTGGCTGATGATCCCGTGGCATTAACGAAACTATCCCAGAGACGGATAAATCATTAAACATGACCCGAGTCTGCAGAGAATTGTTGCTAGGCTCGTAAATACATTTTTCGACCCTGGCCCATGGATTTCCGGTGTTTCTAGCACCTTGTGCCAACTAAACAGCAGAGAACTATGTTAAGAAGAAATTAATGTTTAGAATTCTTTTTTAATAATAAAGTTAAAATATAAGTTTCCCCCTTTAAAGCTTTTGACAAATCTCAACTATTCTGTGTGTATAATTTGATACAGAAAAAATTCAATTTTCCATCCGAGGCTTGTTTGAAGCTCTTATCTTTGATGTAAATTTGAATGCAATTCACGTAATAAATATTACCTTAACAGCAATCCGGGAGACTGACATCTCAAGTGGTACAGAACGGAGTTCTTGTTGATAAAACATTCCCGCTTCCTCCTCTTCAAGTCCTTTCCTTCTACTCGAGTCTTTGTGAAGTGCATCTAGGGCACGTTCCAATCTTCCACCACAGGCTTCCCAATTGCCGATGTTCGAACGAGCAGAACTGATCGATGAATATGTCAGTAGCAAGATCACTGATACCTTAAAGGCTGACACCATCTCTGTAAACGACAGAAGAAGTGAAGTAGCATGGTTATAAAATAATTTCCAACATTTATGCAACTACACATAATCACATAAATATCACTGCGTACGTTTCAATTTCAACGTGATAAGACTGCTACCGTAAATTGTAATAAGAAGAAAAAGATCTGCAGATTGCCGAAACATAAAATACTGAAGGTAAAAACTGATAAAAATCTAGCATTTAGACGAGGAGAAAAGTAGCCAGGTCATTGTCCTTTTTATGTTTCTGTGATAAAGACAACTGCAATGACACTTTCAAAGCTCATAAAAAGGCAAGAAGACGCATCTACGTGTGGTGGCATCATTAAAATATCTCAGTAGGTATATCCTGTAGAAACTCAGTGAATTCGAGCCGCTGAAACAGAGCATGAATGCGTCTTCCTTCCGTCTATTTCAGCGACAATCGAGTGAAACCAGGAAACACAATTTGGACGCGAACTGCCTCTATTGTATTCACCGATTATTATTAATTCTTCCGAGTAACTATCGAATTAGTCGCACTGATATTCCAAAACGCTACAATATATTCCAATCCTTTCCTTAATATCTAGTTAAAAAGAAATACCGTAAAATAAAAAAAAGATCTACGAAATTTTGTAAAATGTTATCAATTCTTGAAAATACAAGTTTCACAAAACTTGCAACTGAAAAATCTTACACAAATTCAATGCTATCAAACGCTTCTGTTGTAATATCTAATTTTTAAAAATGCTACAAAATAAAGCAATATCCGCAATATTTCTAATCCATAAAAATGCAATTTTCACTTTTGTCAAGTTCCAATTGGGAAATCTTATACAAAATCAATGCTATTTAGCGTTTCGTACAAAACACGTTGACTTCAGTCTTACAGGTTGTTAAATGGTGGACGATGTTATAACACGAAAAACAATACGATTTCCCAGCACAGATGCAACACGAGTTTCTCAATTTCCTAATTGACCGATATTGAAACGCTGTAGTGTACGTAGGCGTAGTGTTTCATTCGGGTACACGCAACCTTTTTACGGAATCTCAAGTACGAAATCTTATTGTTTAGACGGAACGTATGAATCTTGGTTGGCAAGGTGAATAAGGCCAGCACCACTATTTTTGTATGCTAATGCGCGATTCGATGTTGATTTCATCTGCTGGTGCTTTCACGCTCCGTTAACCGACACTCTAATGTCGATTTTGCAATTTTTTTGCCAGGGAGTATTCATATCTTCGTAGTATCATCTTTTCTACCTTAGTTACTGTGCCATAAGCTGTATATTTCTTTGACAAAACTTTGAAGAATCCACTTTAGAAAATACTATTATTGTAAATTCTAATTATCTATATGAATGATCAGTTCTAGAAAAAGAGAGAGAAAGATTAAAAAAAAAAAAAAAATAAAACAAACTTAGACAATTATTTTCATCCAGATTTGTTCTCAGATAAATTCTTTATATCAGACAAAATTGTTAAAGTATACAACGACGAATGTAATTTTTATTATCTGTAATTACTATATAATATTATATATAATATTATTGTATTAATTAACATAGGGATAATTATTAATTATTTCTGTAAAAATTATATATCGATAAATATCAAATGACATCGAGTAAGAGTAAAGTAAAGCATAAGGGAAAGTGCAAAAATTTTCTCTCTAATATAAAGTAAAAAAAGAAAGAAAGTATATACTTTGATTATTACCAGCAAAAAGTAGCAGCTAAAATAGTGCATGTCAAAGTAGTGAGAAGTATGAATTAAAATTTATACATATACGTATGTACTTACTGAAAACTCGATATTAAATGACGAAAAATTTCGTACAAATTTTCTGATTATTCCTTCAGGAGATGGGAGTACTCAGCTTGCACCTTTGGTGTAAGGCAGATCGAATAACAATGAAAGTGGCTAGATACGCGAGGCAACTCCTACTCTTAAGTCTTTCTTTCTTTCTTCTTCCGGTGGTGCGTGGAATACACTCGAAAGCAACGAGCTTGATCGCAGCATCGCGTGAGATTTATTCTGTAAATTAACGATTTCATAATTCACAAATGAATCAGTAATTATGGTATGGTAATCTTTAAATAAATAAGCATTTACACGCTTTAATATAATGTAAACAAATTCATATGTTAATGCAATGTAATATAGTAAATAAAAATATTAACATATATATATATAATTAAATTGAAATGTTACTCAAATTTTTTAAAAATTGAATTTCCGATTTTTTAAATCTACGGTTTGATATTGTATAATATCACATTCTGATTATAGATATCAAACTTACATTAATACAAAAGCATAAAAATAATTTCGGATTGTATTTCATACTTCACACTTCAAGTGATTATAGTGAAATTAATCGGGCGAATTATAGATAAATTGAAATTGAAGGATACGCGATCGATGCGACCTCAAACAGTCTATCGCGGTATCCCTCTATTTCTTAATTGAGAATGGAAATAAACATGATGCATCAACTTGCTTATTACGTGTGTGATAGTGCGAATTATGCTGCAATTACGAACATTCGTTAGATATCATGTGTTTATAGGAAAACGTCCAAGTTACTTGTGAATTGAATCACCTTCAAATTCCTAACAGAAACACACGAACAGTTTTCTAGGTTATGTACATAAAATGTTTTTTTCTCAAAGGAATTTGTGTTTACTTATTATAATTTTAGGTGAGATATTCATATATTTTATTGCACTTTCTATCATAATACAATTTCAATCTTCCCTATCTGCTTAGTTCATGTGATAGGTGTTTTCGCACGAATGGACAAATGCGAGATGCTAGAAGTAATTTCGTTCAAAAATTCTGATCGAGAACCTGAACCTGATACGGGGAACATCAAATATGAAGAAGAGAATAAAATTATCGAAGCGAACGTGACAATAAACAATTCAACTACTAATGTGACTAAAGTCAATTGCCTAACGGATAAAGTCTATGGACCAGTAGAAGTAACATAATAAAATATTTGAGAATGTTAAATTTAAAATGGAAGGGAATAAATTACAAGCATTAATTATTTCAGATTGTTAATGCAACCAGATTAATGAAATTATTAATCTTAGAACCTGGACCATCAAACAAAAGTAGAAATGATAAAGAAGGCAGACTTTTACCAGGAACTTGTGTAATAGTATTATTTTATGCTAGGTGGAGTATATTCAGTAGTCAAGCTGCACCCCACTTTAATGCATTACCACGTTCATTTCCACATATTAAGGCAGTGGCATTGGATGCAATTAAATACCAAAAGTAATAAGTACAATAAAGTAAAACAATTTATTTATATGATTAAAAGAAGTCTATAAACACTTTGCGTTTTCCATGTTTTTAGTTTTAATGCTCAATATGGAATTGTTGGAGTCCCAACATTAATGCTTGTTCACAATGGAAAACCTGTAGCAAAATTTAATTACACTGTTTATACATTGGAAGCTTTTGCAAGATTTATAACACAAATAACTAATTTACAACCAAATGGGTCATTATATGTTACATCTTTGGATTTTGCTGGCCCTGTTTCTAGTACACCTTCTAATGGGACGGATTATTGTCTAGTCCTTTCATGGATCTTTATTACTGCATGTGCTTTATACTTCACATCGCAAAGCAGATGGTGGCAACAGTTTGTAGAATTAATTCAAAATACATGGCGTGAAAGTAATGCTCAACACGAGCATACTGATTAGAATATAAAAAAGGACTATCTTATATTCCATACAAGAAATTATGTCATGAGATACAAACATAAGATCTTATTATTAATTCGCATGATATTCTATGCATTATAAATGTTAAAAGAATGTAAATATATTTCGATAAATAAGTAAAATGTACGTTATTTAAAAAAAACACGTAATTAACAATTCTTTTACCTTCCTTCAGTATTCATAAAATTATCTATGCTACAAATTTTGGATTTTGCACATGAGTAATATACATTACGATCAATTTATATACTATAATAAAAATATTGCAAAACTTAATTTTTAGTGATAATAGAAATTATAAAATAAGCTACGGGAAGTTTCGTAATTGTGAAGTTCAAACGGAACACACCGCGCGCCTTTTGTCAATTGAGCATCTAATTTATTTGCAACAGTTTTCAATTGTTTTAACACATGTCTGCAATTGCAAATGGTCTGACATTCTCAAAATAGGAAATACAACGATATTATGATAATTCGTGTTACAGTGAGACAATTATTATGTTGTATATAATAAAGCTTGAATTTGACTTCGATAGTTCTATACCGAAACTCGCATGTAATGGCCGACTTCGCGATTCACTTATCACATCCCTAACTTCATGATTGTTGTGTGCGGCATTTGTTTGCGCTGAAGTTCGTCTCTAATGAGTTTTGTTATCGCTGTTATTATATGAAAGAGATGCTGTTTATTTTTATGTAATATAATTGATCATACTTGAGTAAACATCCTATGGGAAATCAAGTCTCCTGAAGAAACATCATGACATTATTCTGTATCTGGACACAATTAAGAGATTTTACTGATTTTTGTGATTCATCGTCAGGTTAGGTTCTTAACGAGAAGCCGGCTTTATTTTTTAATTAAGGATAGGGATAGGCGAACGGAAAAAGAACCAGTTAAGTTTGTAAAAGGAGTAGAGGGTCAGGTTAAGGTCAACAAAGACCCTCTACGAAGTCTGCAGTAAAACGATAAAAATAATGGGCTCGTTGAATCTCATTTGCCCGATGTGCTGCGGTGAAACGTTTAACAATCCACAGTCATTAAAGTATCATCTATTAAGCATGACAGACAACCTATACTGTCCTAGTTGTTCGCAGCGATCTGACTCAGTAATGGCACTCATTCAACATTTGGATCGATGTGGACAAAGTGTTGAATCAGAGGCATCATCTGAATCAAAGTACGAGCCAAAGGAAGAAACTCAACAAGAGTCTCAACCAGACACAGAAGTGCTAATGGTTGGCACCAAATAAAACTTTTTTTATAACTATATGTATTTTAATTAATAATTTGCTTAATAATTTTAATTTTAGGACACAAATGTCGAAGGAATAGATCAAAGTTTTCTAGCAACTGTAAATGATAGTGGAATTATGATAGTTGGAGGACCACAAACTATACAAGTTGATGAAAATGGTGTGTAGAAATTTTAATTTAATCTATGTTAATTATATTTATTTGATTATTGTTTCTAATAAAAATATCAGGAGATATTAAAGTCGTAGAAAAGATAGAAACTGAGGAGACACAAATGGAGCAAAATTCTCTGGAATTTAAGATTACAGAAAAAGTTCCTAATATCACAAGCAAAGCAGAAGAGAAATCTTTATCCCAGGATCAACTAGTAACAATTTCAACCACTTCAGAGACAGATGATAAAAACAGAAATAAAAATGTAATTACTATTTTACCTGATGGATCAGAACTTTTAGATGGAGAAACTGGCGCTCTGATAAATATGGATCATATAAATGATGTAGGTGAATTAGATGAAGATGGACTTCTTCATGTTAAACAAGAACTTTGTGAGGTATAAACAAGGAAGGCATTATTTATTATCATGTATACAAATGAATAAATTGTATAATAGAGAGAATATTTAATTATTATAGATAGAGCCAGAAGCAGTTTATAGTTGTACTAGTTGTGATATGAGCTTTAATTCTGTTGTGGAACATATAAAACAATTTCATGATGGACAAGAAGTATTACTTGAAATAGCTGATCAGTTAGATGATATACCTACAGTACCTGCAACTAACACCTTACATTCAGAATCAGGAAATGCAATCAATACTAGACAAAGACAGAGTATGAATACTCTGCGCACAGAAGAGTGCGTAGACAGTGAAGGAAGATTATATACAAGAAAAGTAGTACAAATAGAAAGATTCTGGGATAGAACTCCAGCACAAACATCACTTCAATCTACTAAAGCACCAATGATTGAAAAGTTCTTTTCCAATGTAGAAGGAGTGAAAGTATGACAAACATCTATTTCTTTTCATATTATAAAAAAAATTTTATATTTTTTGGTGTGTATATATATATATATATTGATTATAGGTACGAGAAAAAAGATTAGCTACAACACCAATGAGAATGTATAGATGTAATCAGTGCCTTCAGCAGTTCTCCAAATTAGGAAACTTCCGAGTGCATGCATGTCTTCATGGCAATAATCGTTGCGATAGTTGTGACCAAACTTTCGCAACACCGAAAGCATTACAACTACATGCAAAGGTACACGAAGGTGAACCTGATCCAAATCAAAAAACTTTCATATGCGAAACTTGTGGTACAGAATTTTGTTCGCACAAAAGCTTGCGCTTGCATTCTCGAATGCACGCGCCGGTCAGAGCAAGGCACGTTGATGCACCTGAAGGAACACCTAGTGCAACATTTACGTGTCCCGAGTGTGGTAATATTTTGAATATTTAGTTTAAGGATATGATTGGTTTTTTCATCTTAAAACACATTTGCATTTAGTCAACTGTTAATTTTTCATAGGTAAAACGTTAGCGGAATCATACAAAGAAGCACACATGGCATTACATTCTGGTGACTCTGTAACTTGTACTGTATGCAATAGAAAATTCGATTCTGCTGATAGCTTAGCAATGCATGCCGCAGTACATACAGAACTAAGCCAACCACATTCGCCAACACCACCTACTACTGAAACAGCTACAACTGCCGAACCCGCAGAAAGTCAAAAGCCTTATCAGTGTCAACATTGTGGTCGAAGATTTACAAGACCTCACGAGAAAGTGAAACACGAACGTATTCATACTGGAGAAAAGCCACATGCGTGTGAAGTAAGCATAGTATAAATAATATAATTAAGATGTTGTGATTTCTATTATAGTACTATACAAATACTTTATTATTTCTTAGGTTTGTGGTAAAACTTTTCGTGTTTCTTATTGTCTGACTTTACACATGAGAACTCACACTGGTGTTAGACCATATGGATGCCAACATTGTGGTAAAAGATTTAAAGCTTCTTCTGTGTACAATCATCATTTACTTACACACGGGGAAGAACGTGCTTACACGTGCCCTTATTGCCCAAAAACTTTCAAAACACGTGTTCAATTAGCAGGACACAAAAACAGCCACACTAAACCATTTCGATGTACTGAGTGTTCCCGTCCATTTGCTTCCTTGTACGCTGCACGTGCTCATATACAAACCCACAAAAAAGACAATAATCTAAAATTCAGTTGTTATATTTGTGGTGCATCCTATGGTAGAGCATTTGCATTGAAAGATCATTTGAAACAACATGGTCAAGATGTGATAGCTCCACCGGAGCCAGTAAGAGAAGAAGAAATCCACGAAGGAGAAGATTTTTTACTTGCAGAAGAAGAGGTTGAGGATGATGAACTAGTTATTCCGTCACCGTTACCCGTTGCGCAATCATCAGAAGCTGATGACACAGAATGAGACTATGAAAACTAGTCAGATGTTTGTTACAAAAATTGTAGTTTAACATTGTTCAATATAGCAAAAAAAGGATAATGACGGATAAATACCTATTTTCTGTAGTGTTCAAAGAATATCAGCAAAATTTGTATTCATGCATTGAATATTATAAAATTTTAATTTTTATGAACAAATGACATTCTAATATGAACTGCTGCTGTGACTAAATATGGTAGTATTCATTTGTAAATAACATGCTATGAATTTGTATATCCCTTGATGGTATTGTGTGGATAGAACTTGTTAAATACGAATAACGATTGTATGAGAGACTAGTTTTATTATGCCTGTTTAATATATTAAAGTAAAAAAAATTATATTATTTAATTTATGATATATTTTAACAATTCAGTTCCATTATTAGTTGTGTTCAATACTTCATACCTTTCTTAATTTTTATTTTCATTGTTATTTATTAGCTATATAAGAAAACATATAATAAAAAGGTTAAAAAATATTACTTTATTTTAACTATAAAAGAATAAAAATCTAATGAGAGAGAGAAAGAGAAGATCAAAGATTAATTTTAGAATTAATTTAAGTTCTAATGATGTTAAAATTTGTAACAAGAAATATAAATGTATTTGTAAAAATATCTTATGTAAAGATTAATAATTTCAATTACTTTTATTCTTTTACTATCGAAAATTAAGTAAAATTATTTGCACAATTAAATTGTACTAGCCTACTTTTATGTATTTTTTCTATAAAAAAGTTATGAATCGTAACGTTTATCACGATAATTCTAGATATGACTGACTAGAAAATAATTTATCAAATACAAACTATATAGAAAGTATAATAAGAAATATATAATACAATGTTCTTCATTATATTATATATTGTTATGTAATTACATAAAATGTTGTACGAGATATCTTTATTTAAGTGTGCCAAATTTATATGCTTGTAAATAAGCAAAAAGATGAACTAATTTATATACATAAAAAATCTATCATGCATCATTATAGAGATATTTATATAAAATTCGCGTGTACTTATATGTACATCTTCGCAAACAAATAAAATACGATTATAAATCGAAATATGAATCAGCCGATAAATAGTCATTATTTTTCATAAAAAGAAAATATTCTTTTAAATATTAGAATTTATCGGAAATTAGTCTGAACCTACATGACATATTTTGGATCTTACTAAAGAGCTAAATAAACAAGCTTGCTCTTAATGTTAATGTACCATCTGTTGCATTTAGATTAAACTCTTGGAATTATGATTAAACCCTCAGTACCTTATTAGAATTCATATAGTTCTTATAGCTTAGTATATTAAATGATATGGATTTTTTGCATCTGTTGAATAAGACTTGGATATTAGACATACAGTGGAATTATCATATGAAGAATATCTGCGAGTTTATAACTACCAAGTCGGAAGTATGATTTTGTGTTTAAAAAATCATCCTGTTATTATATTCACTATCAGTGTAATTGATAAATATATAAATTCTTAGTGGGAAAATGTCGACACTAGTAAGCATACGTTTCCTTCAGAAATTTGGGAAATACGACCTACATTGGAATTAATCGGAAAAATCATCAGTGTTTTACCAATTATCATCATTGGGTCCTTAGCTAACGGTGGATTAATCTATGTGGTGCTCAAAGAAAGATCATTACGCACTACGACAAATCTCTTGATTGTGAACATGTGTATCGCAGACTTTGGTACGTGTTTGATTTGTCCGTGGATGTTTCTTTGCATTGATCTGTTCCAAAATTATATTTTGGGAGATATTGGCTGTCGAACGGATGGGGCATTAGTGCATGCTTTAACATTAGTTGCAGTTTTTAACTTGAGTGCAATCAGTTATGATCGCGTTTCGGCTATTGTTCTTAATTGCTCGGGAAAATTATCAAGAAGGTGATAAAACGAAGTACTAATAATATCAGAAACTTATACGAGAAATTATATACATTTTTATATTTCTTTATTGAAGGATGATGCATATTTTACTTTTCTCTACTTGGATTTGTGGAATATCTGTCGCTATCCCTTTAATCTATTTTCGACATTACTACGAAAGACAATGGAAAAACTATTTAGAAACGTATTGTACTGAAGACACTGTGCTTGTCTACCCCTATTGGCATATCTTCGCCAGTTTAAGTGTTTGGGCACCATTGGCTATTATGGCAATATGTTATTCAGCCATTCTTATAAAAGTATTTAAATAATAAATATTTAATCTTCCTTACATGTAATATAAAAATATAGATAAAACTCCATATTTTATTTTCAATTTCTAGTTAGATCGCTATGAATCACAAGCTCTGAGAAGTAAGTATCCTATTGTAGTAAAATATAAAAGAAGAGTAGCACGAGTACTGGCATTAATAGTTCTAGCATTCATTGTATGCCGTGTACCATTTACTGTGTTAATAATTCAAAGGGCACAGTTATTGGAAGAAACGCCTAAAACAGGACAAGCAGAATCTATGTACCCATTATGGTAATTATTTTAAAATCATTTCATTAATAAAATATTCCTTCATTGCAGCATATATGTATAAATTTTTATAGGTATATTAGTAGATATTTAATACTGCTTAATGCAGCAATAAATCCTTTATTATATGGTTGTAGTAGTAGTTCACTAAGAAAGGAATTAGCATTGTGCCCAGCTACATCTTGGTTAATCCACAAGAAGAAAGAACGAAAATCGAAATCGTGCAATGTTTCACAATTAAAGGCACAGAATTTCCATGATCTAAGACCACGATCTCCTTGTGTACGAACGAATTATAATGACAGAGATACAATACCGAATATTTCATCAACTACTATATAAGTAAATTTAGAAACCGATCTACTTTAATTTCGATATGCCTTATATATTTTATTGAGAAATATAACAAGGATATAATGAGCAGCATCTAATATATCAAATACCTTACATGGATGCACTTTTTATCTATTTTTGTGTTGCATACTTACATTTCAAAAATATAAAATAGTAATGCAAACAGTTAAACGAAGTAAAAATGGCAGTTTTAAATATAAAGCACTTCTCGATCCAATCGAGATTCAATCTATTTTTGCACAAATAAAAAATAAAAATGCATGTATACCTAGACATCTGAAGTATTATTATTTAATCGCTACATTTTTAAGACTGTCAGCTGTAAGTTTTCCACCACTGGCAGTAAGTAAAACGTTTCCACTCCAAGATGCCTCTCCACTACCATTTACTACAAGATCAACCTGTATAGAGAATTAAATTCTGGTAATTTAAAAATATATAATCCTTTTTACTTTATTAAATAAAAAATAATAAACGTACCTGTAATTTTTCCCACACTTTTTTCTTTGGATTAAGTACATCGTCTGGCGATCCATCTTCGTATCCATCAACAATGATTTTTTCACCTGGTTTACTATCAAGTGGAGGTCTCAGTGGTTCAACTCGCCTTACTGGTTCATCCCTACATATTAAATTATGATTAGAGAAATTATTTATGTAATAAAAGAAATTTATTGATTCAACTGAAACATACACAGAAGCACATAAAACCATTCCATGAGATTGAACACCTCTTAAATTTGCTGGTTTCAAGTTTGCAAGGATAACTACCATTCTGTTTTGCATCTCTTCTATGGGTACATAATTTACAAGTCCACTGATTATTGTACGAGGTCCACTAGCTTCTCCAATATCAATTTTTTCTATATAAAGTGAATCAGCATCAGGATGTTTTGATACTTCAACTATTTTTCCAACTCTGATGTCTAACCGGGCTGGTGTTAATTCCTCTACCACTTCTAGATGTTTGATATAAATATTATAATATTATATAAATTTATAATTTGTTTAATGTTCATATTTCATATAAAAAGTATTACTTGGTTTTTGTGGAGGATATGCTTTACTCAACAAACTTTTTAATTTTGGATCTGCTTCAAATTCTTTCCTAATTGGATCTAAAAGTCTATTAATATAAACCTCAACCGCACTTTTCAAATCTCCAGGATGTATTTCTTCTTTAGCAAAGGCATTCTCTAGATCCTCAAATGTATCAAATGATATATCTCCACCTAAAAACAATACAATTTATATTACAAAAAATTTACTAAAAATTCCAAGAATAATAAAAGTGACACAAACCAAATTCAGCTGTCCTTAATAAAATTTATATTACAAAAAATTTACTAAAAATTCCAAGAATAATAAAAGTGACACAAACCAAATTCAGCTGTCCTTTGTATATTAAAGGTTTCTCCTTCTTTTAATAAAGGGTATATTACATGTTTAGCAAATGAAAGAACTCCATTGTCATTCACATTACCAGGTTCACAAAATGCTTTTTTTAATTTCTTTTTAATAGCTGCAGCATTATCTAACAAATCAATCTTTGAATCTTCTTCAGAAGAAGACATTTTTGATCCTGCCAAGCCAGGGACTAAAATATAATTTTATATATTGCATACAGTAATCTTAAAGTTGTTATATTTAATGGCTTTATATAGCATACATACTCATTGGATTCATTAAATGGATACGCTTTTCATATCCAAGCAATGGCAAATATTTTTCTGAGAAGGTGAAGATCTTTCTTTGATCTAACCCACCAAATTGAGCATCAACTTCCAAATAATGTTCATCTAAAGCTTGCAAACCTGGATACAACAATCCAGAGAGCAAAGGGTTTGCAACTTGTTTAACTACTTCAGCACCTGCTTTTTTTGCATCATGCTCAGTTACAACAGAACTTAAACGATACACATCTAATGTATATTCCCTATAATATATTTGATTAATAAAAAAGGATTAATATAGTATGATCATAGCAAATTATATATGATTACTTACTTAGATAACTGATAATCTGTTCCCTTAACAAACTTCAACTTTTCCAGAGGTACATCTATAGACCTAAGCATAGCTTTGATTATTATTTCATAATATTGAGTACGAAGTTCTAAAAGTTCCCATGGTGCTTTCATGTTATCCAAATACGCATGAAGATCAGCAAATAATACAGTAACCTCTGCACCAGATTTTAAGAAATCTGCTATTTTAGATATTGGTGTAAAGTAGCCAATGTGAGGTTTACCAGTTGTAGCAGTACCCCAATAAAGCTTCAAATCTCGTTGTTTCAGAATACTTTTAAGTTTCTCATCACCGAGCCACTCAGCTAAGTTTCTGGTGATGAGTTCATACTTCTCCTCCCATTTTAATTCGACCATGTTTGTTGCTCTAAATAAAATACGAAATTAAAATATTAAAATTATAACATAATTTAAAATAACACTGCCAACAACATTAATAACAATTAAGTGAAACAACACACGTGTTTGGCCACGTGTACAGCACGTCAAATTCTTAGATTTAACCTCGTAATATTTTATTACAAGTTTAATTTCAATAATATTGATTTTATTTCGACATTACATAATCAGACATAATCATTACAAAATCAGATATTATTAAGTAAAGTACAACAAACTAATAACAACAGTATAACCTGATAGTGATAGATAATTGTAATTACTTATTTTACAACTATTCGGAATGAATTAATTAAAAATAAAAATTAAGAAATAATTCATCTACTTATTGTAACCTATATGTTTTAATATTACAATTAAATTAATTACATCGCGTAACTTCTGCTAGAGTACCAAAATTTCGCGACTTGCAAAACTGGAAAGAGCTGATAAGTCGAACGCATGTAACTGAATGTGAATGCGATTGACACTGACACTCGACATATGTACAAGAAGTAGGTTGTACCCTACTCTTCAATATGTGTATAATATATAGGCAAGTGCAACTTATAAATTCGCGATAATGTTAGATCATTTATTTCTTTTTAATATTGAAATGACATTAAATGTAATACAATAAACAGCAAAAATATATAAATATTTAAACGATTAATCTAATATTTCAATTTTCTTTATTGTCATTTCCTCTCAATATTATTATCCTAATTATTAACCTAAATTTTTATATCTTCTTTCTCCTGACTAGTTTCATTGCTTTGTTTTAGCGTACTTGGTTCCAAACTAACATTTTTACTACTAATACCTAATTTAGTAATGAATTCATATCTTTCCTTAGCAACCTTTTCCAATCTCTTATAAAAAGTTGATGTTACAGTAAACATACGTTTGAAATCACGGCGATCTAAGCGCAGTAAATCACATACTTCTAACGCAATTGCACTTTCTAATCTTCTTCGATCGGGATATATTAAAGCTGCTTCACCGAAATAACCTCCATCCTTCTCGTGACATATCTTATGAAAAAAATTAACAGTTGTATCTGTCATATGGAAGAAAAACGATTTTTCATAATCTATGTCAATACTGAATTTTATATACTTCTTTTCCATTGAATGTAATAAGAGCAACGGTTCCACTGACTATAAAGAACATACAGTCACCGTCAGTTTTACTTTTATATATGATATCTTCGTTGAGATAAATAATCGGTTTTAAAATTCCTATAAAGATTATTATAATCATAAAAGAAAACCAAACAACTTTCAAAATAAACGCACAAATAAAAAAACATATATATGTACATATTTTTTTCTATATTTTACCCATTAAATTTCCAATAATGCCGCGTGGTAAAGAATGTAAAATGGTCGCTATATCTACTAATCCGCGGCTACCGTGGATCATGATTTCTTGATTCAAATGATCTAAATATGAAAATGCAAATAGCAAATGAAATACAAGCTATATACAAACTATAATACAAGATATATGTATGTATATTAACTTGATAAAGTTCGGGATATAGCATTCTCTTTAAAATAACTGCCCTGAAAACGATACTCATAATAAGCAATAAGCTTTTTCTTAAGATTCTCTGGAAGTTTCTTTTCGTGAATATATTCTTTCACTTGATGCATAATTCGTTGATATTTTAATTCTGGTTCTGCAGCTGATTGAACTAATTGTAAAACTATGACTGTTATAACATGAAAAAAGATTAGATATTTGTTCTCAATGCATAATTAAAAATTAATTATGTTAAAAAAAAGGATTACCCATAAAATATATTGTACATCCTTTTCCAAACAACAATAAGATACAACGTATTATTGTATCCGATTTACCCAAGGAATGGAACTCTATGAAACTTGATGCAAAGAAATTGCTCATACCTATGTGATAATATGTCAGATAAATATCAAAGTCGGATTTCTTATACAATCCGGTAGTAATCAGAAACATATCTGAATTCTGTAATAGATTGTAATTCTACGATAAATCAATCATTGAAAAGTTAAAGTAAGCTTAAAATAAAAATGAATTTATACCTCTTTAGTAACGCCAGTTATATGTGCAATAATAAATGGAAAGATGTGTGTTATACAGCTACACCAATGAAATATTAACAGTACCAAAAGCGCTAACCAGATGGACTTCTCTTCAGCGTGAGAAATTGCAAAATTCTGAAAAATATTTCTTTTTATGTATAAACATAATAATTAGATAACACACACACACACACACACACACACACATCTTTTGTTTCTCTTGTGCAAAGTTTTGTTCACTCTTATGACTATTTCTTACTGCAATAATTTGTCGCACGTAAAAACGCAATGTATAAATACGTGCAATTTTTATAAGCGGCAAAATTTCAGGAATTAGTAAAATAGAATTTGAATTGGACCCAGGAGGTAAAATACGATCTTTATAAAACCAAATGTATGGAACCGACGATATAAAATCGATAAAAAAATATCCTTTCACGTAATGCCTATATAAAAACAATAGTTTTAGTATTTCGTTAATTATAATAAAAAAAGAATCTTAATGGATTACCGGATTATTAAAACTGGATCTAGAAAAATTTCATGGCCATCTTGTGATTTGAAACCTGTTATAAAATTAAATACAATATCAAATATGCAGATAATGTATGCAGGATGCACTGGATCCCAACTTTCTGGACTAGAACTTTTAGCTACTCTTTGAAACGCCAAAATGTATGGCACCATAATGAACATGTACAGGTATATAAATGTCATTAGAAGGTCCCAATAATATCTACACAAATATAAATACACGTTACGATTGCATTTCATCGCAATTTTAAGAAAACTGTTTGAAAAATTGAAATTACCTTAAGTCACTACAGGGGTGTATTACCCACCATGTTAAAGAACGTCCATGTCTTCTCTTTTCAAAAGCAATCGCAGCTAGACTGCGTAAGAAATTTCGTGTTAACGGATGATCCACAGAAACAAGAAAAATTTTCTGAAAGCTTCGTTTCCAGCGGGTATAAAATCTTGCATTTGGCGGTAATTTAGGTAAATTACTGTCGGATGTTTTTGGTAGTTCACAGATATGGATGTCTAACAATCTCTTTGGTACTCCTCGTTTAATCTTCATTTCATAATCCTTTTAATAAAGTAACGCGTAGTGCAATGATATAATATGATTTCTACAACTTTAATGTATCTTTATAGAGAAGTTACTTTCAAATCCAAATGCAGACAAAAGATAATAGCTTACTTCTGTCTCTTTTTTTTTAATAAAAGAAATTGAAATATAAAAAAAGTTAACATGTCGAATACAGAAGAAATTTTATGTAAACTATTTGACATTCGAGATTGGATCCCTGAATTTTCAATTGGTAAATCCATTTTCTTTTTCCTTCTTTTAATAAATAGACAAGTAGACAAATTATCGCAAAAACATACAACTTCTTAAGCGACGTAAAAAATTTATATATTAATTATACTTTACACATTATTATTGTTCTACACTGCAACTTAGACACAATATTTACATGGAGACCTAGATGAAATATCTTAGGTATAGCTGTGATATTATGGATAAATCGCGTACTCATAAAATCTCTTAATACCACAGAACACACACCAAAATTATTTTATACAATGATGGCACCTTGTTGTACAAAATACAGAATATTATATATCGTAACAATTTGACAAACTTCTTACTGTACATATTAAAGCATAAATCATAATGTCCCTACGTTTTATTGTAAAATAATTTCATTCTGAAATCGTAATCTATACGTTAGTATGTACAATAAATTATGAATTTACGATCGATCAGTTTTAAACAAAACAAGTAATGATGAACCTGTTAAAAATTTTTCACAATAGTAAAATGTTTGCACCCCATATCCTATTAAAATAATTCGCTCTAACTAAATTTCTCCAACAACGAATAAAGATATTCCATAAATAAAACAAATAAACGTCCATAAAAAACGGTACATAATAAAATATAATATAGAAAAATATCTAATGTACAAGTTGGTAAATTTATTCGCTGCTGGTGAAATGAATTGTATCTGGAATGTAATTTTTTTGATACTTATAAGCTATGTCGTTTTCACTATTAGACTGTAAATTCTTTTTGAAAAAAATATTATGCTGTTCTAAATACTCTGCTTCTTTCTTTTTGTACTTCAGACGATGTAAATCAAGCAGATTTATGTTTCCGGGAGACCTTAATAATTTCTTTAAAAAATGAACCTATGAAGGAGACGGAACCAATAGGCGGTTATTGTATTCTGGTAGAATCCATCGGGCCCAAGGCTCGAGAATTTTTAGTGCATGTGCAATCTTCGATGTATATTGATGGTCATTTCGGTGGGTCAAAAATTATTAGTTCGGCAACATCAAAATTCCACTGCCTGGAAGAAAAAAGGACAGAGTTGGTTAATTTTGATAAACCTGTGTTTCTGTAATAATATTAATGTTACATAATATTGCAGATTCGTATACGAAGATGGACTACATGAAAAAACAATTTTTATAGGCATTGAAGAGAATTGTTACTCTGTAAAATTGACACGCACTTGTCTGTGCGATAAATCTACTGAAACTAAAGATTTATCCTTTTGCACTAACAGCAATCTAATAAGTGAAGGAGTAAATATATTACTTATGCGATATTTGGCGCTTATAAATTATGAGGGAACATTAGTTTTTGAAAGCATTTCTATAGATGGAGATCTTGCTGAATCCAACTATGTAAGAAAATATGAATGAGTACCGATGAATTTAAAATAAATAACGAGATACTTTCTCTATTAGATATGTATTCCTGCTGAACGTATGGAATTAGATGGACATTATTTAGATGTTTATACGATCGAACGTAAAATATGCAAAGAAGATGGAACTATTCATACTATAAGAACTTATTTAACTCCGGAAGCTAGAATACTCCGACATAATTGGTTGGATGTGCCATATGTATTGAAAATTAATCCATTAGCTGATCCAGATATCCGAAGTAAAACAATAAAAATAGAAACGCCTCTAAGAGATTGCTGGATGGAAGATATTGAAATGTTTTCTAAATATTTAGATATGAAAGTAAGAAAGTAAAATATTAAGTATTTTTCTTGTGGAATAATTTATCAAAATAAAATGCATATTTTACACCATCAATAGTTTTTCAAAATTGCTGAACAAACAGAATATTTAGCTGACCATCCAGAAGTAAAGCAATTGATCGCGGATTACGTTCAAACACTATTAGTTGGTAATCATCTTTTTAACTGGGGAAACATTGTACCAATACTTCTCAAACAGGTCAAATGCACAGTGTTTTATGATAATATATTAATGTTACTTATAAATTACTGGTCTCCACAGTAAAACCTGAAAACGTGATAGATTTTACAATACAACATTTTAAAGCATTTGCAAAGAATCCAATGACCTGGGAGACCAGTACATTGAAAGAAGATTATGATAGTAGTGTAACATCACAGCTAGCAGAAAAGAAGTTGGATACATTTTGTGGTATCTGTGGATTTTATGTAGATTATACGACATTGAAGAAATTTTCTTCCACGTCTTTTACAGAGGAATGTCATGAGATGAAGGCAAATACTTTGAATTATATAACGAAGACAAGCTCATTATTAAAATAAACAATTAATTTCAGAGTTCTGACGACTTTACAAAATCTATCTGCTCGGAAGATTCAAATAATACTGTACCTGATCAAGAAAAATTTGATGTATCTATTCCAACAAATTCTATGCCTGATATCTTACCACAATTAAAGAGAACTTGTGATCAATGTCAAGCTATTACTCAAGTTTGTGGAGATCATAAAGTAAATTTTATATGTATTTATAATACAATTTTATATCGGTACTATATTTATAAAACAATCATATAATTCTTTAATTTTCAGTCTTATTCGATATGTCCAGGATGTCTTAAAGTATTCAAAATATGTACTAAATGTGCTACTATTGATCAAATACTACAAAAGCTAAAATAATAAAACACATATTTATAGATTATATTTGAATTTATGAAGAATAATTTCTATTAACGTTAAAGTTTACCTGTATCATTTTCTGCTAGGAGATATATCTTTTTGCGAGTTACATATAACACAATTTTCCTAAAAAATAAGATTGAAACATAAAAAAATTGAGAAGCTTTTTAAATTACTTAAATTATTTACTAAAAGTAAAATACTTACCACTACCTCGAAATTTGGTAGACAATCCTCATGAAACGAATGTTTACAATAAAATACAACTAGATTCCTTGGTTCTATAATGAATAATATATTGCAATTAAAGTAATACTAATAATATATTTGAATAATTCATATTATTTTAATAGATACCTCTTACAATTATTTTCCTATGGCAAGCTCCACACATTTGGTCATCTAAAGAATGTGATCATAATCATTAATGTAAATGAAATTTTTACAATCGTTTTATAATTACAATTATTTAATACCAACCATCTATAAATATCCCTTTTTGATAACATTTAACTAGTCTTTCATGTAAATTGAAATAATCATTGGATAACATTTTTCTACATCCTTCTTGTACTGACACTTGGAGATTGTAGTCACACATCATCTTAACTAAAGCTTTCTTTAAACCAGGAATTTCTAAAGATGGTTCTATTCTTTGTACCATAAGTCTAGGATCGACATATGTGCCTATTTTTTGCAACAAAAATGTAATAGCCTCTGAAAGAAACAAATTAATTTAGTCCGATTAAAGAAATATAATTTTATTATTTAATAATAATTTTATGAAATATTAAAAATATTAGCACTTCATTATTACTTACTGGGCTTATCCAGAGAATAAATAATCAAATCATTCCACAGTTCTTCGTCATCGTGTTCTTGGCAAAATGCGATCGCACTCTGCATATCGTTTAATTCTCGTGTCATAAGTGCTAAAGCTTCAGAAGTGTTTCCAATTCTACCAAGTAGATATACCATTTCTGGATAAAATTTTCGCTGACTACAGATATCTAGTGCTTGTTGTATTGGATAATTATTAGAACGGCGTAGGAGAGGTAACAATTTATCTCTTGAATAATTAGCATAAAGCTGGACTAACAATCCATGATATTTATCTTCTGTATCTTTTTTATTTAATTCATCTAAATACTGTTATAAGTCATCTTAGAAATGTAGTTATTATGAAAGGGAAATTATTATATTTATTTCATATCTGATTTTTATATCTTACCAAGTATAAATATCGATGATTATGCTGCAATTTTTGTACAACGATATCAGATGGTACTGCATCCTTTTCTAAAAAAAATTGTATAGCACGTTCCGCATCTAGATCCATTAAACCTTCTATCATGTCGTAAACGGTATTATACAGATGGTATTTTTTAATAAGCTGAAATACATCCTTATGTCTCAATTTTAAATACATGGCTAACGCTTTATCATATTTTTCATCATGAATATATAGAATAGCTAAAGCTTCTAACAGTACATTTTGTCGTTGATTATCAACGATAAGATGTTCCAAAACACCATTTACAACAGCTGCAACTTTATATAATTTAGGAGACCATTCTTTGACTAGTTGAAGAAATCCATCAGGATCCATTTTCAAATATTCATAAAGGACCATTTCGTAAATCAATGGATCTAACGTGACATCGCCTCTTGGGAGATAAGAAGAAATAGACCTCAGTTGGTGAACTCTTGCAAATTTATATACCTGCAATGAAATAGTATTACTCAATGGAAATATAAATGAAACTGGGACATTGTAAAGTAAAAAATGATACTAACTTCTTCCTCCCATAATTTTTTATCCTTTCCTAAAATTTTAGAGCAGAGTTTTCCTGCTTCATCATATTTTCCACAAGCTAACAAATGATCTAAGTATATACGGCCAACATAAACAAAAGTGTACTTCTTACAATCTTTGCCATTATCTAATGTTACTGCCTCTAATGCTTGTTCGAATTTTCCATGACTCAATAGCCACTCAATTCTGTCATCCGCATCATATAAACTGGCCACAACAATATCTTTTGGACTGACAATAAAAAACCTAAAAATAATCATATAAATATAAGATTAGTTTTGATATAATAAATTTAGTAGAAATGAACTAAATACCTGTTTTCCTCTTTCAAACAGTCTAAATGATAATCATTACAACTGTATTCTTTATAACCACGAAGTGTAAGTGAATTTGCACACACAAGAGTAAAATCATGATACTTTGGTTCAACAACATGTAATGTGGGCCTCTGACTCTTTCCATCTTCATCCAATTCTTTCAAGCAACCTAGTAATACTAACTGATTTTCTAAAGGTGCAATACCGGAAATGTAAAAGTCCACTTGGAAAGTTGAAACTAAAATTGAAGTTTTATCATTATTGTCTACCATTTCTTATGTATTTAATAATATCTTTTTTATTACATATAAAATGTATACCTGGATCTACCACAAATTCCGGTAGGTCTCTGTTAACCATTTCCTGTATCGACCTCTTTCTAATTTGACAAATTCGTACTATGTCAACCCAACCAATTAATAATGTTCTATCATCTGACCATCGAAGATTACATCTGTAGTGTTCTGGTAATGCACTGTATAGAATATAATTAAGAATTAATTTAGCCTCAATAACATATAAAAATTTTGCATATGATTTTCCTACTTACTCAGTAGATCTAGTCCACTTAATGAGACCTAATGAACATTTGGCATTTAAATCATAGATTCTGACACCAGTATCAGATGCCCAAGCCACAAAATGTCCAATCCATGCAATTGATCTTACTCCTCCTTCCGCATCGCACAATACAGTTAGTTTCATTCTGGATAAAAATGTTTTTTCATACAAAACCAATTTATCATCCCCTAGAAATAATTTTCATCTCTGAGAAGCTAATTTTTAATGTATTTAAGAACTAAATATATAAAACAAAATAACCACCTGTAATAAATCTTCTTCCGCTACAACTTTTATAATAATTTGGATCTATAGCTATACTTTTAACTAATCTACCCATGCTCATGTTATGATTATTCTCTGTGCTATAAAGACCATATATAAAAACTTTTCCATCATCACTACAGGATGCAATGAAATCTCCATTATGGTCTATAGAAATCTGATTGACAGCAACTGTATGTGCTTGTAAACTTTTAGACTGTATATTATTTCCTTGATGATCTAAAAGATGTATCATACCCCAGTGTGAACCCAGACATAGGAACTAAACAAAGATTAAATTACTGTAATAAGCATTAATGTAGCAATAGTAGTATGTCATCAAATTAGTATGTAGATAGTAGTATGTCAAAAAATTAACCAAAATTTAGAATTACGACTATATAATGTATACATTCTACTATGCTTAACCTTCATAACATAACATTATTTTTATCATATAATTTTTACAAGTAGTATTAATTATATTTCACACCTTAGGATGTACTGCAATGCAACTAGCTGCATCATTTTGTAATATATGTTCTAAATCATTTCGTACTCTGACGTATTTGAGTCTAGGTTCTACCTCGTCTACCTCAGAGTCTGAATCATTCTGATTATTCTGTTCTTCCTATAAAATATAATTTTACACAATTAATAATCTCCATAGCATTTTATTAATAAAGAATCATAAATAGTACCTTATTCGAGGTATTTTCCATGCCCGTTTCTTTAATTTTTTGTTTATAAAGAAGCTTACTAATGTTCGTAACCACGAAATGTCAAATCTTTTCTTCGTATACAGTTATATATCATAAACTTTCTTTTTTCTAGTTTCGTTCCGTTATTTTCACTTTACATTAATTTACATCATGAAAGAACCATTAAAGAAATTAATAATATTTAAAAATGCACTTTCAATAAATAATTCTGTAAAACGATAATCATACAACATACTAATACAAATACAGTGGCTCTTTTCTGGTGGGGTTAGTTTCTATATTACCAAATATTAGTACAGTTTATTTCACTATGATGAAAGATTAAAGTCAATTAGTGTTGGGTTTGGAGATTGTTATTATATACAAAAATAACGAAAACACTGTTTCTCCTTGTTAATTACTCATTGTGTTCTGCAAATATATCGTCTTTCAATAGAAAATAACTCAAAATGTCCAGAAATAGTAACAATTGTAACGACAGCACGTCATCTACACGATCACCACAACAACGCAAAGAGATTCTAAGGAGGATTATAACTAGAGCACAATCTCTACGTATGATTTTTAATAATATACATTATAGAAAAATTGAATATTATACGCAATGTAAATTTTTTAGAAGATGCAGTTAATGCTGATACTATACAGACTTTGGAATTATGTATGGAAGAGACAGATAACATAAACTCTGAAACAACTTTAGAAGAAAAGGGTACATAATTCTTAAACGTATTGTTCTTCATTTGATTTATTTTGATTTCTTCAAATATGTTCTTATTATTTTATGTTATTTTTTAGTGCATAATCAAGAAGAGGTATTAATGGATTCAGAAATGATGAACATATCTTCTAACATTTTAAAACAATGTACAAGATCTTTGACAAAATTTGTATGTTCATATAATCAATCAGAATTTGCTGAAAAATTGGTATGTATTGCATCAATAAGTATTTTTCCTGTTAACAACTATTGTTCTTAAATAAGTTATTTATTAATTTAGGTGGAATATATGAAGAAACGTTCTGATATTACATTAGAAACACCAGATTGGTCATTTCTAGAATCACAAGTTACAAAATGTTTTAAAAGAACACCACATTATACCACATTATTAGGTTTTTATCAAATTTATTGTTACAATTTGTATGACTAATATTAAAAAGATATTGTATTTTTATCTTTCATATTTCTAGGTACTTTGGTACCATTAGAAAAGAAGGAAATTAACAAAAGAAAACCAACAGTTAGAGAAGCTCAAGCACAAATAAAAAAACCAGATAAAGTAGTGGCAGTTGAAAAGGAAGAAGAAAGTGCAGAACAAACTGTAAAAATGAACAAAATCATCTCTAAATATTATAAAACCTACTCCAAACCTCTTGATTTTTTTAAATTAATTTTACATCCAAATGATTTTGGAAAAACTATTCAAAATATTTTACAAATGTCCTTCCTTGTCCGAGATGGAAGGGTAATAGTAACAAAAGGTAATATTAGCTTTGACGATTACAAACTATGATTTCTATTTATTAAATTCTACTTTATCAACAGATGAATCTGGAATACTTGTTGTTCAACCCTGCTCTAGAGACATGACAACTGAAGTAATGGCAGGAAAAAGGTCTAACATTCAAAACGTGATATATCTAAACATGGAACAATGGAAGGTAATCACAACTTCATTCATGTTTACATACTCATGTAATTAAATGTTGCTCTATACTAAATAATTTTATATTTCAGATTTTAAGGGACACTTATCGATTAAAAAAACCAATGATTAAATCTGATACTGAAACATAATAATAATTACTCTTAAAGAGCAATAATTTTTTATAAAATGTAAACTATTTCCATAATTAAACTAAAAAAATTATAGTTCTTTCTGTGTTTGGAAGTAAACTAATTTCCCCTCCCTAATTGGGAGAAAAATGCTTTATAAAAACGGAAAATTGTTAAACTGTACATTTATCTGTATATTTTTGTAAAACTTTTATTAATTCCTAACATATCCTATAATGTTAAAGTAAATGTTAAATAACAATATTGATTTCATCTGTAATAAAAACATCCGGAACAAAATTATAAAATTTATATAATATTTACGATTATGTTCATGATGTTCTCGACAAGTTTCTATACTTTTTATGTATTTTTGTAATGTTCAAAGATCCCAATACTTTTGGATGAAAGCCAATATTTGTAGATAAAAAAAACAAGCCTCTATTATTAGAAGACTGTTTTAATTATTTCTTAATGACATAATTATGATGACAGCGAATTAAATTTATTATTTTGCCAACGATTCTGCTTTTGCTACTACTTCTTCAATCGGTCCGACCATGTAGAATGCGACTTCTGGTAAATGATCATACTCTCCACCAAGGATTTTCTTGAATCCTTTAATAGTTTCTTCTAGCGGTACTAATTTGCCGGGATGACCAGTGAACACTTCAGCAACCTACACACAAATGATCAGTTAATGGAAACAATACATTATGGAACATTAATATTATGAATTATAATGTATGTACATACCTGGAATGGTTGAGACAAGAACCTTTGGATCTTACGAGCACGCGCTACAGTCAGTTTATCTTCTTCCGATAATTCATCCATACCTAAGATGGCAATAATATCTTGAAGTGATTTATAATCTTGTAAGATTTTTTGCACACCACGAGCAACACTATAATGTTCAGCGCCGATAATGTTAGGGTCCATGATACGAGAAGTGGAATCGAGTGGATCGACAGCGGGATAGATACCTATAGTATTGAAAAAATTATAAATTTTTATATAATTTATTTTTATCAGTTATGAAAGTAAGCGGTTATAAATGCATATACTTACCTAATTCGGCAATAGCTCGAGACAATACAGTTGTAGCGTCCAAGTGAGCAAAAGTGGTTGCAGGAGCAGGATCTGTCAAATCATCAGCAGGTACATAGATAGCCTGTACAGATGTGATAGATCCTTTTCTTGTCGTCGTAATACGCTCCTGCATGCTACCCATATCAGTTGCCAATGTTGGCTGATAACCTACAGCGGAAGGAATACGACCTAACAAGGCCGACACCTATAAAAGAGAACGATTTTAATAATAATAATAATAGTAATAATAATATTCAAATTATAATACATACTTCAGAACCAGCTTGAGTAAACCGGAAGATGTTATCAATGAACAATAATACATCCTGTCCTTCTTGATCTCGGAAGTATTCGGCAACGGTTAAACCAGTTAAAGCAACACGAGCACGAGCGCCTGGCGGTTCGTTCATTTGACCATATACCAGAGCTACTTTGGAGGTTTTATCTTTCAATGAAATGACACCAGATTCAATCATTTCATGATACAAGTCATTGCCTTCACGGGTTCGTTCACCTACACCGGCAAACACGGAATAACCACCATGGGCCTTTGCTACATTATTAATCAGTTCCATAATCAATACAGTTTTCCCGACCCCGGCACCGCCAAACAAACCTATTCAATTAGCGATAAAAACAACAGTAACAATTATATATTATAAAAGTAAATCAAATTTTGAATGATAAAATATGAATTTTACCAATTTTTCCTCCCTTGGCATAAGGAGCAAGAAGATCTACGACTTTTATTCCAGTTACTAAAATCTCCTGTTCAACAGACATTTCTACGAATTCAGGAGCGTCTGCATGGATGGCGGCAAGTTTGTCAGTAGGAATAGGTCCACGTTCATCAATTGGTTCACCAATAACATTAATAATGCGACCTAGTGTCTCAGCACCAACTGGAATACGAATTGGATATCCAGAATCCAGGACAGTTTGTCCACGAACCAGACCTTCAGTACCTACATACATATAATTGTGTTTCAGTAAAAATAAAAACTATTTATATGAAATATTCTTTTACTAAATTACTTCTTTTCTAAATTATAGAATTACAACATGAAATTACCATCCATAGCAATAGTGCGCACTGTGTTCTCTCCCAAATGCTGAGCTACTTCAAGGACCAGCCTGGGGGTACGATTTTGGACTTCCAAAGCATTAAGAATTGGAGGGAGGTCATCATCAAATTGTACATCAACAACTGCACCAATGACAGCAACAACTTTTCCTTGTGCACCAGCCTTGGATCCTGCAGCCTTTGCATAATCTCTGCCTAATTATAAAAAGTTATTTCTTTTAATATTTGCTTTGCATATAATTGAATATTGCTCGGATAAAACTTTTGAAATTATATAATAACATTTTATAAATTAGACAATGATACAAAAAAATCATAAGTGAGGTAATCTGTATTAAAAGTTTAAATAATATTAGATAATCCTTGTGAAGGTAAGTTACATAATACAAACTACATGTGAGTGCTTCATAGAAAACCGAACTATTTTATATTCTTCATTATTTCTTTCAGATCTAAATCTCATAGTAAGTACTATTAACTGTTTACATGTAACTATTTAAAACAACGTATCAAGACACGAAGATTCCCTCTAATCCACGAGACATGACTGCTGAAAGCAGTCAAAAAGACAAGAAGGATTTTTTATGATACAAAATAATAAAATGCATCAACTAGAATTCGAATAAGGTTTAGGTGATAATATTAATAATAATCGTAATCGAACTAACAAATTATTTTGATGTCGCCAAAAATTAATCGATGACCTTAATGCCGCCATGTTGCACAGTAGAGTTACCACTACAGTTTGATCAAATAATATGTATTATATAATCAATACAACACCTTTCTTTTTCAATATTTAGGTGTCAATCGAGTAAAGAAGAATTACTTTCCGTACAAGCATGAAGAAGGAATAACAAACTACGTGAAGTAATAATGAATAACGAGTATCATCAATAACAAGTAAAATACAATTCGATGAAGCACAGTGTTGTGATCTGAATAAAAATGAATATTAATGAAACTTAGGAGATAATTTTTTTTGTACTCACTATTTACTGATAATGACCCAGAGATTCTAGCAACTTCATTTTGAAGAAGAGTGGGTTTGACGGCCCTTAAGGCGCCAGCAGCTGCTTTCGATACGGCGTTCAACATTTTAACCGGCCAAGTGAAGAAGAGCGACCGGAATGGTCTCTGATTCGTATGGACCGTGCCCCGTACTAACGACGTATGCGCATACACAAAATTCTACCTCTGCGCATGTTTCTAGCGCACCTTCATTACACGATCACATACACAGGTCTAACAACTCCAGTGGTGGAGTAAGGTTCTTAACGTAACATATAAAATGCCCTGCAGTTAGCGTACAAACTTTGCCAGTATGTTCTATTTAGTTCTATAAGTAAAAACAGGTGAAAATGAGACCAAAATGAAATATGGAGAGGCGAAGACAGTGGAATTGGAAGTAAACGAAGTAGCAATATAAAAGTAGAATGTTTTTGAAAACACCATCTTTCGCTGTAACATTAATAAAAAATATAACTCAAACTCAAAATGTAGCAAAAAGTCCATAGATGCTTCATTAAAGAGTTATAATAAATATGTAATGTTGATATAATATTTAATATAATCGATATAATTCTTTGTTACAACTTTTTAATGAAACATTTATGGAGTTTTTGCTACATGACATTTTAGTCTTATTTTTATTTATAGAACACAGTTACAAAGCTTGTACAATAAATTATGGAACACTATATAGTTATACGCCACGGTCGTGTATATCCTACCCATATGTACATTTATACAACTGTATTACATATACGTAATTCAAATTCTTGACTTGAACCGCCATACTGCTTACCGAACAAATTGGGAAACAATGAGCCTTATTTCCATTCATCACAGGAGTTGCTCAATCGTGCTTCATTATCAGATTGTTCTATCCTTTCTTTAAGCCTTGTTCTTAAAGAAATATAGGTTTCCCTTTTTCCTTTAAGTTACAATATGATTGGGGGAAATTATTCGTTTAATAAACACTCGATTTGCATTATGTAACTACACATGTACTATTAGCAATCTGACTTGTATTCTATTCACTAGATCATGTGGCGTGTAGTTTCGTAGGAAGCCGGTTAAATTAAGTTTAGTTTATTTTGATATTAATGAGTTTTTAGGAAAATAAGTACAAAATGGTTGAAGAACAACAGAAACGAGTCGAAGAACATACTAGCAAAATAGTCGAAGAAATTGATAAATCAATGAGAAAAATGAAGGTGCTTTGAATTTTTAATATTTTTAGGTTATATCGTGAAACACGCGCATTTGGAAGCTTTTATTGTTAAAAGAAATTGTGTACATATTAATATGAAGTACATATGAAGAATTTATAAAGAATGACGGGAAGAATAAATTAGTAGACTATATAGAGAATTTGATATTCAATTTTAGGGTGATGCATATAGATGTGCTGCAATTTGTTGTGATAATGAGACCTATAGTATACAACGAGTACAGAACTGTGTAAAAAATTGCAATAATTCACTGGATCAAGCTCAAGAATATGCTAGAGAAGAACTGGAAAGAGTTCAAGTACGTTTTGTCACCTTTTTTCTCTAAATGAAAAATCTGCAAATCAATAAAGTATTTAATGAATATTATTTTTTAGAATCGATTACAAAGGTGTGTTATGGATTGTAATGACAGAATAAAAGATGCGGCAGGTCCAAATCCATCACAGCGTGATTTGGAAAAATATAGTGAAATATTTGATAAGTGTGTAACAAAATGTGTAGATAATTATTGTGAAACATTACCTACCTTACAAAAAACAATGAAGAATGTTTTATCTGAGAAGAAATATCAACAATAACAGAAATAAAACTAATAAATTGCAATCTAGAGATAATAAAGTTATTAGATACTAAACTGCCAATATTTTGTGTATATTGCATAAAATTTTTTCTTATTATGTATAAATACAATTTTTAGTACTACTTTATAAAAATATGTTTCAGTAACATGTATTTTAATTGCATTTAGATATAAAAGACAACTATGTGTAAACAATATTTTATACACAAGGAAATAGTGAACATAATGAGTTTTATGGTTATTGTATTTATTAATTAATACACTTGATGATTGCAGTGGTACATTTTCGTTTCTCTTTTTATTCTTTTCTCTCACTTGCTTTCACTCTCTCTCCCTCTCCCTCCCAGCCTTTCTATTTTGTTCAACATAATAACAAATTCTGTGTTGCAATTAATATCATTTCTTTATTGTTACAATAGACATTACGCTTATTGCACACTTTTTTCATGATATAAAACCTTTCCACCACTCTCGCTCAAAATACAAAATAATTGGTCAAAATGTTGCGTAAATTTTGTTCTAAATTGTAGGTAATCTGCGAATAAATTGTTTAAATAATAATAATTTAAATATAAATATCAACACAACATAATTCAATTGTTTCTTCACGTGTACAAGTTCCTATAAAATTAGCCATTGGGCTTAGTATTCATTTTCTTTCATTTTTCTCTTTCTGAAAGGATCATTGTAACATTCAATTCTTATCATAGCTGCAAAGATTAAGATGGCTCAGTGCACTTCTTGTGCAATGTAAGGTATGAGCGAAGTGCCCCATTTTTTGCAATAAACAGCCCTTTGCTGATATGCAAACTCGCAAAAATTCGACGAGAGTGATTACATTTCAAGTAACGACATACTTCTCGCTTATCACCTTTTTTTGTCTTTTTTTAAATATTTTTTTCTTTTTTTTTTTTAATACGCGTCTCAAATTCCTAAATGCGACTCGTACATGTGTCGATTATGACTCAATGTCGTCAAATGGAATGGCATGAGTGTTTTTTTTTTTTTTGTTTTGGAAAATGTCAATTTTCTCAGATGTCTCGAGGTATAAGTGAATGCTGCGGTATTTATTTCGCACCTGGCGTCGCACGGATTGAGAAAAAAGGTCTATGTAACATTTTGTATCCCAATCAGTCAGACTCTTCGGACTAGATTTTTTTTCTTTTAATAAGATTGAGATTACGCGCTTCTTTATCAAACGCTGGTCATATGTGAATAACTGTAGGTACATCTGGTAGAAAAAGAATTGAAGGTACAAGGTGAATGTAAGTTATGGCGCTGTGGCAACAAATTTGGCCAGTGCGTTTCGCCCTTATGAAAATTTGAATTCCAATCGTTCGCGCATTATCCTCTTTTTCTTCTTTTCTTTTCGTAGAAACTCAATTAAATTCGACGATGGTACAAAACAAGACAAGTACCTACATATTCTGCTTTAGATTTTGAGGTAATCAGATATCACAAAATACAAAGAACAGTAGTTAATTTTTTTAGGAAGTTCCTGCGTTTTTTAACGGTGCAAAAATTGAAAACGTTGGATGAATTTTGTTTTTGAAATTGATACATAATTTCCTCCATAGAATAAACTTGATTCATAAAAATTTAACTAATAGAATTTTCAAAGCAGAATAGAAATCACTTTGATTCACTGTTAATTAAATTGTAACTTATTTTAATCTCAATTAAAGAGTAAAAAGTCACTTTTGTTTACATCACAGAGAGGTATTTGAAAATACCCATCCTCATTAAAGCCCAATGCGAAACATATTAGAGTACTGGTCAAGTTTGCCGGAACACCTATTCGAAAAATTCTAAATAGAACTGCGTTTCTTGGTCCTATCCTAAGCTATCACCGATTGTAAATTAGTTTCTTCGATCTTCATTGCTTAATTAATATCGTGTTTAATTGTGCACCTGCAGAATGGAACATTTCAGGTATCCTATCAGCAGGTTCACCGTACTATATGCCTATGATCGCGGAGCAAAACAGTCGTTTTCGTAGCTGTGTGCAACTAGTTATTTTTTTTCACAATCTCCAGGATTTCTGTGTCTCTTCGTTCTTTGAAATAGATCTCAAGTTTCTCAGAAAATAGTATGTAGTTGTTAACAACATTCTGCACTGTATATTAAATTATAGGCGTTACGAACTCGCTGCGTTGCTTACCGTATCATTACCGCAACATCGCCTAATATGGCTGACATAAGGCTTGACCCCGTCGTTACGAACTTTCCCTCTACTTACATGGATATTCAATTTGTACTTTGAAATTGAGTCAACTATTTGTTTCCTTCGTGAGCTTTGGTCGAATTCAGTTCCCACATAGTTACTATGCAACTTGACACGAATAAAGAAAACTTGGATAATGTTACTATGTTTACAATGCTTACGGAGAGGACGTACTTATATACTATATATACTATTATATTTTTTGGGTATTACACATCGATCAGTTCGAATAGTTACACGGGTGCTTATTGAAAAGGCAAAATAACGTTTATTGAGGAATTTCAGTCACTACATGGTAACTGTTTCAATCAAAGCACAATTTTAACCCACTTATAGAAATTCGAACGCCGCGGGCAAGCCTTTCATTTCAATTAAATAATAACTTTGTTAGCCGACCTAGCTAATCTGCATTTAAAAAAGAAACATCAAACAACTAGGAAGAAAGACTACTGTTTTTAAAGAAGAGAGTGCGTACTTTTAGGTAGAGTAGGTAAGTATCTTTGAAGTCGATTGAATACGTGAGAATCTTCGGTATATTTTATAATTTTGAACTTTGTCGTTTGGCACTCGAGCCTTGAACATCGCTTATACATATTTTATAATCATAAAATGCGTCAAAATTACATAATGATTTTAATGACGTGAAAAAGGAACCATTTCAAACATTTCTCTCCCTACTGCCCTCACTAAAATTTTTATCAAAAAAAAAAGAATAATAAAAGTTTCCTATGTACTACTAATTGTTCGCTAAATTACAGGTATAATGCGCAACAAATAACCTCAACAATTACGAATGACTCTCACGCATTCCTCAGGCTCCTATCACGAACATGTTCTTTTTTCCCTAAACGTTGGGGCTATGATGACCTTTTTTCACGTTGGAAAAGAAACTTCATTGGAGCATTAAAAGCTCCAAAGGAAAAAAATATCGAAAAAAAATATAGTCGTCTAGAAAGTAACAGAAATAACGCGAGCAACCCCTTTGCTCTTCGGTTTGCCTTGCAGAAAACCAAGTCGCGCTTAAAAAAGGCTTAGAACACACTTTGAATATCGATCCCTGTAGGCGAATAAGACAACTCGCATCCACTGGTGCATGTATTCACCCGCTAACTCTAAAAAGAAGAACAACACCGTGTTCCCTACTCTCGCTCGCGTTTAACATCACTTTTATAAAATAAAAATGGAACATCTCGTGCGTTTTGAAATGTATCGTTAATTGCGTTAAATACGAAAAGATAAAACTTTTTTTAGATCACATAATTGAAATTTTCCATTTTCAAAAAGAATTTTATAGCATTCGTAATATTAAACGTACGGATTCTGTTATATTAATACAACTTAACGTCGCGTGACAATCGAGTAATTTAAAATAATATCTTGTATTTTTAAATAACCATCATTTTCTTAAATTTTAGTTTAAGTACGTCGAGGGATCATTTATCATTTGGTCGTTACCATCATGAGATAACGAAATATCATCGAAGACCTACAATTTCACTTTTACGCATCTTTAGTTTACAAAATGTGCTTTTAGATTTTTTTCGAGTTATCTCAAATAGCTGCTTTTTTTCAATCATATAACTGGTGCCGCACGAGTCTTCCCTTCTTAATGTTTCTCTTAAATCTTATAGTATGTTGTATGCGCCGACCGATAGCTAAAATTTGAAAATCGCATTGTGCACCGATAACTATACGTCACATATAAATCTGTGACAAGAAAAAACTAACGAGCTAACAGAAAATATACTAAGCACTTTTAGAATATTAGTGAATTAGAAAGTGCTATTTTTGCGATCGGTCCACGCACAAGATATACTAATTAATAGCTGCTCCCAATGTGAAAATAGTAGAATTCTAACATAAATCAGATTTGCCTACATGGATCATCTCGACAACAATGCCTTTGTTAGACTTAGTGTTTCACAAAAGTTTTAATGGTTTACCAAAAGGTGTAACCGCCTTCTGTTCCCCCTCCTAGGAAATTTTTCTTTTGCGATATAGCCACGCTGTGACTCGCCATTGCAGCTAGTTGAGCGGCATTTGGAACTGTTGGGGGTGGTGGCAAGACAGGTTGTGAGATACTATCAAATCGATTAGTAGCATCGAATCCATTCTTCAAAAGAATTTAACAAATTAGTATGCTCATGTATATATAATAACAAAGAACATGCAATAAATTTTAATTACTTACAGGCATCACAAGTGTAGGGGGCCTAACTGGAGGCTGCATTGCTGCTGCAGGGTAATATGCTGCAGCTGCAGCTAATGGTGGATAATATTGCAATGGTCCATATGCAGGATAACCCGCTAAGTATCCTGGGTATCCTTGACCATACATTGGTTGATACATCTATACAAATTAATTGCAAAGTTCTGAAGAAAATTTCTAATGTATCAACACATTTTTCTTAGATGATGAATGCAACAAAGTCCTCACCATCGGATGAGTAAGAGTTTGATCATACGTCGGCGGCGGTGGTCCTTGCGCTGCATAAAGTTGTGGTTGATTAGGAAATACTCCATACGGTGCGGCACCTGCAACTATATTGTAAAATTCGCATGTAATCGGATCACTAAAACCTGACGGAATCGACACATCGAAACACAGAGATGATTCTCTTACGTGTACTACCGTAGGTAGCAGGCTGTGCCGGCGCAGGGACAAAACCTGTTGGTGGATGAGGTGTCACCGGGTATGCTGTAACACATGCAATGGAAAATGCAAGTCCGTTCAGTTTGTTGGCCGTAGGTTCGATCTAAGCCAACGGTACGTGGTACCACTGCCAGAAAGGATAAGAGAGAACATGAATTATCAAACAATAGGAAACATCGGAACTCTTCATTCACTTTCAATCCTTTCACCCTATATACTTCATAAGTTCCTTTTCTGTCTCCTATTGATCGTATAACTCATATCCTCAGCATCGAAACGTTTTTGACGCTAGTCTTTTTCTATTGTACATTATTACTAAGAAACTATTCTTTTTCCATCTTTGATTAAAAATTTAATTCTAATGTATAGAATGCGTCAAATACGTCTTGATTCCAAAAGTGGTACTCCCACACCCAAGTATATCTTACACATGACATACACCGTTTTTATCAAGGTACTATTCAAAGCTCAAACAATGTTAGTCACTAAATAATGGTGAAAAGAAATAACCGAAAAAACGGTATCGTTGCCTTCTTGTTACCTTTAGAGTTTACAGCAGTTCTCACAGTCTTATATATTCATACAAGTGGAGAGCAAACGTTACAATCGAAACGTGTCAAGAAAAAAAGGAAATCAACGAAGAAACTAATAATGCATTTCCGCGTAAACTTCAGTGGTACAAGACAGGCTTCGTAGTAAAAACATTTACGGCTCTTTCGAAAATCCATCATCCAGCAGTGCTTCCCTTTTTACATAATATCTTGAATAGTCTCAGTGACGCACAAAAACACAGAGAATTGTAAAAAATTTGAATTTCGGGGATTCTCGAAAGAAGCGTAGTTGAAAGCGAGACACTTGAGAATAGCTTAGCAAACTATACTTCTGGTACCTTAACTGTGAATAAATAAACAACAGCACGTATATATATATGTGTATATATATACATACATATATATATATATATATATATATATATATACACACATATATATATATATATGTTTGGAATTTGACATGGAGCAATCTGTGGTACATCTTGTCACTAGTATAATTAAAATGAAAAAAGGTCTCGGACAATGTTTTTTATTTTCTGTTTGTTCTTTTTCTTTTTAAAGAAACAAAGAACCGCGTTGAAAAAAAAAGGAAAATAAGAGAAGAACGGGAAGGTTCTTCGTCGAATTCTTTTCACCTTCTTGAAACATAATACACAGAAAAGTTATACAAACAAATCTAACAATACAGCCACTACGGGTATGATATGTAATGTTTGACAGTCAAAAGAATCGTCAGGCAGTCAGTCAAGAATTAAAAAAAAATTAAGAAAAAGAAAGAAGAAGAATAACAAGAATAAAATGAGAAACTATTCTCAAATGAAAACTCGCGTTAATCGACCTACCTTTACTTCTAAACTAAGATATACGAAACCGATCTCAAAGCAAATAGCGTTACGCAATCAAGGTAAAAGCCAAATACATTCGTCTAAATAGTCGAACCTCTGAATATTCATGAACTGATATTAAGTGTTTGAGGAGTTAAATGCATCAGATGATTCCGATAGAAAAATGTTACTTTTCAGCATCTGTCTCGTATCTCATAGGAAAATATGCAAGGGGAAACCCCTAATTTCTTCGATTAGTTCTCCTGATATTAAAAAGTGTCATGAAATTTAAAAATAAAGATACAAAGTTCTCGACAAATTCGCAAATATGTTTGAACACAGTTATGAAACATTCTGGTTCGACTAGATCAAAAAAGGAAATAAATGACAAAAAACAGAGCTAAAATAAAGCCAGGAATAAATAGGGTAAATGGATTGTTCCAAAAAGTGATGTTAAAAAACAAGCCCAGTAATTAAAAATCGATTAAGTGAGACAGAATTTCTTTTTCTCTTCTCGTTTTTTTTTTTTTTAAGTAACGGTATAAGTTCCAATTAAATTGAATTTTCATTCAAATTAACTAAGAAATCGTCATTGCTTTCGGGCGGTGAATGTGTAATTTATACAATGAGTACAGTGGTACGATGAAAAAGGTATACATATATATATATGTCCGTAATATGTACATATATATATGTATATGTATATCAAGTTCCACACATTCAAAAAGTTGTGACAAGATTCAGCAAACCACAAATTTCTGCAAATATCCATAAATAAAGATCAAACATGATTAAAAGTTCTTTATAATTGCGTAATATATATTATTAATTGGGCGCTGTTCGCGTAAACATTGCCACGAGCAGATTTTCGTCATCGGCCACTTTCAACTCTCATTCTCGTAAGCAAACACGAGAACGCCCAATTTTCATGTTTTTTTAAAAGTAGAGACTAAGTTATGCCCTGTTCCATAGCCATTTAACATACGCAAAGCACACACAAGAAATATGTTATTTTCTTATTTCTTTCTTTTAAAGCAATAATTATCTCTATATTAAAAAGACGAATGCAACGCATATATGCTTCATTTGGCGTAGCAGTCGTTCATTTGTCATTCGAAATTTCTTGTTAATGCAACAAATCCTGAACGTTAACATAGATCTAGAACGCGTATGATAAATAGCTCAAGCCCAGTAGCAGTGGATGGACATGTTGTACTCTAACATAGACGTCAGCCCACACCAAATTGTCCATGATAATTGAACACTGGTCCAACGCATGGAAACGAGCACTCTCCTCAAATTATGTTATATTGCACTTTATACAAGCCTATGTGTAGGATGATACCGTTTCCTTCATCCTCCGCGTAACTAGAAGCATTCATATAGCTTGTGCATTTTCCCATTTGTAAAAGATGAGGCTCGTTATATCCATTACTTAGATCAGCCTTCAATCGAATAATAAATTTATGTGTCAGTGCCACGGTGCAAACAATCATCGAATCCAATAACAATTGATTATAATATTAATATGCTAGTACGAGTTTACTGGGTAACTTGAACAGTGTTCTTTCTTTTCTTGCTTTATATTCACCTAATTCCTTTCTTTCTCTTTTCCCTCTTTCTGCCTCTCCCACTTTTTCATCCCCTTTCTTTCTGCTCTTTATTCGACCCGCCTTTCTCTCGTACACGCACGCATTCCCTCTCATCTCCTGCTCTCTGTTATTACTTTCGTAACCTAATTTGTCCCAATGAGCATATTCGACCTAATTTGCCATCAGAACCAAATGGTCTATCGCGTTTTACACGCTCACGCGAGAAACTGGGCGAAACCTGCCCGTTTTGTTTCGTTATAATCGCGATTCATCTATTTCATTCTTTTTTTTAAACTAGACGATTTTATTCATCGAAATGCTTCGGTGGAACAGTTTTTGTGCCTCAGAGAACCCAGCGACCGAGGAATGATCGAAGATTTCACTTTCACTGTATTCACATAATATTTAGAAGAATCTTCAAAAGCAAATATTCTTTGAGAAATAATAATTATATTGAAATTATTGAAAATTATATTAATAATAATAGCTTAATTATTGTTATTCAATCTCTATTAATTGGTCATTTTCATAAAAGAACATAATAATGTAGTAAACTAAGATTATTTTCAATATATAACATGATCTAATTTTATTAATTTCATCTTTCCATGTTTCTGTTAGAACAACGTGTATTTAAGATCATTTAAAAATATTTCTATATTTTTCTCCGTATTTTGATATTTTGTTCCACTTGCTGTAATTTCAAGAACATCCCTGTAGAAGAACAATGTGACAAGCTTTATCATCAGGTGATATCTATTCATCTGCTATTCTTCCCTTGATTCCTAGTCTCGATATAGATTTAATCGACTTTTTATCGAACATGTCTAGACCGCTGGGTTTAAGAAAGTAGAGACATCCTTATATTCACAACTCTCGATGAATATCGTTGAATACTATCTCATATTTAAGCTCACTATTAACAGTATACATGATATATTCTGCCAAACATGCACATGCAACTCAAAAACGCTCGAGAGATTCCTATGACCTTGTAGCAACAATCCGACTGAACCAATTTCTTAATAATTTCCCAGAACTTTCGTTGAAGGAAGAAAAGCAATTTTTAGAGATGTTAATGAATTCGATGGTTTGTTCACGACAGGAATAGGAACGTCTCTGTGTCGTGTCTAAAAGACCATTTATAAAATTCCTCAACTACACGATTAAAAACCGACGAAAATAATTCGTTCGATTCCTTCTTAACCATTTTCTATCTTTCTTCAGAACAAAATATTACAGTTTATTCGTAAGAAAAGCTTATATCTGCAAAAAAGGAAACACATCGACCATTAGAAAGTTAAGAAGGCAACGAGCGAAGGCAAACATAAAAGATAGAATTATGAAAAAATCTACAACATGTTATGAACATGCATTACGTTAAAACGTGCGAGCAACTTCTATACGAACAAAAATTAAATAAGATATATTTATAAACTTTCTTTTCTCGATCGTTTTTTGATCGGATGTAAATGAAGGAATAAAATGTCAGTCATCGAAGAAGCTCACACGTCACGTGTCTTTCTAGCAACGCATTCCAAGCATGCAAACTAAAATACAAATATGTAAAAAATGATCAAAGCTATGTATATATGTATATATTTGCACACAAAGTAGGTAAGGAGGCAAACAAACATAATTTCGCTCTTGAAATATTTTTCGTTACATATTACATTCATCTAAAAGATATCTATGAAACACGCTTCATCGTTTTGTTTGTTATTTGTAGTCGACGAAGCATGTTTTTATTTTCATGTCATTTTTATCAACTTTTCTTCCTTTTATAATTTGATCATGATTTTATTACGTTTCTTTCTTTTTTACTTTTAAAGTTATTACCGAGATAGACAATATTTATTTATAAGTTACATATATGAATGTATATACGCTATACATTTTTCTTTCTTTTATTTGTTTCTTTCCAATTAAACGGAAATAAACTAATGCGCTACTATTGTTGAAGAAAGTATATTTTTCCCTTGTATATCAACTACAAGTAAGTACGTGCAAAACTGACCACAAGTTTCATCTTTCATATTATTAATTAACTTCTAATTTATTTCAACATATTAAAAGAATAGAAAACGATAATTATCAAATATTTTAATAAATATGTATTTATTTTTAGTGTTTCTTTTCATCTTGAGAAACTTGTAGCCGGAATCAAAGCAACATGCACTATTGTTAAAAGTGAGCTACCAAGTTTCTATTGAGTAAAAATATTATAAATACGCTGAGCTTAAATACAGCATTCGTGTCCACCCCGTTGACTCACTGTGAAATCTTGCGACGTATCATTTATAAGAGAATTTATTTACTTTTTTGCATTCTTAATTTACCCAAAAAAAGAAACGAAACCAAATATTGTATATATACTATAAGAAACCTGAATTCTCTCTTTAATAAAAGCCACAAGAGATACAGTGAGTATTGAAACAAAGAAAATAAAAAAAAAGAAAAAAATAGAAAAAGAGAAAAATAAGCAATCAGCCAATACCACGATTTCATTACGAAATATTTGTACACCCATATCAATATCTTACGTTCATATTGATTTGGATATATAGCAGCCGACGTCTCCAATTCAAAAAGTATAACTCTCTGATCATGTGTTTAAACTCATTCACAAAAAGACTTACAAATACCATTGATGATCCTAAGCGATCTCTGTTTACGAGGGTATTCGTTTTCTAATATCGCGAGATGACAGTTTCGCTCAAAACGCCTGCGATAAAACTTTTTACGCGGTCGGAAGAGTACGTATCGTTGTTCAACTATGTACAAGCGTGCGGTACTCATACACTACGTTTCTGCTTTCTTTAGATCGACAGATTTTCAACAAGCAATCTCTTAACACATGGATTTTTCGATCCTTTTAATACCTGATGATCGTGGATTAATAACCAACGTAGGCCTGGAAAAATGAGGAAACTGGCATTAGTCTATTAGGGATTGATTTTAATTCACGTGGCATTCCTACAATTTTCTCACGATATTTATAAAATATATATTCTTCATATTATTTCCTTTTATAATTTTACAAGCCAGGCATTCCACGATCTCTTGGTATTACGGTTAGCTAATAAAAAAATTAATAATAAGAGGAATATTGGAAGGGATTGAAGACAGAATTTGATCGCTTGAAACATCGAAGGCGGGAAAGTAAGGGTGATTCGATGTTGAATATTTTTGTTCGCTTTCTTTTCACTTTTTGAATCAGGAGGCGCACGGTGCGTTTATATCTTCATATATATATTTGGTAGAATATATATATATGTGTGTGTATGTGTGTGTGTATACGTAATATATGTTGGTATATAAACACGTAGTGAGTTAGGTAATATATAGAGTAAGGTGAGGTTAGATACGTGGCTTAGGCTGCGCGAACGCCGGTCTCCGAAGCTCCACCTACTGACTGGGATCAAATCGTCTTTGTAATGGTCCGCTGCAAACATATTGACAGCCACAACTGTAGGCGCTATCCTTCGGTTTTTTAGCGGCTATACCGTCACGGTAATATGCTCGCAGATTTGCACCAGTATAATCCTCAATTTCTCGTCGTAATCATTAACGGTGTAATACTGATCTACTTACAGACTAAACTTTTACACATCCCTTAAACGCTATTGCTCTGTAATCATACATTTGCCTTAGGAACAGAGCGGACTGAATTAGGAATAATCACATAAGTGTCCGAGCTGTTAATTAAGTACAATAGTAGATTACTATAAAATCATGTAGTCATGGTCCAAGCTGTACGTCAATTAAATATTTCCATCAGCACGTAAAAGACTTGGAAAGCCAGTAGTAATATTAAATTACATACCTCACTCGTACGAGTTATTAAACAGCTTCTTTATAAAAGCTTTTACTGAGCATTATAGACAATCTATATATACTGATACATTTTTGGAGGTTATGGAAAAAGATAACTTCAAACGCTCCTCTATGGAATCTATTTTATGACATATCAATTGAAATTAAGACATCTCATAGATGTGAAAAAATTATAATTTGAAATTAATGCTTGATGACTTTCTTAAATATATAAAATGTTTTTTAAGGTATAACGAATCTGAATTCATCAAAATTATATCATTCATGTATCTTAACTATAAATTAGAAAAATAATATAATTGTGTCAGAACAAAATTATCCATTATTAACCTTAGTATATCTATAAGCACTACAAAATAAAAAAAAATATAAATGGCTTCCAGAAGTCTGTTGTATAATATTACACAATCTAACTTTATTTTTTACCTTCTTTTCTTAAAGCATCAATTGAAACTTAATTATTTAGGGAAAATTGAATTATAAATTACAATATTAATGTAGATGTGTACCATAGAAAGAAATATTATTCATTCTTTGCCATGACAATGTTACTAATGTTTTTAAGTTCCAATTATCAAAAAATATAATTTCTAATAAAAAGCTTGACACAACTTTTGTGAAATATGAAAAATATTTGTATTCTTCCATTCAGAGCTCCATAAAATTTAAAATTTTTATTTTCAGTAAGAACGCCATAATACATGATAAAATTTAGTAATAATGATATTTTTGAACTTAATACAATTTTTCTTGAACGCGTAAAGCGTACATTATTCGTACATGTATACTAAATTCTTGAATACATACAGTAGTTTGTGGAATGTAACATAGAGATAAAGTTACATGTGATACGAAACTAATAATATTGATAACATTTGAATAAAATTATATCGTTTTAGATAGCATACGATTTTTAATAAAGAGTCATCGTGAAAATTATTCAAGACGAACTTTGGAAGCCATTTTGTATTTCCCACACACAATGCGGTATTGATTTATCTGTCACTGGGCAGAAATTCAAGTTTCTCTCATCGCATTAAAACGAGATTTTATATGTGTAATAATGATACGAGTCTCGATCAAATTTAAACGTGCACCATTCTTCACAGGTGTCGGATAGCATTGCTAACATAAAAAAAACTCGTCGTCGTACGAGTGACAAGTGGTATTCTCGACTTGAAAACACGAGATATTCTTAACGTGTATAACACATATTGCTAGTCGTATTACACGATTACGATATATAGTTACCTTTCTTGTCGGTCATTATTGCTTAATGTTTCACAAATTCTAGAAAAAAATACGTTATTCTTAATTAAATCACCGATTTAAATTACAATACTGAGGAGACAAGCAACGGCTGTGACACTTGACGTACACTAGCGCCCTTTATTGAGCCTTCCCGTGGCTCGCTCGATGCTTTGCTTCCATTGGCTTGAATCTTACATCACGTTGTCCAATCATTACAAAATAACCCGCTCATAATTGGGCGGTAAAAATTCAATACATTTTATTGTGTAATCATTTTTCCAGCAATTTAATATTAAAGCAAAAATGACTTGGACATAAGCCTTTATATCTAAATCTAAGTAAAAGGATTTCATAATAACTTTTGGAATATCTTTCGCAATAATTTTTTAACACAAAATATTTGAAATTGCATTCGATCATTTAAAAATAATTATTATTATTCAAATGTTCGAAATTTGAAAAACAAATTTTTTTATTCGTATTTGTCTTCATTTCATATTCCATAAATCTTGAACAATGGTGCTAATTCTAATTTAATAAAATAATTATTTCCTTTGTTTAAATATATTATAGCTTACATGTATTGTACCAAAAATTGTTTACACTAAATAGAAAATTACGTAAATTAAAGATTAATATTTTGTTAGACAAGAATAGAGGAGAAAATTCCTCTCTAATGAAAACTACGAAATTATGTCGCGTGCATTGAAAAGTTAACCATAGTCGTTATACTTGTGAATTTGTAAATTTTATACAGCTGTACAAGTGTAGTTCTTGTGTGCAAATTTATTTGATTCAAAGAGAAAAGTTGTTATCTTTCATTTAGTAAGAGAAATTTATTCTGTTTTTATTTATATTTTATAACATGAAAGTATATTTAACAACTTCATACAATCTGATTATATCACGTATACTTTGTTGTGACATTTGACAATAGTTTGATAATATATTTGATAATAGTTCAAGTATTATATATTTATTATAATTATTTATAAAAAATGTCATTATAGAGAGTAATTATTAATGTAATGATATATAATGTTTATTTTGTTATCTATTTATTATTAAAAAGATAACGAATATTTATGGCTTTAGCTGTATAACCTCTCAAAGTAGTTTATTAATCACTTGTGGATATTATTCCAATTAATCAATTCAAACACAATTAATTTGTAGAATTTTCAATGGCTCATGATAAAAAAACCGTAAGACGAAGTCGATCACGTGAACGAGATCGCGAACGTGAAAGAGAGCGAGAACGTCGAGATAGAAGACGTTCAAGAAGTAGATCAAAGGATCGGAAAAAAGATAGGAAACGTTCAAGATCGCGTGAAAGATCAAGGGAAAGGGATAGATCACGCGAAAAAGATAGAGATAGATCAAGAGAAAGGCGAGAATTTAAAGACAAATCAAAGGATGACAAAAAGCGTAAACCAAGTCCTATATTTGTCATAGAAGACGAAAATAAGAAAGAGAACAAAACTGAACCAAAGAAAGAGGAGGAGGAAACTGATGAAAAACAAAAGCCTCCTCCAAAGAAAGAACCATTAAGTTTAGAAGAATTATTAGCTAAAAAAAAGGCAGAAGAAGAAGCACGTGCTAAACCAAAGTTTCTAACTAAAGAAGAACGTGCTGCTCTAGCATTACAAAAACGACAAGAAGAAGTCGAAGCAATAAGAAAACAACAGGAGGATATACGTAAATCTTTCCATAGCGAAAATGTTGGGAAAGATAGAGAGTGGGATGAGAGAGACAGGTATATATATATAATATTTACTTACATAAATTAAATTTATAAAATAACAATTTATATTTCATTACAACTTTTCAAACAGACGTAGAGATGGTCAGCGTACAAGAGAAGATGAAATTAAAGACAAGGATAAAGAGAAAGAAGTAGAAGCTATTAAGGAACGTTATTTAGGATTAGTGAAGAAAAAACGACGTGTTAGAAGATTAAATGACAGAAAATTTGTATTTGACTGGGATACCTCAGAAGACACATCTGTTGACTATAATAGTATATACAAGGAAAGGCATCAGGTACAATTTTTTGGTAGAGGGAATCTTGCTGGAATAGATATTAAAGCACAAAAACGAGATCAAAGTAAATTTTATGGAGAATTACTAGAAAAACGAAGAACAGAAGCTGAAAAGGAACAGGAAAAGTATGTATCCTTTCCTAAAAGTACAATTTATTCATGTAAAAATATACAATTTTTTCATGAATTTACATGTCCTTCTTTTCTAGAATGCGATTAAAGAAAGTGAAGAGAAAAGAAGAGAAGCAAAAGTGGGATGACAGACATTGGTCAGAGAAAGCTCTTCATGAAATGACAGAAAGGGATTGGCGTATATTCAGAGAGGATTATAATATTACAATAAAAGGAGGACGTATACCTGATCCAATTAGATCATGGAAAGAATCAGGATTTCCAAAAGAAATTCTTGATATCATTGATAAAGTGGGATATAAAGATTTAACACCTATACAGAGACAAGCTATTCCCATAGGACTTCAGAATCGTGATATCATTGGAGTTGCTGAAACTGGATCTGGAAAAACGCTAGCATTTTTAATTCCATTACTGTTATGGATTACTAGTTTACCAAAAATTGAAAGATTAGAAGAAGCAGATCAAGGTCCTTACAGTATAATTTTAGCACCAACTCGGTATGTTTATTATCTATATTTTTAATCCTTTTAATTTACCAGTAAGTACTCTATAAATTACATTTTACCAGGGAGTTGGCTCAACAAATTGAAGAAGAGACTAATAAATTTGGACAACCATTAGGTATAAGAACAGTTGTAGTTGTAGGTGGTCTCTCAAGAGAAGAACAAGGATTTAGGTTGAGAATGGGATGCGAGGTACTATTTATATATATTTATAATGTAAAAAACCATTTCCTACATCTTAAATTAATTTCTACTATTACAGATTGTTATAGCCACACCAGGACGATTAATTGATGTATTAGAAAACCGATACTTAGTTTTAAATCAGTGTACTTATATTGTATTGGATGAAGCTGATAGAATGATAGATATGGGTTTTGAGCCAGGTATGTTCTTCAAACTACTAATTCATCTTGTGTATAAGGTAAGTAAATATTAATTATCAAAATCATCAATTTTTAGATGTCCAAAAAATTCTGGAATATATGCCAGTTACAAATCTAAAACCAGACAACGAGGACGCTGAAAATGAAGAAAAACTTTTAGCTAATTACAATACAAAGAAAAAATATAGACAAGTAAGAAATAATATTTAATATTACATTTTATCTAAATCCAAATATATATAATGAACAAATTTATTGTCTTTCTAGACTGTTATGTTTACAGCAACAATGCCACCTGCAGTAGAACGATTAGCTAGAACGTATTTAAGGCGACCTGCTGTTGTATACATCGGCAGCGTAGGAAAACCGACAGAAAGAACAGAACAAATTGTACATATAATGGGTGAAGCTGATAAGCGTAAGAAATTAATGGAAATACTTAGTAGAGGAGTTGAACCACCAGTCATCATATTCGTTAATCAAAAGAAGGGAGCTGATGTTCTCGCACGAGGTTTAGAGAAACTGGGCGTACGTTTGAGTTTTAAATATTTTATAATATCCTAAATTCAGCAAGAACATATCCTATTTGTATTGTAAAACTCGATATTTGGTACAATATTTTATTTCATTTTTCAGTATAATGCTTGCACTCTTCATGGTGGTAAAGGACAAGAACAAAGAGAGTATGCACTTGCTTCTCTGAAAAGTGGTAGTAAAGATATTTTGGTTGCCACTGATGTGGCAGGCCGTGGTATTGATATTAAAGATGTGTCTATGGTCATTAATTACGATATGGCTAAGACTATAGAAGGTAAATATATATTATTAAAAGAAATTGAATTGTGTGGACAGGAATATATGTTACTTTTCACGTGTTTATAGACTACACACATCGTATTGGTAGAACTGGACGTGCTGGAAAAGCTGGTCTTGCCATTTCATTCTGTACCAAAGACGATAGTCATCTGTTCTATGATCTGAAACAAACTATTCTTGCAAGTCCTATATCTACTTGTCCACCTGAATTACTAAATCATCCAGATGCTCAACATAAACCTGGAACAGTGGTTACAAAAAAACGTCGGGAAGAGAAAATATTTGCCTAAAAAGAAAAAAATTTATTTGTAAGTATTTGTTTACAACTATCATGTACGTTTATTTCTTGTATGCAAGTACATATTTTTTCATAGAAAATAAGTAGAATATGGACAAAGTATATATGTAACAGAAAAGTAAATAGATAAAAATACAAATAAATACATTTTAGAAAAATAATTTTTATTATTATTACAAATCAGTTTATGTAAATTAAAAAGTTGCTAACATGTATATTTTAGGATTACAATTAAAAAATAAGTGTCTTCAACTATCGTTTCGAAAAAATTAATCTATTTATTTTACATGTATTGTACTCCTAGATAATTTTAAAAATATACATGTTTTCATTTATTTAGAGTTGTTAAATTAATTCATTTTCTTAAATGAAATTATTTATTGTCATCAAAATTAATGGCTTATATAATACTTTTATCGCAATCCTTATGGTTCATATTTACCAAATAACTATAGTCAAGGAAGCGGAGCGGGTGGAGGAGTATAGTCTCCATCGACTTTACACTCTTCATCCCAATTATCTGGAATCATTGGTTTTAAAATCTGTACGAACTTTTCAAGAGGACATACTGTTGTACATCCAGGAACATTCAGAGGATATGGTTTATGTTCAGTGCTATTTTTTAAAAACATCTAAAAAAGATAAAGTGTAAACCAGTAATAAAAATGACTTTTACATTTAAGATTTGTTATGCTATAATTTACCTGAACATTCCATCCATCGTTTTTTTCATGTAACTCAATCATTACCATAATATTATAATGTGGCATTTGATTGTTCCATACATGCATAAGATCCATTAAAGTTACAATAGTACTGTCATGACCAACATACATAAACATTTTTCTTTCTTCAGGTTCCAAATTATTATTTTTTTTCGCTAACATATCGCTAACAATCTTTTTTAGAAAAGGTCCTCCTTTAAGTTTCTTAAGATCATCATTATACACATTAAGTTGAAA